>NW_024725075.1:62500-92500 GCF_018991925.1 Homarus americanus | reverse complement strand
CCACCTCCACCCCCCCTCCCTCCCTCCTCCCTACCTTCCCCTCCCCTCACCCAACCAATGGTAGAAGGTGTCTGCCCCTTTGACTCGTTGAAATGAAACTCTTGGTTGAATATCACTGAATACTTTACTCCATTTAGTTATGACACACACACACACACACACACACACACACACACACACACACTGTTGCCCCTTATGACCAATTCTTCGTCATCACTGTTTTTTTCTCTCTGTTTAATCTGTCTGTTTACCTGAGCAGTTTATGATCAGGTGAGATTTTTGTTGTTAGTTTATCTGTACAGGTTATGACATTTTGTTAGGCAGCTTTCTTTCTCTCTTTCTTTCTTTTTTCTTTCTTTCTTTCTTTCTTTCTTTCTTTCTTTCTTTCTTTCTTTCTTTCTGTGAAGGAAGAGAGCCATCCTCGTGACAGTGTGCCTCAGGGAACACTTGAGGGTTTGGTGAGTGTAGCCTACAGCCGGAGTAGGAAGGGAGAAAGGGAGAGAGGGTGGTGAAGAAGGGTGGGAGGATGGTTAAGGGAAGGAGGGAGAGAGGAAGGAAAGGAGGGAGAATGGAAGGAAAGGAGGGAAAATTGAAGGAAGGGAGAACGGGTAAGAGGGTGGTGAAGGAAGGGAGAGAGAGGAAGGAAGGGTAGTGAAGGAAGGGAGGGAGGGTAGTGTTGCGTGTTAGTACATAAAGGTCCCACTTGGGTGCTCCAGCTCCTTCAATTAGCTACTACAACGCCCTCACTCTCCTCGCCACCCTGCCTACCCTCTTCACCAACCTGTTTACCACTCTCCTCGCCACCCTGTTTACCACTCTCCTCGCCACCCTGCCTACCCTCTTCACCAACCTGTTTACCACTCTCCTCGCCACCCTGCCTACCACTCTCCTCGCCACCCTGCCCTACCCTCTTCACCAACCTGTTTACCACTCTCCTCGCCACCCTGCCTACCACTCTCCTCGCCACCCTGCCTACCCTCTTCACCAACCTGTTTACACTCTCCTCATACCCTCCCACCACTCTCCTCGCCACCCTGCCTACCCTCTTCACCAACCTGTTTACCCTCTCCTCGCCACCCTGCCTACCACCACTCTCCCTCACACCCTGCCTACCACTCTCCCTCGCCACCCTGTCTACCACTCTCCTCCTACCCTGCCCACCCTCTTCACCAACCTGTTACCACTCTCCTCGCCACCCTGCCTACCACTCTCCTCGCCACCTGCCTACCCTCTTCACCAACCTGTTTCACTCTCCTCGCCACCCTGCCTACCACTCTCCTCGCCACCCTGCCTACCCTCCTTCACCAACCTGTTTACCACTCTCCTCCGCCACCTGCCTACCACTCTCCTCCAACCCCTGCCTACCACTCTCCTCGCCACCCTGTCTACCATCTCCTCCACACCCTGCCTACCACTCTCCTCGCCACCCTGCCTACCCTCTCCTCGCCACCCCTGCCTACCCTCTCCTCGCCACCCTGCCTACCCTCTCTCCTTAACCTGCTCACCACTCTCTTCACCCTCTACCTAGAAATGAACATCCACTAATGATCGGTAAATACAGTACGAACACCTGTTTGACGTGTGTGTGTGTGTGTGTGTGTGTGTGTGTGTGTGTGTGTGTGTGTGTGTGTGTGTGTGTAAAGGGAACTATGTGATCTTGAACTTTTACCTTTGACCTTTTTACCAAGTCTGACTGAACCAATAGCTAAGTCCCTCGGCGGGTTTAATTAGATTCAGTCCTTCCGTTGTGGCGATATAATACTGTACTGTACTTTCAGGTGTACACACAAGAGCAGTGAAAATAAGCTTTACTCTCTCTCAGCGGAACTAGAAAAAAAAGACCCTATTTTTGTTAAGAGTTTACACATATCAGTAAACGTTTTATGAAAATGGAACTATGAACCAAACTGGCCAATTAGCGCATTAAGTGTAAGTGGATATGTTATACAGTGTTGAGGTCTTGTATAGTTTTAAACGAGTCTGGTACACGAACTCTGGCGCGCCCTGTGTTGGGGGCTTGGTAGGTGGGTGTGGAGGGGTGGGTGGGGTGGGTGGGCTGGATGTGCGAGTGTTTAGGTGTATGTATGTGGGTGGGTGTGCATTTGTGTCCCCTCCCCTCACCCATTTCTCCCCTCACTCTCTCCCCTCACTCTCTCTCCCCCTACCCTCACAGCCTCAAGTGTGGGTCGTAAAACGCTCGCTGGCAACTCTCTCTTTATCTTGTCCTTTTAAAATAATCTAAACTTGAAGGCGGTGCTCAGTTCCTTTTGTTGACAGAAATGTGTACACGGCGGCTGGCTGGGCAGGCCAAGTGATGGTGGTAGTGGTGGTAGTTATTGAGGTGATGGTGGTAGTGATTTTGGCTGTTGAGGTGATTGTGGTTGTTGTGGCTATTGTGAGGGTGGTGGTAATAGTTGTAGTTGAGGTAGTGGTTATAGTTCTTCACACCTACCTTCCTCCCACACACACACACACACTCAAATACACACACTCAAACACACACGTATCAATACCCCTTAATTATTGATCCTCGTAGACTATTAGTTGGTGTTATTGTCATCTGGGGAGAGTGATGTTACTGTTGATGTGATGGTGAGGATGGTGATGATGATGGTGGTGATGATGATGGTGGTGGTGGTGGTGGGGATGATGATGGTAGTGGTGATGATCGTCTACCTGGGAGGGTGACGCTTGTTTATTAGCGTTTGGGATAATATTGTCATTATTGTTTTCCCATTACCGTTATTATTATTGTTATTGCCGTTATTGCTGTTGTTATAACGGTTATTGATTTATTGCGGTTATTGTTGTTATTACCTTTATTATTATTATTGTCATTACTGTTGTTGTTTTTGTCACTAAGTACTCATTATTATTATTACTATTATTATTATTATTATGAGGCCTGCCTTCCACTTCTGGCCAAACCTTCACCTACAGCCCATACACAAAGGGTAAATTTTATTTTCTTTACTTTATACAACCCAAATAGATAAATAAATAAGTAAATTAACTGTTTTTTTCCTCGTCTTCTCCGGCCTAGACGTAAATATTTGTCCGTCATGAACCTGTGGTAACAAGACATTCGGGGGAACTAACAGTGTTACCTTACAAGTTATAGTGGATGACGCTCTGTGTGTGTGGGAGAGAGAGAGAGAGAGAGGGGGTGATGTGTGTGTGTGTGGGAGAGAGAGAGAGGGGGGGGGATGTGTGTGTGGGAGAGAGGGGGATGTGTGGGTGGGGAGAGAGAGAGAGAGGGGGATGTGTGTGTGTGTGGGAGAGAGAGAGGGGGAGGTGTGTGTGTGGGAGAGAGAGAGAGAGAGTAGGGGATGTGTGGGTGTGTGTGTTCCTAATAGCAACAAATAGCCTGTCAAACCATTCCAGTAGCTATTCTCTCAGTTGCTATTGAGTCAGTGACTATTACCACTAGTACAAATAGCCAGTCATGTTCTGAGTTACTTTCGCTCACTGATATTAAATGGGGAATTATTATTATTACATTAGCAGTTATTATCACTCGTTCCTTTCACAACAACAATAACCATTTGGATGGTAGTAGGTTAATGTGATAGCCAGTTACCACCACCACTACCATTACTACCACTATTTCTACCACCATTAGTACTATTACCACTACCACACCATTACCATTATTAGCCTATTTTAGCGACACCCTCCAACACCAACACTACACCACCACCAACAACAGCACCACCCTCTAACACTACTACACCTCCAACACTACACCACCAACACCACCACCACCAACGGTAACACCACCACCAACAATAATAATAACACCAACACCACCACTAACAACAACACCACCACGGCCATCACCGTCACCACCACCAACACCACTAACACCAACACCACCACCGCCATCACCGTCACCAATCACCAACGGTGTAACACCACCATCAACAATAATAATAACACCAACACCACCACTAACAACAACACCACCACCGCCATCACCGTCACCACCACCAACACCACTAACAACAACACCACCACCGCCATCACCGTCACCACCACCAACACCACTAACACCAACAGCGCCACCATCACCGTCATCAAATATGAGTATTTTATTACACACTCGCTAATAATAGGCCCCTAATTGGTAATAAAGCCAATCTGCGAATCCATTTCCCTCCCCGCTTCTCTCTCTCTCTCGCCTCCATCTCCCCTCTCCTCTCTTCCTTTCATCCCTCCCTTTACTCCCTCCTTCCCTGATAACCCCCTTCTCCCCTTTCCCTCCTCTTCCTATAGTTCCTCACTCCTCCCATCCTTTTTCTTCCCTCAGCCTTATCTTCCTCCCTCTCCCTTCCTTCACCCCTATTCCTCCCTCAACCCATCCTCTCCCCTTCCTCGCCATATATCTCTTCCACTACCACCACCTCCCCCTTTCCACCATCTTCATCCCCCTTTCCTACCCCTTACTACCTCCCCCTTGTCATAATTTTCACACCCCCTTTCTCCTCCTATGGGAAATATAATAACCCAGACTTTGATGTGCCCAGAGCTCACCCCTTTTCTCCTCTCATCAGGTGAACTTTGAACTCCAGGACTTTGGTTACCTAATTGTCAATTTGTGCCGGCGTTTTGATGTCAAGAATTGTCTGGCGAGCTCCCGTCCCCCCTGCCATTCTGCCTCTCCCCTCCCGTACCCCCTCTGCCCTCCTGCCTCCCTTCCCTTACCCCTCTGCCATTCTGCCTTCCCCCACCTCCCTTGAAATGTAATTGTCGAGGTGTGTGAGTGTGGGGGTGAGGAATGGGGCGAATGATATAATGTGTGTGCGTGTGTGTGTGTGTGTGTGTGTGTGTGTGTGTGTGTGTATGTGTGTGTGTGTGTGTGTGTGTGTGTGTGTGTGTGTGTGTGTTTTCGTTGGGTCTCTCTCCACCTCTTTTTCCATGCTAATATCTGGGCGTGTTAATACGAGTTATATATAGTGGCGGTGGAAGCGGTTAGTACGTACTTTTATCGTGGATAGGAGCGGATAGTGTGGATAGGGGCGGATAGTGTCGTTCGAGTAGGCAGAAACAAAGAAGTAATTGGGATGTGGTTTTGTGCGGATGTAACGTTGATATCTGTCAGGTGGGTTATGAGCGGGTAGTATAGGTAGTGCGGATATTGTCTCTTAGGTGGATATGTGCGGATAGTGTCGGTGGTGTGCGTGTACAAGAGGAAATCGGATCTTTAGTGTGGATATGAATAGAGACGCATTATTGTTATGTATGTGTAGGTAAGGACGCTAACACACACACACACACACACACACGGCAGATTAGAAACGTGTTGCTTACGTGATCTGGTGGACGGATGTGCCGGCCTTCACTGTCAGGTTCACCACAAGGAAAATAATGTTTTTACCAAGGGAGGAGGAGATGAGGGTTGGTGGTCCTGTTATGATAGGTGCTGTGTCTGCCTGTCTGTCTGTCTGTCTGTCTGTCTGTCTCTCTCTCCCTCTCTATCTGTCGGTCTTTACGTCTCTCTCTCTCTCTCTCTCTCTCTCTCTCTCTCATCTCTCTCCTCTCTCTCTCTCTCTCTCTCTCTCTCTCTCTCTCTCTCTCTCTCTCTCTCTCTACGTCTGAACACCTAAAAAGTCAAAGTATAAAAAATAACACAGAAATGTATATCGGTGTCGGTCTCCTTCAAACCCATCTCAAGATTTCCTCTCTTAATTAAACACGTCTTGGGTCACAAAGTTTCCGTAAAAGGGAACGTTCTCTGGATTCTTCCTTTGGGTCATTCGCTACAATGCTTAATGAAAGGAGAAGGAAAGAAACTTGAAAATGTCTGATTCTAAATTATTAGGTGGGTGTGTGTGGGCGAGGGGGTATGTGTATGTGTGTGTGTGTGTGTGTGTGTGTGTGTGTGTGTGGAAAAGGAATGAGAAGAAATGGTGGTTTGGTGGAAAGGAAGATGGGTGGATTGAGAAGAGGATGGTTGTTGTGCTTGGTGAGTTGTGTTGATGGATGGCCGTGATATAGGGGGGACGTGGATGGAAGGGAGAGGGTGAGAGTAGTTAGTGGATAGGAGAAAGGAGTGTGTTTGGGTTGCTTGGGTTGGATGTGCGGTTGATGTGTTGATTAAGTGATGGGTAGGAGGTAGGGAGAGGAGAAGGTGCTTAGACTGATGGACCTCCTGAAATCTAGAGTTGCCAAGCTTTCCTCTATATAATGGACCAACGTTCTACCCTCCTCTTTTTTTTTTTTGGTCAACGATGGCGTTTGCTTTTTTTACATTATAATAACGCTTAGGTGAAGGAATTTTACTAAAAGTTTTTGTTCATTTTTTTGAGAGGGGGGAGTGTTGTGCGGGGGGGGGGGGATTTTATTTTGTAGTCGATATTTGTGTATTCTGGAGGTTGTGACTTTGTACGTGAGGGAATATATTCGACTTTCTTTTTTCCTCGACTCTCTCCCGAAAACGTTTAGCACCTGGAAGTATTTTGATATTCCGTTCTGTCAGTGGAAGCAAGAACCTAACTCTTTTAACTGTTGATTAAATTTTCTTTCATTTCAGCGCTTCAGGTACAGGTATATATATAGATAGATAGATATTAAGAGAGATGATACAGGCCGGTGGAACAGAAGACCTCTCAACGTTATGTACACAGAGAATAAGAGTAGGTATTACAGCCACATCTATATTGTACAGTACACAGAAACATAACGACATATACAGTAGACTGTCAGCAACTAGGGAGCCACACTCTTAGCTTACGTCATATTGTACACATGTTTAGTTTCCTCTCTCTCTCTCTCTCACACACACACGCTAGGAAGGTACAGTATATCATTCGTAAAGTCAGGTATTATTTTCACTCCCGGTAATATTATGAACCGCTTGTCAGGAGGGCGAACTCTGTCAGCAGGTTATTACCCTAACTGTACCTCTGTCAGCAGGTGATTATCCCTAACTGTACCTCTGTCAGCAGGTGATTATCCCTAACTGTACCTCTGTCAGCAGGTGATTATCCCTAACTGTACCTCTGTCAGCAGGTGATTACCCTAACTGTACCTCTGTCAGCAGGTGATTACCCTAACTGTACCTCTGTCAGCAGGGTGACTGTCCCCCAAGTGGGTCCTCTTGCATCCCCATCTCTCACTGATCTTCGCCCAGGTCTGCACGAGAGTCCGGGACTTTTAACGCCCTGCCAGCGCCGCCCTTCGTCAGTAGTTTGTGACCGGGGGTTTGTCGTCCCTGAGGCAGAGTATTGCATTTTCGGTCGTTATGGAGAATGTTTTGTTTGTGTGTCGTAGTCGGCAGTGTAGTGCTGCCTGGAAAAAGGAAACGGAAAAAAAATCGATGTTTTTTCCCTCTAGGTAGAATCTTTTCACCCACTTTATTTTATAGGTGATGCTGGTGGGTGGTGGTTATTGATGCTGGTGGGTGGCGGTGGTGGGTGGTGGTTGTTGATGCTGGTGGGTGGCGGTGGTGGGTGGTGGTAGGTGTGTTGTTGATGCTGGTGAAGGTAGTGGTGGGTGGTGGTTGTTGTTGCTGGTGGGTGGCAGTGGTGGGTGGTGGTAGGTGTGTTGATGCTGGTGGTTGGTGGTAGGCGTGTTGATGCTGGTGGTGATGGTGGTAGGTGTGTTGTTGATGCAGGTGGTAGTGGTGGTAGGTGTGTTGTTGATGCGGGTGGCGGTGGTGGTTGGTATTGGGTGTGTTGTTGATGCTGGTGGTAGTGGTGGTAGGTGTGTTGTTGATGCAGGTGGCGGTGGTGGTTGGTGGTAGGTGTGTTGTTGATGCAGGTGGCGGTGGTGGGTGGTGGTAGGTGTGTTGTTGATGCTGGTGGGTGGCGGTGGTGGGTGGTGGTTGTTGATGCTGGTGGTAGTGGTGGTGGGTATCGTTGGTGGTGGTGGTTGTTGATGCTGGTGGGTGGCGGTGGGTATCGTTGGTGGTGGTGGTTGTTGATGCTGGTGGGTGGCGGTGGTGGTAGGTGTGTTGTTGATGGTAGTGAATGTTTGATGATGATGATGATGATGATGGTGGTGGCGGTTGATGGTTGTAAATCTGATGTTTCTGGCGTTAGTGTATACCTTGATTGGTGGTGGTAGTAATGGTGGTAATTGTGGTAGTAGTGCTGGTTGTGGTAGTAGTGCTGGTTGTTATGTTTTTACATGATTTATGTTTATTTTATCATTAACATTAATTATCATTATTTCTTTTTATAAATTATGTTAACTAAAATTATATAGAGTTTTGAGGATGAATTTGTATTTGTTTTTAATTACTTACTGTATTTATAATTTTAATTTTATGTTTTTACAATTTTCATTAACAAGTAAAAACGTCTGGAAGTAAGCTGTTCCCGCTCTTCTCTTATCTCTCCTTTACTCCTCTTTATCCTTCTCCTTCCTTTTATCTCCCCTTCCTCTCCTTCTCTCTATCTCCCCCTCCCTCTATCTCCCCTTCCTCTCCTTACCTTTGTCTCCCCTTCCTCTCCTTCCCTATATCTCCCCTTCCTCTCCTTCCCTTTATCTCCCCTTCCTATCCTTCTCTCTATCTCCCCTTCCTCTCCTTCCCTTTATCTCCCCTTCCTCTCCTTCCTTTATCTCCTTCCTCTCCTTCCCTTTATCACCCCTCCTCTCCCCTACCTTTATCTCCCTTTCCTTTCCTTACCTTTATCTCCCCTTCCTCTCCTCCCCTTTGTCTCCCTTCCTCTCCTTCCCTTTATCTCCCCTTCCTCTCCTTCCTTTGCTCTCCTCTTCCTCTCCTTCCCTTTATCTCCCCTTCCTTTCCTTACCTTTATCTCCCTTTCCTTTCCTTACCTTTATCTCCCCTTCCTCCTCCTTTGTCTCCCTTTCCTTTCCCTTACCTTTGTCTCCTTCCTCTCCTCCCCTTTGTCTCCCTTCCTCTCCCTTCCTCTCCCTTCCCTTTATCTCCCCTTCCTCTCCTTCCCTTTATCTCCCCTTCCTTTCCTTCCTTTTATCTTATCTTTTCTTTAACTTTCCTGTTCATTACCATCCATTTTCCTCTTCTTATGCTTTCCTTGCCTTTATTCTTCCTTCCTTTCTCCTCCCTTGCCATAAGTGAGAGAGAGAGAGAGAGAGACCTACCTACCTACCTCTCCTCTCTCTCTCCTCTCTCTCTCGTAATGATGAAGTCAGATATAATATTTCCCAACTCCTCCTACCTCTCTACCTCCCTACCTCCTTACCTCTCTACCTCCTTACCTCCCTACCTCCCCTACCTCCAAACCTCTGTAACTTTTTGTATGTGGATAGACTCCAAAGCTACCTCAATTTCAAGGAGGATGGGATAGGTTAAGGTGCCTGTGTATGTTTGTTTTATCGGTTCTGAGGCTTGAGTTTTTGTTTCTTTGTATTATATGAAATTAGAGGTCTTGTATGAGTGTTTGTCATTGTAGACATATGATAGAGTGGTGTATTATGAGAGATGGTGTATTGTGAGATGGTGTATGGTGTTGAGATGGTGTGTGTGACCAGGCATGATGTGGTATGTATTGTGAGATGGTGTATAGTGAGGATGGTGTATAATGAGATAATTGTATTGTGAGATGGTGTGGTGAGCATAGTGTAGTGTATAGTGAGATGGTGTATAATGAGATGGTGTATTGTGAGAATGGTGTATGGTGAGAATGGTGTGTGGTGAGCATGGTGTATGGTGAGGGATGGTGTATTGTGAGGATGGTGTATGGTGAGGATGGTGTATGGTGAGGATGGTGTGTTATGAGGATGGTGTATTGTGAGATGTTGTATGATGAGGATGGTGTATGGTGAGGATGGTGTATGGTGAGGATGATGTGTGGTGAGGATAGTGTATGGTGAGGATGGAGGTTGGCATCGTACTCAAGGGGGCCAAAGGGAGAAAAGGAATGACGTAGTATTCTCTGAGGCTGTGAGATACTCGAGGGTTGAGCCCCCATTGTGTCCCATTCGCTAAGTCGCCAAAAATTACCTCCTTCACTCCTGAGGATTTGGCGATTTTTTTTCGTCTCTTATTCTCCTCAAGTGAACAGCTGGGAGGCCACCATCGATTACTTTGTTGATGTTCTGTTTAAGTGAGAAAAAAAAATTATGACAATAGGCGGTGTTTATTTATTTTTTAATTAATATTTGTTATGTTTTTATTTCAAGTATGCTGTTGTTGTTGTTGTTGTTGTTGTGGTGGCTGTTGTTGTGGCTGTTGTTGTTGTTGTTGTTGTTGCTGTTGTTTATTTTTTTATTTTAAAGGATCTTATAGAATATCAATAGGGATCGTACACACACACACACACACACACACACACGCACACGCACACACACACACACACACACACACACACACACACACAATAGTTGAGTTGATCAGTGAAATGTGTGTGTGTGTGTGTGTGTGTGTGTGTAGTAGAGCTCACCCTTCCAGCACACAGGAGAGTATAGCACTGTGTTCACCTGTGGATCTCCTTCAGTTATTATAAGGTTGAGTCCCTGTACGAGTTTTGGACCGGTTTATGTATACTGTTACCGTTCCCCTTTCTTACCTGCCTTATGCCAACCCCCCCTTCCTCTCCTTCCCTTACATCTCCTCTCCTTCCTTCCTTCGTTTACTATGCTTTCCCTCTACCTCTCCTCCTTCTTTACCTATCCTACCATTCACCTCCTTATCTGTGCTCCTCCCGTCCTTCACTACCACTAACACCATCATTCCACCACCAGCTCACTCCCCTTCATTCCACCCCACCCCACTCCCCTTCATTCCCACCCCACCCCACCCTCAACGCCTCTTTTCTGTGCAACCAACCATCCATTCCAAACCTGTTCCAGAGAGCAGTGTTGTAGTCTCAGGTGTTTAGGCAGGTGTGTGTATTATACCTGCTCATCACTAGGCTCTTGTTCCCGCTGAAATAGGACGAGTGTGTTAAGGTTTGTTGTGTGTGTGTGTGTGTGTGTGTGTGTGTGTGTTTTCCTCAACATCACTTCACTCCCCATAATCAATCCACCTTCACCACCCCCCTCCGCCATCACACCCACCACCCTAACCATCCTCCATCACCTCCCTCAATACCTCTCCTCCACCATCTCCCCCACCTTTACCCCCACCACTCCCCACCACCACCGGGGCAGGTTCATCCTCATCTCCAACGCTTCATCATCACCAAAATCAATAACGATGATTTCCGCTTGACTGTACCCTCCCTCTTCACTCCCTCTTCACTCCCTCTTCACTCCCTCAAGCATTTATTTATTCAACATATTTAGTTATATTTGTAATCACTTCCCCTCTAGTTCTTCTTGTTTGTTTTTATTTGTGTTTTCTCAGTGGGTTTATGTCCTAATTTATTTTTATCTATCTCCCTTTTATTTATATTTTATTAACCCTCTTTCGTTTTCTTTATTCCTCTCTCTCTCTCTCTTCTCCTTATTTATTTATTTCCCTATAGCCTGTCGTTGCCTTTTTATTTCTATTTATCTTATATTATTTATCTATTTCCGGGTCATTGCTCGTGTGGTTTGTGTTGTAGGACTCCGTTTTTCTGTTGGTTGTTATCTGTTTGTGTTGCATGATTCCGTTTTTTCTTGGTTATCTGTTTCTGTTGCAGGATTCCGTTTTTCTGTTGGGACTTCTTGTTTGTGTTGCAGGATTCCGTTTTTCTGTTGGGACTTCTTGTTTGTGTTGCAGGATTCCGTTTTTCTATTGGGACTTCTTGTTTGTGTTGCAGGATCCCGTTGTTTTTTGTTGGTTCTTATCTGTTTGTGTTGCAGGATTCCGTTTTTCTGTTGGGACTTCTTGTTTGTGTTGCAGGATTCCGTTTTTCTGTTGGGACTTCTTGTTTGTGTTGCAGGATTCCGTTTTTCTGTTGGGACTTCTTGTTTGTGTTGCAGGATCCCGTTGTTTTTTATTGGATCATGTCTGTTTGTGTTGAAAGATTCCGTTTATCATCATGCCGCCTCTATGGGCCTGTGCATAGTAACATCTGTTTAGTCCCTCGTGTGTAAATGAACCTGTTTTTTCTTTGTAGTGCCAAGTGGATGAACAACTTTTTTTTTAACTGTGACACGTGTTCAAATGCACTTATTTCTACAGTAACACGTGTTCAAATGCACTTATTTCTACAGTGACACGTGTTCATGCACTTATTTCTACAGTGACACGTGCCTTCTTGCATTTGTGACACGTGTCTTGACGCCTGCTGGGATTTCCATTTATTCTTCATGTGACACGTGCATGGGATGAAATTCTATAGGGTCTGACACGTGTGTATGGGCCTTTCGGGACTAATACGTACATAATTGCATTTGTTTGTACACTGACGCTTACAATGTATATAACTCCTTTTGAAGTGTTCAGGGGGGTTCAGGGTCGGGGGGGGGGGTTCAGGGTCGTGGGGGTCAGGATCGTATGGGTTAGGATCGTGAAGGTTTGGTTCGTGAGGTCGTGCGTTGTTCGGGGCGCAGCGGGTTCATTGGTGGAGACAAGGTCGTGGTGTGGACAAGGCCGTGATGAAGACAAGGTCGCGGTGGAACACGGTCGTGGTGGAGACAAGGTCGTGGTGGAGACAAGGTCGTGGTGTGGACAAGGTCATTAGTGTGGGGCTCAAGGTCGTGGTGGAGACAAGATGGTAATTGTGGACAAGATGGTGGAGACAAGGTCGTGGTGCCGGACAAAAGATAAGTGGTGTGGACAAGGTCGTGGTGGGGACAAGATCGTGATGGAACAAGGTCGTGGTGTGGACAAGGTCGTGGTGGGGACAAGGTCGTGGTCGGGACATGGTCATTAATTGGAACAAAGGTCGTGGTGTGGACAAGGTCTTGGTGTGGACAAGGTCGTGGTGGGGACAAGATCGTGATGGAACAAAGGGTCATTAGTGTGGACCAAGGTCGTGGTGGGGACAAGGTCGTGGTCGGGACATGGTCGTGGTGGAGACAAGGTCGTCCTGGCACCATAGAGCCGCTGCTCATGACGCGCCAGTAACTCATGCGGTGGGTCGACAGTAATGTGATATGCACCATTAACGTTATGGTTCTCCGCCGCTGGTGGTGATAATGGCTCTCCCCTCCCTCCCTCCCTCCCTCCCCTCTCTCCTTCCTTCCTTCCTTCCCTTCCCTCCTTCCTTCTTTTCCTCCCTCCCTCCCTCCCTCCTTCTTTTCCTCCCTTCCGTCCCTTCCTCCCTCCCTCCCCTCCTTCCTTCCTTCCTTCCTTCCTTCCTTCCTTCCTTCCTTCCTTCCTTCCCTTCTTCCTTCCTTCCCTCTTCCTCCTCCCTTCCTTTCCTCCCTCCTTCCTCCCTTCCTCCTCTCCCCTCCCTTCCTCTCCCCTCATATACTGTCTTACCTGCCATAATTCAAACCTCCAAAGCCCTTCCCATTCCCCCCATAATCCCTTACCTTCTCCCCTCTCCCTCCCCCATGGACCTTTCCTACCCTCCCCGTGACTCCCCGACAGCAACAAATGTATATGTTACCGCAGCTTTACCTCGTGCCTCCCCTCCCCCCCCCGAGGTTTTTTTTTTCAAGTACTAGAAACTCTCCTCCTACAGTACTCATCCCCTCCACCCCCCCCCTTCCCTCCCTGCACCGAATGCTTGGGGCTTTGTGTTACGACCACCAAAGCCCCCCCTCCACCTCCCCTCCCCTTCTCCACCCCTCCCTCCCCCTTCTCCTCCTCCCCCTCATCCTCCTCTACCTCCTCCTCATCCTCCTCTACCTCCTCCTCCTCCCACCTCGTAAATGATATTCCTTTAACAATTATGACCTTGCGATCCGAACCACCGCACACCTTGCGTCAGTAAGAAAAGGGAGGCGCTCGGTAGTGTTTGTTTAATGATGATGATGATGATGATTAAAATGATGGTGGTGGTGATGATGATGGTGAAGACTTTAGCACTATATAGCATTCATTCCTCTTGTTCTACATAACGTTTATGCATTGTCCGGTATTGTCACTTACATCCTGTACTTCACAAGCTATTACCCTTCCTCCTGCCCCTTCCCCTTCCTCACCCCTCTCTCACCCACCATCCACCCCCTACCGATCCCAACTTCCACCCACTATTCCACCCACAACAACTCTTCTCTCCACCTTTATCCCCTTTTTTTCACACCCTCACTCCCTTCCTCCCCTCTCTTTCCCCATCAGCCTCTTCCCCCCCCCGCCAACCCAACCCCTCCCCACCCCCCCCCCTCATCTCCCCGCCAACCCCCTCTCCACCCCACCCCTCTCTCCACCCCTCATCTCCACCCACCCCCTCTCTACCCCTCTCTTCCCTCATCTCTCACCCCACCCCTCTCCACCCACCCCAACCCCTCTCCCCCACCACCAACCCCTCTCCCACCCACCAACCCCTCTCTCCACCCCCCCACTCATCTCCACCCACCCAGCACTCTCCCCCACCTAGCCCTCCCCACCACCAACCCCTCTCCCCCACCCCTATACATCCCTCATTCCGGTCTTAGATGGTGCAACACCTGTCAACAGCGTGACTCTCAATCAAGGAAGCTGTGTCATAAACTGCAATATTTCCCACACCCTTAAGATTTACGCTGTTATTTTCCAGCTCACAGAGAATCCCATCCTCTGGAAAAGGAGCGTTCTATAGCTAAAATTACTCTCTCTCTCTCTCTCTCTCTCTCTCTCTCTCTCTCTCTCTCTCTCTCTCTCTCTCTCTCTCTCTCTCTCTCACACACACACACACACACACACACACACACACACACACACACACACACACACACACATGTTACTTGTATATTATTTGTAAATCAAGAGATCAATTCCCCAAATATGTAACTGTATATTTTCAGCCTTCTGGCTGCCATGCTCTTTCAATAAACCGTTAATTATTATTATTATTATTATTATTATTATTGTTATTATTATTATTATTATTATTATTATTATTATTATTATTATTATTATTATTAGTTGTAGTAGCAGTAGTAGTATTACACACACATAAACTGCTTACAGTCAAACCCTTTCTGATGTAAATTTTATCCAACAATTCATACACAGTAAAATTCAGTCAATAAATTTAATTGGTTCACGTAAAAGGATCAAGCATTCTATCAACACTTAAAAATATATATTAACTAATGCCAGAGATCCCTATTGCTCATGCAGGAACACGTATAAAACTTGTATGTGTATTTTTTCTGTGACATAACCTAACCGCTTGACAATATTGGGTTCAGACTCGGGGGAATGATTCATCGTAGTTGTAAGGTTAAAACATCGTAAATTCATCGTACTTAAGAGGCTATCGTAAGTCATTGTATTCAAAGGAATGGGTCATCTTTTGAAAGGTTTTAAAACATCGTAAACTCATCAAACTTGGGAGCTATCGTAAGGCATTGTACTCAAGAGAATGTCATCGTACTTAAGGGGCTATCGTAAAAATATTGTAGTTAAGGGAGTTACGTCACCTCACTCAAGAGATTATGGTGGTTTAATGGGACAAATTCAGAGTATTTATGAGGTGGGTATCGTGTGTGTGTGTGTGTGTGGGGGGGTATTTGTGTTTGTTGTGTGTGTCATGTGTGTGTGTGTGTGTGTGTGTGTGTGTGTGTGTGTGTGTGTGTGTGTGTGTGTGAGAGACTTCCAGCCACCGGTGATTGACATTAAAGCATCACTTAGTTGATTGATAAGAGGGGGAGGAAAAATGGTGATGCAGAGGCCGTCAGGCGCTGCGGGGGAGAGAAAGTGTTGACGGATGATAGATGAATGGTAGGTAGGTAGATAGATGGATAGGCTAACAATAATTACCTTTGTCTTCGGTCTATTTTAAAAACTCTCTCTCTCTCTCTCTCTCTCTCTCTTCTGGACGTGCGCCAGTAATCATTTGCATGTCACACCCTGTATACTGACCTTTCCTCAACACGTCACTATTAATATGTATGTTTCAGCGGTCGCGGGAGCCACTCAGTGTCACGAGATGCTTGGCTCATCCTCGGCTCGTCCTTGCCTCATCCTCGGCTCGTACTCAGCTACTCCACATATCGTTAATCTCACTCACGTTCTCTCTGATCACTTTCATCTACAACAACAACAACTGAACGTTTTTTTTTGTTATATAAACTTAAAATATAACCATCCATATATTATACAAATACTATTGAAACTTATATATGGTGGAAGGTACATCAATGGCTGTGTTATATTGGGGGGAGAAATACACCTTTTTTTTCATATATTTCGGGTAAAACTTAAACACACACAGATACATACATATACATACATACACGTATACACACATATATATATATATACACGTACGCATACATACATATCATATACACACACATAGAGGCAAGATATGTCTGGTTTATTTGTGTATTTGGTTCAGTGTATTAATTGATGTTGTTAAATTAGACGATGAGTTCACGTGACTGCAGCCTCTCTCTCTCTCTCTCTCTCTCTCTCTCTTTGGGCCGGGACAGGGGAAAAATGTTAGTGATAATGAGGTGGCGGTGACGATAATGGCCAAGGTAATTGATCACTTCCCATAGAGTTTTATTAATACCCGGCACCATTTTTATCCTTCAGGGGAGACCAGTAGGAGACAGCTCGAATCTCCTGTCTCTTCTGTCTTCTGGAGAGGAGAAAAAATAACGGGGTGGGGGAGATAATTGATGAATTGTGAGAGAAAGACGATTGATTGATTGATAGATTGAGAAAGAGAGAGAGCTAGCTATTTGCAGTGAGTGAGAGAGAGAGAGAGAGAGAGGATATCCTTTAATGACAGGACACATTTTTATTCACTGTAAAGACCATATTTTTTTTCCTGTCATTCTCCGGACGAGGAAGAGACGGGTTGATTTTTCCCGTCTTCTCTTGTGTCTCCTAAAATATTGTTTACTCGGTGGTGAAAATAAGGAATAAGACATAAAAGAAAGAGGAATAAGTATTAGTGATTAAAGTTACATCAACTGTAGATTAATAGTCACCTCAGTTTATTGCACCTGGTGATTAAACACACCTACGCTATCTGTGGGTTAGGTTAAGGTTAGGTTAGGTTAGGTTAGGTTTGGTTAGCGTTAGGTTGGATTAAATTAGATTAGCTCTAGGGTATTTAGGTTAGGTTAGACACCTGTTAAGAGATATGATAATTGTAATTTAAAAGAGAATAAGAAATTAGATGGACCACTTTTAAACCTCCCCCCAAGGGATTCGATCCTGTGACCACTTGAGTTCGGGAGTCGGTGTTGTGTCCACTTACTCCTCCTCCACCCACCAAAATAAGATGGAAAATTGGAATAATAAGAAAAGTGTAAAAAAAAAGACATTTTAGACATGGAATGACATTTGAGAAAGACATTGGGTACTTTTATCTTCCTTCGTTGAAATAGAAGAAAATGGCTATATCATCTAGAAAAAAGGGAAGTGGGAGAGAGAGAGAGAGAGAGAGAGAGAGAGAGAGAGAGACAGACCTTAGAGCACAGAATGAAAAAAATAAATTAGGAAATCCATAAAATCAGTCAAATCACACCTATTTTCCCCTCTAAATTGACAACCTTCAAATGGCAAAAATAAGAAAGGGGGAAGAGAACAAATGAATAACAATGTATCAAACAAAATAAATAACAAATCACATGGCATAGAGAGAGAGAGAGAGAGAGAGAGAGAATTTGTGTGTGTGTGTGTGTGTGTTAAGTCAGATCTCCCTCGTTTTTCTCAATTAAAAAACGAAATAAAATAATAAAAGTCTCCCCTGGGATAAAAACACAGAACATGGGGTGAGGGGAAGGGGGAGACTCTTATAATTAGCGAGTACAGCGTAAGAAAAAATAAACTGGGGAATATATAAATTAATAAAATACCTCTTTTTTTTTCTCCTTAAATTCTCCCTTTCATAGAGGAGTAAAAAAAATTAGGGTGAAAAGGGGGAAGGGAGAAGAGAGGAAAGAAGACTAGAAAAACAAACTAAACAACAGGAAAAAAAAGGAAAAAATACGATGAGGGAAAATAGATGAAAATAACCGAAACAATAAGATAAATCATATTAACAGAATAAAACGGGAACAACAGATTATAAAAAACAGAGCTGCGAAAAATGCCATTTGGTAGATGTCAGGAGGCTTGGGGGTGGGTGGGGTGGGTTGGGTGGGTAAGATAGGATGGGAGAGGTGGGATGGCTGGGTGGGTGAGGTGATGTGGGGTTGGATAGGTGGATGGGGTGAAATGGAATGGGATGGATGGGATGGGAGAGACTTGGACTGCGGCGGCCCCAGTAATGCGGGTTTGATAAGTGTCCCCGTCCCGCGTTCTGGATTCTCAACCCTCTTGTAGATTATCCCAAGATGGATAGGCTTCTCTCCCTCCCTCCCGTTTTCCTGCTCCCTCCCTCCCCGTCCCTCCTTCACCTCCTCCCCGCCCTAATTCCACTCCCCCCCTCCCTCATTCCCGTTCCCTTCCTCCCCTTCCTTACCTCCAAACTCCCTCCTGACCCAATCCCTCTTTCCCCTTCCCTGCTGCCTCTTCCCCTTTCGCCGTCCCTCCCTCCACCTCCCTGCCAATCCCCCTTTCCCCTTCCCTCCCTCCCTCCTTACTTCCCCTTCCTCCTTCCTCTTCCCTTCTCCCCCCTCCCTCCGTCCGTCCCTCCCGCCTTCGTCTGTCAATTCTCGACTTATTTTTTTCTAAGGCCAATGTGTTGTCCTGTCTGTTAATCTTGACGTCTCTGGTGGTGAACGTGGTGTTGTGGCGGTTGTTGTGGTGGTGGTAGTGGTGGTGTGTTGTGGCGGTTGTTGTGGTGGTAGTGGTGGTGTGTTGTGGTGGTGGTGGAGGTTATTGTGGTGTGGCCTATTGCAGACTCCTTATGTTCTTGTGTGTTTTTCACACTGAGGCTCGTCTCAATTAAGGTCATACCCCCTGTATATTTTAGTTTTTTCTGACATTAGTTTTGTACGGAGGTCTGCCGTCATTTTTATTGGTTTTAAATTATAATACTCCTTTTAAAATTTGGCGGAAGGCAAATTTTAGAATAATGTTTCGTTTTTATTACAAATTACCTGTAATTTTTACAACTTTTTGTCTGTTTTGTACAGTAAGCTCTGATGATGGTAAATGATTTTACGAAACGTTAGTGATTAAAGAAATCCAACACATCTTGACTAACAAGATGTGTTTTCCCTGGATCACCTCTTCGTTATGAAACTACTCTTTCCACATAAAAAGTCCATTGCTGAAGCTAGATAGATAGATATATTTAAAATGCAGATAGGTAAGTAGATATGTGGCCGAGCAACTATATAAATAACCAAATTCATATAAAATAAACAGACAGACAGACAGAAGGAATGTAGTTGTCGTGAGAATATATATTAATAATTTTCATCAGAAGGGAATTGAACTCCGAGTGCCGGGGGGGTCGACCTGGCTTAGTCTCCTGTCTCATGATTAATACATGACCTCGTCCGCTAGGGATTAGGCTGACCAGGATTTTCATCTATCGATTCGCTAATCCTATTTCCCCAGATGGGATGATGGCCAAGACAGCTCCTGTGTAATCTAGTCGTGACGTTATTGTTTATGTAAAGGTTTAGTGTTGTTGTTATTATTATTGTTGTTGTTGTTCTTATTGTTTGTTATTTTTATTATTCTTATGTTATTATTATACTATTTTATTATTATTGTCGTTTTATTGTTATTATTGTTATTATTATTATTATTATTATTATTGTTGTTGCTCTCATTATTATTATTTCATTACTATCATTGTCAATCGTCATCATCATCGTCATTATAAGTGTTACTAGTATTATTATTGATATTGTAACAGTAACTCAAACTCTATTATACTCTTGGTGGGGCTTATACCTTGACCTTCACTAATAATAGTTACATTATTATACTTACTTGGTATTTAAAGGTTTAGTGATCAAGCAGTTAACCCTTTGAGTCCTGAAGGGTTAAACCATCGTCGTCAAAGGGTTAAAGACCATTACGTCAGGTGTTGAGCTGAACACCTTGTCTCTTTGAAAGATAAATTGGTGAATGACGTGGGGTGTCTCTTAATGGTCGCCTCGTACACCAGGACACACATACGTACACACACACACACACACATACACACACACACACACTTAAACACACATACTGCTTTATTTGATAATTTTGTTCGTGTGTGTGTGTGTGTGTGTGTAGTTGAGCCCCTTACACATGATTACATGATAAATGGAGGGTCAGCTGCGGCCAACGTCCCTCCTCACCCCTCCTCACACACACACACACACACACACACACACACACACACATACATCCAGCCATTTATTCCTGCCTCGTCGTCGTAATTGTCATCATTAATCATCATCATCATTATCAGCTTCACTCTCATTATCATCATTTTCCGGACTATCACTCTATTACCTTTCATTAATGGATTACACAGGTCATTAACGGTGTGATGCTCTCAACATAATGGGCGCATTAGTCAGTCAACACCCTGTCTCCAGCCTGACGAAGCAACAAACCTGAGATAATTATTAGTCCAAAACTGTTTCAGTAGCTCATTTATCTTTATTCAGCTGAAACACCGATATATTGAAACACTTAAACATTAAACACTTAAACATTGAAACACTTAAACATTGAAACACTTAAACATTGAAACACTTAAACATTGAAACACTTAAACATTGAAACACTTATACATTGAAACACTTAAACATAGAAACACTTAAACATTGAAACACTTAAACATTGAAACACTTAAACATTGAAACACTTAAACATTGAAACACTTAAACATTGAAACACTTAAACATTGAAGCACTTAAACATTGAAACACTTAAACATTGAAACACTTAAACATTGAAACACTTAAGCTTGAAACCTTATACATTGAAACTCTTAAACATTGTAGCTTACTTAAGCTTGTTGAAACATATACATTGAAACACTTAAACATTGAAACACTTAAACATTAGAAACACTTAAACATTGGAAACACTTATACATTGAAACACTTAAACATTGAAACACCGATATGTTAGAAACACTTAAACATTAAACACTTAAACATTATGACATAAACATTGGAAACACTTAAACATTGAAACACTTTAACACAAAACATTCTGGATTAAGTCTGGTGTTAGTGTGGAGTCGGGTTTAACTTCTCTTAATATATGTTTAACGTGTTGTATATATAAAATGATTAATTATATAGGTTATTAGGGTAATGCATTGGTGAGTATTTAAAAGATATAATATAATACTCTTAATTCGTCACTGGTGTGTGTGTGTGTATTATTGTGTGTGTGTGTGTGTGTGTGTGTGTGTGTAAAAGCTTGGTATCTTGTAAGGCAGTCAGGCGTCACATATCTCCACCTCCACCACCTCCTCCTCCTCCTCCAGCACCACCACCACCTCCTCCACCTCCTCCTCTTCTTCTATCACCTCCACCACCTCCTCCTCGTACATCACCTCCTCCTCCACCACCACCCACCTCTCCAACACCCCCCTCCCCCACCATCTAACCAGGCGTGGACCATGACCTATCAATGTGTCTCTCGGTGTCTTAGGATGACCTCAAGTGGTTCCCCTGACCTCTTAACTCCTTCACCACTAAAAACATTATCACAAACCAAGACACTTAAGCGTCCCCCTGGAGACGTGACTAACGTTGGTTGGGAATAACAAAGACTTATGTCACTAATGTATGCTTAAGTAATGGTGTTTCTAAGGTAAATCAAATAAATATATATAAAGTGTGATTGGTATATTTACTTATAAAGACTAACTTTACTTTACATAAAAATGGTACTTTACATCCTCCTCTAGAAGCTAGGGGGGGGGGGGGGAGCTTGAATCCATACGTCCAGGTTCCAGAATTTACAATGACAGACAAACAAACAAATATTATTTTAAGAAACTTTCATTAAAAAAACTTGTATGGTGAAGGAAGGTTAAGGATGGAGGACGACCTTTAAGGACCACCTTTAAAGAGACGAGGAATCACATTCTCAAGTCGTAAGTCACGGCTGAGGAGACTTAAAAAGGTGGAGGAAATCTTCACAAGTTCACGAAGGAGAGTTTCCACACGCCACGACGCCCAGTAGCAGGCAGTCACAGCAGGACACACACACACACACACACACACACACCATAAACTTAAGTGTATGGTAGAGTAAGTCGCTGTGATGATATATTATTATACGTAAACATTAAGTCAACATTCTTCCTTCTCTCTCACCTTTCTCTTATTAAACTTTCCCTCATTTTTTTTTCACCGCGACAATTTGAGATAAAGACCCTCCCCCCCCTTTAGTTTCTACCTTCATTCTTTTCAACCCCAAAAATTGATAAAAAATCTATCCGGCTTTTAAAGAATTATACGGCAGACAAAAATATCCGCCATCACCGCCAATGATCACTGCTGCTACACTAAATTATCCGGCCGCTACTGTTCACCTCATCCCATCCCGTCCTTCCATCTCTCCCTCCTTCCCATCCTCCTCTCCCCCATCCCCCACCTCCTTCCCATTCCTCACCTCTTTCCAATCCTTTCCCTCCCCCCCATCCCATCCTTCATACCCAACCCAACCTATTATTATTACACACAGTAGTAGCACTTTGAATACTCTCTCTCTCCTTTCTTTTTCTTTAATTTATTTCTCATTTATATTTCTCTCTCTCTCTCTCTCTCTCTCTCTCTCTCTCTCTCTCTCTCTCTCTCTCTCTCTCTCTCTCTCTGTCAATTAAGTTACTTGTGTAAATACTCCCACAGTGTTTTTATCAGATGCGTTCCAATGTCAATAGCTGATAACTAGGGTGAGTCTGGCTTCATATTGGCCAAGTGTGGGGAGCGGCAGGGTGAACACACTGCCAATGGTTATGTGAGAGTGAATGGAGAGCAAATAGTGACGATGATGATGATGAAGATGGTGGTGGTGATGATGATGATGACGATGATGATGATGATGATGGTGATGATGGTGATGATGGTGATGATGGGTGGTGGTTGTAGTGGTGGGAATGTTGGTGGTGATGGTGGTGGCTGCCCCCCGTCCGTTCAATGAATCGTTTATCCTTTCCCTTACCTAATTATGTACCCATGTTAGCGGGGCATGAAGGGAAGGGGCGTCCTTAGTAAGTCATCCTCAACTCAACCTCAACTCAACCCCTTTCCCCTCCTACCGCTGTTACGATAACCTTCCTACCCCCTCCTCTCCTCTACCCCTCCTCCTCCTACCCCCCTCCTCTCCCTCCTACCCTCTCCTCTTCCTCCTACCCCCTCCTCCTCTTCTCCTTCCTACCCCTCTGTTAGAGAACATTGGAATCACCAGGGCGTGACAGCAATGTGCAAAACCTAGGTCGTTTCTCCTGTGGTGCCGGAGCCCTATACTGCTGGTGTGGTGTGTGGTGGTGGTGGTGTGGGTGTGGTGTGTGCTGGTGGTGGTGGTGGTGTGGTGTTATGGGTGTGTGTGTGTATGTTTGTACTGGTGGTGTATGGTGGTGGTGGTCTTTGTGATTAGACTGTTGATGATGGTGGTGATGGTCAGACTGGTGGTGGTGATTATGGTAGGAATAATGATGAGGTGGTAGTTGTGGTGGTGGTAGTGGTAGTAGTGGTACAGGTAGTGTCAGGTGAGGGGTTGCAGTAGTGGTGGTGGTGGCAGCGGTGGTTGGTGGTGGTGGTGGTGGCAGCAGTGGTGGTGGTGGGAGTGGTAGTAGTGGTACAGGTAGTGTCGGAGGTGGGGTTGCAGGAGTAGTGGTGGTAGTTGCAGCGGTGGGCGGTGGCTATTGGTGGTGGTGGTGGTGGGTGGTGGTGGTGGCAGTGGTGGTGTGTGGTGGTGGCGGTGGTGGCAGCGGTGGTGGTGGTGGTGTGGTGTGGTGGTGGTGTGGTGGCGGTGGCGGTGGTGTGGTGGGACGGTGGTGGTGGGTGGTGTGGTGGTGGTGGTGGCCGGTTGGTGTGGTGGTGTGGTTGTGGTGTGTGGCGGTGTGGTGGCGGTGGTGGTGGTGGTGATGGCGGTGGTGGTGGTGGCAGTGGTGGTGGTGGCAGTGGTGGTGGTGGTGGTGGTGGTGGCGGCGGTGGTGGTGGTGTATTTAATATTCACGTATGTTGGTCGCTGGTCCGCCGCCACATCCATCATCACCATTGTCTGAGATGAATAGCTGAAGGATGGCCGGACGCACACGTGTGTGTTTGGGTGTATTGTGTGTTTGCAGGAATGGGGATGGATGGTGAAGGCATGTTGTTGTTTGTGTTGTTGGGTTGGTGGTGTGTGTGTGTGTGTGTGTGTGTGTGTGTGTGTGTGTGTGTGTGTGTGTGTGTGTGTGTGTGTGTGTGTGTGTGTGTGTGTGTGTGTTCCTCCTTTTAGACAGTCAGTCAGTAAAATCTAAAAAAACAGACTCTCATTCAGTGGGAAGTAACTCCTTATCCCCTCCTGCTCCCTCTCGTCCTCCCCTCCTCCCATCATTAAACACCCCTCACCCCCAGGAGAATAAATCTTGCTTACCTCTAGTCTCATCAGTGGGGCATTGAGGTACCCCCACCAGCCCCTAAAAAAATTAAACAATTCGCCGCATGAAATCTAGTCAGGCAATCACAAAACTGCGGAGACGATTATGTTATGATTATATAATTGAGCCCCAACGTCTGCTACTTACCATGAAGACGGTGGTAGTGGTGATGGTGGTAGTGGTGGTGGTGATAGTTGTTGTAGTTGTATTGGTGGTTGGTGGTGTTGGTCATGAAGATAAACGGTGACTGGTTGAAAATCTGGAAAATATAAAAATAACAGTACAGGTAAAATAATGAAAGGTATATACTGTCTAAATAGGATGATCAATAATACCTAATTTGCTCTTAAGATTAGAGTACAGAAAATGCGATCTAATCTTTATAAAATATTACTGTTAAGTATTTTATTTTATTTTTTAGTCATATTAAAATTACAGAACGTTTAGTATTAATGGAAGCTGTATGAGATATTGAAGTTAGGTAATACAGGTGTTGGACCCCCAGCCACCTGTGCAGTGGTTACCTGTGCTGGATCCAGTCGCAGGTGTGGTGGGAGGGGAATGACAGAGGCGTTACACACATGGTCTAGGCATCTGTCATTCTATAGTCCACCTGAAATATGCATGTGTCCCAACCTGTACAAACCTGTAATTTACGTACGTTTGTCATGCTACATCTGTAATATATGTATATCTGACATGCCATATATATAAATACCTGTCATATCACACATTAATTTCACTCACACATATGTACTGTATATGTGTGTAAAGAAATAATATGTACAGTTGATTACACACACACACACACACACACACACACACACACACACACACACACACACAGGTGGTACTCTACCTGTCCTCCAAACCTAGTTAGTGGTAGAATGGTATTAGTGAAGTCTGTGCAGAATCCCTCACCTCTCACCCCCACACGATACCTTCCCTCTCTCACTCCCCACATACTCCCTTACCCACCCCCTCCCCCATGATACCTCCCTCCCCTACATAATACCTCCCTCATCCTACACCCAGCCCACATAATACCTTACCCTACACACACACACACACCCTCAAGTAATTGTTTATAGTTGACCTTGTATTTGTGGGGTTTGGAGGTGGAGAAGGGGAAAAGAGGTGAGGGTGATAGGAGAGAGAGAGTCACCAGCTTCATCAATCACCTTAATAGGCGACTGGCGTGGTGGGTGCCAGATGTGCACGTCACGTGTGTGTGTGTGTGTGTGTGTGTGTGTGTGTGTGTGTGTGTGTGTGTGTGTGTGTGTGTGTACGAAGAGCCCATTGACTCCTTCACTCCTGTGTTTCAAGCTTCGTTATAATGATTCACTTTCCTTAATGATCCCGGGTTACTCTTTAGACAGGAGAGAGAGAGAGAGAGAGAGAGAGAGAACACGTACTAATGATATTCTTTCTTTCCACAGGTAATGTTGACCGATTCTTGTGCTGCCTTAAACTTAATGTTCCCAATATAACAACGGTAGAGGTGAGTTGACAGTGGATCGAATAAGTCTACTCTGCCTTCTGTGCTGGATTGGTTGGGTGAATCTTGTAGTTGCGAGTGGATGGATGGATAGATGCATGGATAGATGGATGGATGGATGGATGAGATAGATAGATAGATGGATGATGATGGATAGAAGAATAGACACCATCTGATGGGTCCTGGTGCAATAACTCCATGTAGCTATGTAGATATTACTCTTAGGAGAGGGGTGAGGGAGGAGGAGAGGGGGCAATATTAGTGTACATTTTGCATTAATTATTCAGGTATGTCTTTGCCTTTTATTGAATGCCTGTGAGTTCTCTAATTAGTAGTACTAGGGTGTGGATGAGGGTGAGGGTGTGGGTAAAGGATATGGAGTAGGAAGGTGTGAGTGATGGGTGGTGTGGGGGGAGGGTAGAGGTGTGGGCATTGGTAAGTGTGGGTGAAGATGGAGGGGGTTGGTGGACGTGGGTGGAGATGGGTGGTTTGGTTGATGGGTGTTGGGTGGAGTATGTAAGTATAGGTAAACAGAGCAGGTGTGTGTAGTGAGTGGGGTGGGTGGTGGGTGGGGGTAGGGTGGGTGGGTGGTGTGATGGGTATGGTAGGTGTAGCTGTGGTGGGTGGGTTAAGTATGGTTAGGCAGGCGAGTATGGGGGAAGGGGTGTGGTAATGGTGTGGTAGGAAATGTGGTTTGTTGAAGTCCTTTGTTACTGTGAATGATGGGAGTATGTTCAGTGTGGTAGGTGGTATAGATGTGGTAGCTGGTGTGGTGGGAGACGGTAGGCGATTAGAGTGAGGGTGGTGGTGAGGGTGGTAGGTGGTAGTATATAGGTTCCTTTTGAAGTTTATTGATCATATCGACGACAATAGTAGGATGGAATTTACTGCTTGATGTACTGTATGTTGTGGTCACTGGTGGTGGTTAGTGGTAATGGTGGTAGTAGTGGTGATGGTAGTGGTGTGGTGGTAGTAGTGGTGATGGTAGTGGTAATGGTGGTAATTGGTGATGGTAGTGGTAATGGTGGTGGAGTAGTGGGTGATGGTATTGGTAATGGTGGTGTGTAGTGGTGATGGTGGTGGTGGTGTGGTGGTAGTGGTGGTGATGGTGATGGTGTTGGTGGAGGTGGCTGTTTCACACACACACACACACACACACACATACCCCAGGTGCGTTGGACAAACTTTGTTCACTGTTAGTTGTTGCTGGACGGGCTGAGTGAGTCATTGTTTTTCCTGTGGTGAAATTGTTTGCTTCGTCGTTAGATTGCCCGTCTCAATGGAGAATAGTTTGCCTCCGCTCGTGATTGTGTGTCTCGGGGTAGAATTGTTTGCTTCAGAGTGGAATTGTTTGCTTCAGAGTGGAATTGTTTGCTTCAGAGTAGAATTGTTTGCTTCAGTATGGAATTGTTTGCTTCAGAGTAGAATTGTTTGCTTCAGGGTGAAATTGTTTGCTCTAGTAGGGAATTCTTTAACTCAATATATAAATTGTTTGTCTTTACGTGGACTGTTTTCTCTTGCCGTGGTTTTGTTTACCTCCTTGTGTACATAGTTGTTTGGCGCTGTGGTTGTTTGAGAAAGAACATAATATTTGTGACAGAATTTTGTTGATATTTTTCTTGCGTATTATCATTATCATTATTATTATTAATTAGTAATGGTATTTTCTCGTCTCTGAATACAACTAAATTTTATCTTTAATATATTTCATAATACACACACACACACACACACACACACACACACACACACACACACACACACACCAGTTACAATATAAATTCTATCATAAAATCCCTTTAACAAAACCATGTACCAAAACCCATATTAACACAAATATATTCCTGTATTAAAACTGTAGGGTTCGGAATGGGGCAATTAAGTAAAGATTACTACACATGTTCTGGACGTGTACAGTAGACTACCCTTGTTGTGAGAGAACTAGGTCGACCTTCTCTCTCTCTTGTCGTCAGGTTATGGAAAAATTGTTCCTCGTAAATATAGAAATTGTGACCTAGAAACTATTGCCATATGATGAGTTATTTAATCCTTTGGGGTAATGCAGTGACTTGCTTGACGTCGTGTAAATATGTTTTAGTTTTAGTGTTTGTATGTCTGTCAGGTGAATGATTTAGTAAGAAAAACCAGACCATAGAGTTGTGTGTGTGTGTGTGTGTGTGTGTGTGTGTGTGTGTGTGTGTGTGTGTGTGTCCCTCAAAGAAACAAATAGACTGTAAATATAAATAAATAAATAAATAAATATAAAATAAATGAAATTGTAATCGTAAATACATCAATATTAATAGGCTCGTTAACTGTTGTAGTTTATCGTGTTAATTTAGGTCATGATGTGGTTACCTGAGTTAGAATGTTGTAATGAATTCCCATGACTCTCCAGGTGCGTTCATTACCTGTTTCTCTTCCTCTTATCTTCTTTGCCTCCTTCTTTTCCTTCCTCTTCACTTCACCTACCACCACCATCATCATCAACACCACCATCATCAACACCACCTCCTCCATCACCCTCCACCCTACCAGCACCACCACCATCATCATCAACACCACCACCATCATCTACACCTCCTCCATCACCACCTCCACCCCTACCGTACCCCCATCTACTCCATCAGCAGCAGCCCCTCCACCTCCTCAACCAGCCCCTCCACCCACTCCACCAGTACCCCTCCTCACCCTTCCTACCTCGGCCTCCTCCACCGCCTCCACCTCCTCCGCCTGTGACCTCATCTAGGAATGAGGTCACAGCCTGGGCCTCCTCAGGTGGCGGGACGAGACGCTGCTCACTTTAATGTATCGTAAGTTCCTGGTGGCTGTAATGGCGCCGGGGTACTTAGTGGTGTTGTGGTGGTGGCTGTGGTGACGCCGGGGTACTTATTGGTGTTGTGGTGGCTGTGGTGATGCCGGGGTACTGGTGGTGTTGTAGTGGTGCTGTGATGTTGCGGTGCTGTGGTGGTGTAATGGCATTGTGGTGACTGTGGTAACGCCAGGATACTTAATGGTATTGTGGTGAAGTGTTTTCGTAGTGTTTGACGTGGTAATGTTGTGATGGTGTCCTAGAGGCGTGGATAGTGGCGTAGAGAAGCGAATAGTGTCGTAGAGGCATGGATAGTGGTGTAGAGGAGTGGATAGTGTCGAAGGGGTGGATAGTGGCGTAGAGAAGCGAATAGTGTCGTAGAGGCATGGATAGTGGTGTAGAGGAGTGGATAGTGTCGAAGAGGGGTGGATAGTGGCGTAGAGACGCGGATGTTTCAGCGATACAAAACAAACGTGGCCTCTTATCACCATTGAGACTCGTACAATACCTCACCGTCTGTCTCCCCAGCAACAGACGCTTCATCTCTCACGCTGTAATAATAATAAAAGAAAGGGGGGGGAGGGGGCGCTGCTGCCACAGTCCTCGGGAAGTATCGATGAAAACTTAATCCTGTGTTATTGGTTCTTGTAGTGTAAGCTTCCGAAACTTGTAGACGCCCGTAGGAAGGTGAGGGGAATAGGGGTCTGGGAAGAGGAAGGGGCTAAGGAGGGGGAGGAGGGAGGGGGGCTAAGGGAGAGGGGAGGAGGAGGGAGGAAGGGAGGGAGGATGGGGCTGGTGGAGAAGGAGGGAGAGAGGGGGCTCTGGGGGAGGAGGGTAGGGGAAAAGGAGGAGCTTGTGGGGGGGATGGAGAGAGGAAGGGGTGGGGGTGGAGGAAGGAGGGAGGGGCTGCTGGGGGGGTTGGGGGGTAGTAGAAACCAGATGACCGGGTATTAGAAAACTGAGGTTCTCTTCTCAATCGACCGTCTTGAAATATTCCTGTATTACTAAGACGGAAGTTTCCTGTTGGAGGCTTGGCTGTTATGATTTGGTTCACGTGAAGTTTAGGCACCCCACAGCTTATTTCACCTGATGATGAAACACCCTAACGCTTCCTAGAGGGGGGGGTAGGTTATGGGTAGGTTAGGTTAGCGTTACGTTAGTTAGGTTAAGTTAGATTAGTGTCAAGTTTGATAAGTTAGTATAAATTATGTTAGGTTAGCTTAGTGTCAGGTTAGGTTATATTAGGTAAGGTTAGGTTAGCGTTAGGTTAGGTGAAA
>NW_024725075.1:45000-57500 GCF_018991925.1 Homarus americanus | reverse complement strand
ACACGAATACAAAACACTTATATATTTCAATCTATTTCAGTCTATATATTTCAATCTATATATTTCAATCAATATTTTTCAGTCTATATATTAAGTGATATTCCCTCCAGCCCTTTTCCGTCTGTTGGTGGTGTGTCCGTAATCACAGACCGTCCGTGATACATGTGTACTTTGTATTGTATACTGTATGTGTATATTCACTCAACGTACTAATGCACATCGGTAAGAAATGTTCATAGTGGGTTGGGTCTGAAAGTACACACACACACACACACACACACACACACACACACACACACACACACACACCCCTAATGGTGTTATGATACAGGGTCTTCAATGCACCCAAAGCACACACACAAAACCTTTCTAAACGTACACACACACACACACACACACACACACACACACATGTGTTTTTACATTTGAAGTCTTCAATGCACCCAAGCACGCACAAAACCTTTCTTAAACGTACACACACACACACACACACACACACACACACACACACACACACACACACACACACACACTCACCCCTAATGGTGTTATGATACGGGGTCTTCAATACACCCAAACACGCACACAAAAACACTCTTAAAAACACACACACACACACACACACACACACACACAACACCTCTCAATTTTCCACTCAGGATCCAATTCAGAATTTAATAGGAGGTGGATATAATAGCCGTAATGAGGAGGAGGATCAAACACCACTTGTCTAATAACTCCCGGAAGATCGTCACACCGTTGAGAGAGATGCTACTGTATATTCCTCACTATGATATACGGTCGGTGGCAAAGCTTCAGTAAATCTGACCTACAGCATTTCGAGCTGGGTGAACTCCATGTGATATATCCTCTCTCCCTGCATCTACCTCTCTCCCTGCTTCTACCTCTCTCCCTGCCTCTACCTCTCTCCCTGCCTCTACCTCTCTCCCTGCTTCTACCTTTCTCCCTGCCTCACTATCTCCCTCCCTGCCTCCCCTCTGGATGGTAAACATGATCGGGTATGTCCAGACGTGCAGCCAAGCCTTTGATCACAAGTACCAACACCCAAACTCCCGTCGAAATTCTGCTGGCAGCAAATACTACTACTGCCGGCGACCTGTGGACCTGCGACAACTGTACCTGTGGATTAGAGAATCTGTGAATTTAATAGGAGTGAACCTGTGAATGAGTGTAACTCTGAACTAGTCAACTTCTCAATATGTTAACAAGTTCACATTTAAACTCTCTCTCTCTCTCTCTCTCTCTCTCTCTCTCTCTCTCTCTCTCTCTCTCTCTCTCTCTCTCTCTCTCTCTCTCTCTCTCTCTCTCTCTCTCTCTCTCTCTCTCTCTCTTTTTGTGTATCGACCTGACCAGTTCCACTTAACATTCCGGAAAGATGTACGAGTTATTTTTCATCTGATATCGAGCACCGTTCTCTTGTTGTCAAACCCTGAAGATGATGAAGTGTGTGATGGAATTCACGGATTCCTATAGATACAGTTGTTTACTTTGTATATATATATATATATATATATATATATATATATATATATATATATATATATATATATATATATATGTGTGTGTGTGTGTGTGTAACGTGCTACAGGTTCCAACTTTATGCCAATATGACGACGCAACAAAACAACAAGGTGAAGGGAGAGTTAGGGAATTGAGCTAATTATTTACCTCTCCTTCCCCCTCCCTGCCTACCCTTCCTCCCCTCGCCCCCCTCGCCCCTGGAGACAGCTTGAGGTAAACAGCCACTAGACGCCAGTGTTAGCAAGGCTGTGTAGTTTCTCTTAGTGCTTTAGTTGAAACAGTTCCAGTAGAAAATTACCAGTTTAATGTGTCGGGTGAAGACTGTGGTCACTAGATCACCAGGGTGGAGGAAGTAACTGAAAGGTCAAAGGTCACACATTTAACTTTCATCAGGATGTTGCGTTTATTTCGCTCAACTTGAGGCAAAATTTGCCCTTCACACGATCACTTGGAACGACACGACGGTGTTTTGAAGTCCAAGGTCAGGCAAACTTGGCAAGGTTTTAGGAAGATGTTCGGTAAAAGTTAGAGTAATGACGCGTCTGGTGTCGTGAGCCGAGTTGTCATGACATTCAGCGTCTGTTTAAGTAGCATTTATGAAGACTTAATCCAAGATATATAGCAGTTTATGGTCTGCCTCGCTGGCAGGGATTTCACGATGTTGTTTAGTAGAAATTCTCGTGTCTTTACGTCGCTTGAGTGTGTGCTGTATGCTGAAGCACCACAAACACTGCTTGGTCGTTATTGTGTCCAGTTTAAACATAACACAATTTAATGTTTACGACTCAGTAGCTTAATTAATGGTACATAATACCCAGATTATTTTCAGTCATTTAGCTGCAGTCATAACCACCAACCGATATATGTATATAAACAATATAAAGTTGTATTCAGTGGTAACCTCTTACCTGAGACACCTGGCTCCCCTGCCTTCATTAACGCTGCTCACCTGTGTCTGACATTTTCTTGTTAGTGTCACGACTCAGTCTTCTGATGGAGCCTTAGAGTTTTGTCGTGTCGTCGCCCCTCTGACAGTTTCCCCTCTGGCAGTTTCCCCTCGGACAGTCGTCCCTATGACAGTCGCCCCTCTGACAGTCGCCCCTCTGACAGTTTCCCCTCTGACAGTCGCCCCTCTGACAGTCTCCCCTCTGACTGTCGCCCCTCTAACAGTCTCCCCTCTGACAGTTTCCCCTCTGACACTTTCCCCTCTGACAGTCGTCCCTCTGACAGTTTCCCCTCTGACAGTCGCCCCTCTGACAGTTTCCCCTCTGACAGTCGTCCCTCTGACAGTTTCCCCTCTGACAGTCGTCCCTCTGACAGTTTCCCCTCTGACAGTCGTCCCTCTGACAGTTTCCCCTCTGACAGTCGTCCCTCTGACAGTTTCCCCTCTGACAGTTTCCCCTCTGACAGTCTCCCCGGAATAAACTGAGTCGGTCACCGCGAGTGTTGAGGGAGATGAGAGACGTGGGAAGCTAATCAGTGCAGCTTCTAGAGGTAGTTGTTTATACTCGACCAATCCGGAGTTTGTACAGGAAGTCGTATTAATCACCTCTTTAACTACCTGTTTTATCGGTAAGGTGAGCTTAATGATACCGTCACTACTTATAAATTATCTTTGGTACTTTCCCTTTTTTGTTACGTTTATTCCCTACCAAAGTTTCTAATTCTGTTTACTTAATTTACTGAACTTACTTTTAACTTTCTTCTGTTATTGTGCTCTATACTTTGCTTCCTGAATTAAAGTCTCTCTCCCCCAGTGGTTGTTTAAGTTTTAATTAAACCTTACACAAATAAACAAGCCTGGGTATTTTATTGTTTAAATTCTGAATTCTCTGTTTGGTGACATTTAATCCCAGCTTATTAAAGGGTTAAATTCTCACCTGTCTTTAACACATAACACCTTCCTTACTCTACCTATTGGATAATTAACCTCACTCACCTTCACAACCCACCTACTGAACACCACCACCAATACCACTACCAATACCACCAGTACTACCACCACAACTACCACCACTACCAATAAAATACCACCACAACCACCACCACTACCAATAATACCACCACAACCACCACCACTACCAATAATACCACCACAACTACCATCACTACCAATAATACCACCACAACCACTACCTATAATACCACCACAACCACCACCACTACCACCACCAGTATTACCACCACTACTGTAGTTTGGAACCCAGCTCACCCAAGGCCATAAAACACGTCTCTGAAAATCATAAACCAGGTTACTAAAGTTTCAACCTCGCCTTCTAAGCCATGAGCTCGTCTGCCAAGCCGTAAAACCCTCTTATTAAGCAATAAGCCACACCGACCCCCCCAGCCATAAATTTTGTCTCACCCAGCCTTAAAAAATTCCCTATTGCTTACCAGTAAACTCTTCCCGCCCCCCCCCCTCCCCCCCACGAGAGGACCTACCCGTAAGTGAGTTCTTCTCCTTCAGTAGTTATATCAGCTGTTTGGAACTTCTATCGTCTCTGACCTGACCTGACCTAACCTAACCTAACCTAACCTAACCTATCGTCTTGGATCTCATCTAAAACTTTGGCTTGGGAGGAAACTTAACCAGAAACATTCCTCCTCGTTTTATTGATACTCTCTCTCTCTCTCTCTCTCTCTCTCTCTCTCTCTCTCTCTCTCTCTCTCTCTCTCTACACTTTCTTGTGCCCTCTTCTCCCTCTTCCTCTCACTCCCTCACACTGCTTTTTTCCTCTCCCCTTTCTCCTATATTCCTTCTCCTCCTTTATCCTCCTTTCCCCCCCCTTCCTTTCTTCACCTCTCACCCCCCTCTCTCCCCTCCCTTTTCACCCTCTCAAGACACCACTCCCCAGTTTGTCATACCTCTCCCCCTCTCCTCCACCTCCCCTCCTCCCCTCCCCGGGCACTTATTCTCCCCAGTGAAAGAAAACAAGAAATTCCGGGTTTCAATTGAGGGGAATGGCGAGGGAACATGACCCGGAGTTAGATTAAGTCCGACAGTGGAGGGGGTGGGGGGTGCAGGGGGTAGGGTGGAGGTAGGGGGGGTTATTTAGTCCCTTGACCACTCCTGACCATCCCCCTGACTACCCCTCTCACCCTCCCCACACCCTCCCCACATCCCTCACACCCTTCCCACATCCCTCTCACCCTCCCCACAACCCCCCACACCATTCCCCACAACCCCTCACACCCTTCCCACAACCCCTCTCACCCTTCCGACAACCCCTCACACCCTCCCCACATCCCTCTCACCCTCCCCACAACCCCTCCACCTTCCCACATCCCTCTCCCACCCCTCCCCCACAACCCCTTCACCCCCCCCGACTACCACACACACCCTACCCCACACCTTGGCAATCCCCTCTCACTTCCCCCACCCAGCCTCCCCACCCTCCCACCATTGGAAAAAACACACGAGAAAAATACATTGTAAAATCCGAAGAAATCTGGTAGGATTTTTTGTGGGGAGCAGTGGAGATTCTAAGAGAGGATTATTTTCTGGCGTAATCTAGAGAGGGGGGTGCAAGTAAAGGGAAAATAAGATTGTTTACATCTTTTTATCACCGCATTAAGCTAAAGGAACTCATCGATATTTTATTGGGATTTTTGTTCATATATTTTTTTCTCTAACATTAAAACACAAGGAATCTTATACTTAAGTTTTTATAGAGAAAATAAGAAAACCAAATCATTGAACCTAATTACTGTACTGGACTAAGGTAAAGTAAGTGCTGGATTAACCTGACCTATGTTTAGTTTTTCCTAAATTCGCAACAAAATTTACAATAAACGCAGATAAATGTACTGAATTTAGTTTAACCCAATTGAACCTAACCTAACCAAACCTGGCCAGTGTTGTCACCACACACATGACTCTGGTCACACAGTTAACCTCGTCACACGGGCGTTAATTAGCTTTGTTATTTATCCAGCATTTTGGTGTTTGCTGTGTTGACAAGCCGAGCTAATTCAATTTGGTGTACATCATTTGCATGATTTTGGACACGCGGGCCGTGGAATTAAATGACCGTGAACTTCACCAGAATAGCAATCGTAGTGGTGAAGGTCGTTGACCCCTGACCTGCGCGTGTGTGTGTGTATGTGTGTGTGTGTGTCACTTTAACAGTAGGGGGGGGGGGTGCTATCGTCCTGGCCTGCTGACCTACTCTCGTCATGACAGTTACTCACGGGGGGAGGGAAGGGGATGGGGTAACACACGATTTGTTTTGATTCTGGCTTTTGTTTTTTGTTCATTTTATTTTCTCTCCCTCGGATCCTTCTGTGGGCAGCTGTCACTTTCCCACGATGTTAAGCTTCTCACTTAACCTATTGGACATACAGTGTTGGAACTTAAGTGTGAGATTTTTTCAAGTAACTATTACGCCATCACATGTAGTAAGTGACTTTTATTTACCTTTCAGAGAGATTTGTTTTTGTTTATCATTGTCTATTATTTAATGAAGTCTTACGTCAACCTTTACGAGTGAGTAACCTCTGCTGTGAGTGGGTAGAGTGGGGTATCCCTCTCTTGCTGGTGTTTCGGCCCACTCACTGCTATCATGGTAGGAATATTCTCTCAAAGGCTACCTTAGCAGGCCAAGGTAACTATGCTTCTTGCTTTTATTCCACCAGCACGACGCGCCTTCCATGACCCGGTAATCCTGTAGCTGGCTGTCTGTCTCACGTGTCACAGTGTCATGTATCTGAGGGTGTTCTCATTAGGCCATTAAGCGAGCGTGCTAACTACTCTCTCATTACCTTCACGCTCACGTATCATTTAGAGTTTTTCGTTGAATCAAATCGTTTATGCGGTAATAGAGGCGGTGTGTGTCGTCATCAGTCATCAAAAGCTTCCTCTGTCCTGTGCTGTAATTTTGACCCTGAGTCATCATGCACACTCGCCTAGGTCGCCGCGCCAGGCTGTCGATGGATGACGGAAACAAGAGATTTATTTATGTGTATTTGATGAACAAGATTATGAAGAACCCCCCCCCCCCACCTCTCCCCCCCAGCTAAAATGGTATACTAATATATGGTTTAATACAATATATACTCGTTCTAAATATCCAAAATACATAATTATAATACACAGATACTTAAAAAATACATACCTGATAAAAATATTCACAGGCACCAACAGAGAGACACCACAGCCGCTCGTCTTTACTCCGTTGTCACATGAAGAATTGTAGAACACTGCCAACATTTTACCTATGGATTGAACTCATACTTGTGTCTGTACATATGACCAGGTTCAAGGTGTTGACGATTAGAGAGGAAATAAGAATTGTATGACCTAATCTCTGTGTAAAAATAATTCGCCGCCAGAGGTGTATTTTCCTCAAGCAGATTACCGTTGTTGTGAGCAGGACCTCGCGTGCTGCTGTTGCAATCGAGATGGAGTCATTAAACCCAATTTACAGTTTCAATACATTGCAGAGTATATTGTCATTTACTTTATAATGATATATATCGGTGTAACATGGTAGTGGTCGACACAGTCATCAGTGTGTTCTGGGAAAATGGCTCAGTTTGTTAAAGAGAGAGGACACTTGAAGGTCTAGGGTGAACAACACTGTCAGTATCTTTGTCGCCGCAGCAAGTTAGGTAATGGTTGGAGATTATTTATTTCCAGAATATAAAGATGCCAAGTCACTGTTGATAATGTTCAGAGCTCTGATACCGTCTAGACCGTAACATTGTTGTGTGTTGACGTCATCACCCTTCAAGTCCGGGGAAATTGCTGACCTAACAAACGCACAGAGACCATTTACTTGTCGCATTAATTCAGCTCAACATCTAAACTACTGGAACGGTCTGGCAGTGCTCAAGCTATACTCACTGGGGCGTACCCACGGAAGATATAGCACAGACATGGAAAATGGAGGAAGGTCTGGTCCCTAATCTACACAGGGATGTAATTCTTAACTGAAAGGAGATATGATAGAAGGTGCAGAGTTCCCCCCCACTGAGGAGGAAGGACGCCCATAACACAGTGCCATCCTCCTGGGACACTACAGGGAGGAAGGCAAAAGTACAGTGGGGTTATTTCAGTTACAAGTTTACAAGACTTTAAAGTATATTTGATCACAGATAGATAGATAGATAGATATATAGATAGATAGATTGCATGACTCCGGTACCAGTATACATACACTGAACTCTACAGTGGGAAGCGCTGGATGCAGTGGTATAAATTTACATGCCAATACCGCTGACCATGAATCCCCCCCCCCTTCTTCCCTTCCCCCTTCCCTCCCTTCCTACCGCACCCTGCAGATTAAATGCAGAGAGAGATTCATTTAAACGGGAGAGAAGCTCAATTAAAATGTATTGATGTGAAACGAATGATTTTTTTGGGTGGGGTGGGGGTGGGGTGGGGGTGGGGGTGAATTTATTGGTGGTGGTTTATCATGACAGTTTTGTGGTGAATTTCCGCGTGGTGTTGGTGACTGTGGTGCCTCGCTTACCTGCCACATGAAAACTTTTGTTGGGTGGTGTAACATATCATCTTTATGGCTATGTATTGGTATTCTTCCATACATACATACATACATACATACATACATACATACATACATATATATACATGACCCAACACATTTTATTACTCCATAAAACTTGACATTTAAGCAAACGTTAAAAAACTGACTGTGTGTGTGTGGTAGGGCTTGTGAGGCGAGGGGTGTGACTTGGTGAGTAGGAAGAACAAGTGAACATGAACAAAGTATAAGAAGAACGTCAGCATGAAGAGCGTTGTTCTCATGCGTGAGTGAACACAGTCACCTCATTATGTGGTGTGTCGGTGCGACTATTTATAAATGATGTCAAACAGGAAGACTAATTTTAGAATCCTGTTTAATTAAACGTGTAGCTACGTCCCACCAATATGAATGATGGTGTGTATGACATCGATGGTATATTAACAGATTGTGTATTATACAACCAAAGGCCGAGAAGACGTGTTCAGGGTGTATAGTGAGGTCAGGTGAGGAAAGGTTATGGCACTATCTCAGGTCAGGTCACGTCTGGCGCTATACTGCCGCTCACACATCATTACCGAGGAACAGTCTCGGTACACCTGAAAGCTTTGGGGTCTTGAGCTACAGTTTTCTTAGTGACATCCGATAAATAAATACTGTATTATTGTCACACCTCCTCATGTTGTGACTCGTTTCAGTATCGTCAACATGAACAAAATCCAAATAAATCTAATAAATCAATTAAATCTGATGTTTTTTGTTATTAAAGCCAAACAAAAACACCGACCCTGTGCTCGAGGGTTAGTGTACGTAGAGGAACCCTGTCTTACACATCCCCGGCAGGAGTCGAACCCGTGACCCTTACATGCGAGGCGAATACTCGACCAGATACACACACAACATATAAACATTTATTTTTAGTCCCTCACTCACACACACCCACACACCCCCCCCCACACACACACACAGACCCACCCACACACATCCACACACACACACACACACCACCCACACACACACCCACACACACACACACACACCCACACACACACACACACACCCACACACACACACACACACACACACACACACACACACACACACACACACACACACACACACACACCCACTCCACTCCACACTCCACTCCACACCCACCCACCCACACACACACACACACACACACACACACACACACACACACACACACACACACATATCCATTGTGTGTCATATAATGCTTAGGGAAAAAAGGTTAATTAAAATTATTTGCCTTGTCGGAAGTTCAAATTATGTATGAAACCAGACCTCTTTGTGTATTTCATTTTGGGATTCTGAGCGCACCTGGCGGGTAGGGGGGGGAGGGTAGGAGGAGGGAAGGGGGTGGATGAGAGAGAGGTGAGGAGGAGGGGGTAATTAAAACTCATCTCTGTGTATAAACAATTTGTCGAGTTTATGCAAATCAGTGAGAGGCGCCATGATAAATTGTTGAAGGTGAAGGGGCTGTACAGAGCGTTGTGAGGTGATGGTCGTGAACCAAAGGTCGGAAGCCGCCAGAGAAATTTCAGATATTTTTTTTAAGCCCCGTTATTTTTTTTTTTCAGTTGGAGTCTTCTAGCGATACCGTCTGTCTGTCTGTCTGTCTGTTCTTACGTAGGTTGGTGACGCTGGGGACAATGAGGATGCCTTCACCTCCAGCTGACTGTAAACAAGAAAACAATTTAATTAGAGTTAGTTTTAACAAGTTTAGTCAATACAATAATGGGTTAAATTATGCACTGATCATCATTGATATAAACTATTGATGTTAGCTGTGTTTGTGTTGGCCGCCAAAATAAAAAATGGCCGCCATGCCGAAAAAATTAAAGAAAATCATCGATATTCAACAAATTTCTGGAAAATTCGCCGAGTGTTTCTTTCAGGCGAGGGTATTGATGTTCGTATGAGCCCCGCCGACCTTGCCCTGGGCTACGGAGCGACCATTACTCTCTCAAAAAAAAAATAAAAACTACCCGCCTAGTTATGAGAACACGGAACATATATTATACAGTATATTATTTCAAGTTTTATTCAGGTTCACCGTGAGTTATGTATCCGGAGACCTCAGCTTTTACATGCATACTTTAAAATAATTTTGTAGTCTGAATAAAAGATAACCCTTAGGAGGTATATTTACTAAATTGTTATACATAGTGATGGTCCGTGTGACTACAGAATGTATACGTGTATGTATGTATGTATGTATGAGGGGAGGGGAAAGGGGTGTGTAGGTCGTCTGTCACGCCACAGTGGACGACGACCACGAGCCATTACCTGTAGCCTGACGTCACAGCCCAGGAAGTAACTTGGTTGAGGTCGTGACAACAGTCGGTCATAGTTCGCTGTGTGAAGGATCTGTGGAGGTCAGCCAGAGGTTACCAGATGGTCGTTCAGTCACTTGCTACGTTATTTTATTCCATTTAAAGTAGGATAAGAGATCTCCTTCCTCTGATGTAGGATTTTTATTGCTTTCGAACTATCAGTCGTAGGTTAAGGAGGCATTGGAGGAGTGTTCCGCAACATCCTTGGCTGGACCCCCAACACCCACCCAAACCTTTCATCCAACCCCACGCCCTCACAACCTCCACCCACCCTTACGCCCCTGCCAACCTCCACCACCCATGCCCCTACAAATTCCACCACCCCCACGCCCCCTCATTAAAACCTCCACCCACCCCTCACGCCTCATGCCATCCTCCACCACCCCCACGCCCTTACAACCTCCACTCCACTCCTCATCGCCCCCACAACCTCCACCCACCCCCCACGCCCCCTACAACCTCCACCCACCCCCACGCCCCTACAACCACCACCCACCCTTCACGCCTCCCTTACAACTTCCACTCCACCCTACGCCCCTACAACCACCACCCACCCCTATATTGTCTTCCTCTTCTTTCTTCTACTCGCGGCTTAGATGTCCTGTACTTGTTTCCGACGCTTGAGTCCGTGACCTCCATATTATGTTATTCATCACCTGAGACCCGGCTGCCTCACACTGCGTCTCTCCCTCTTGTTCTCCTGCCTCGAGCCAGCCCCACCAACACGTCACTTCCGCCTTCCCTCCTGAGACTGATGCCAACAACATGCTTCAGTTCCCTCTGTCCTTGGCTGCTAGGAGCCTCTTGTCCAGATTCACTAGGATCAGTGAGGTGAAGTTTTCGTTGTAAGTAGTGCTATGGAGACGCAACTCACTCCCTCACTCATGGGATGGCGTCAAAATTCCACCAAGACCTGTTAGATGTGTCGTCTAATCCACACTTACCGGGAGAAAAATTAACTTGCGAATATAAGAGAATCTGGGCCAGCTGAGAGTGGCCACACCTCCACGTTTATCATCCCACAATACGTGCCATTCTAGCACGCCCACCGGCATGGCACCGACGACCCACAGTGTTGCGTGCTGGGTCAGCCCATGGTTAGCCCAGCCTCATTGTCCACCCGCGCACCGTGAAATCGTGTCCATAGAGCTGTATGACCCTGGGTGTGTAGGAGAGACCCACCCACCCCTACCCAGGCTTGTAGGAGGCAGGAGCTGGGTGCTGGGTCAGGGAGTTATGACAAGTGCCGTCCAATCTGTGGGAGTTTAGGTCACAGGATAATTTTAGAAGACAATAATTTTATAAATGAATAAATATATAGAAGCCTTAGATAAGAATCACTACAGTCATGCCACACAGACACACGATTCAACAGAGGTATTATAAGCCTTAAATGTTGGTTAAAATATAATAAAACCTACAGGGACTGAACTGTGGTCCTGGTGTGTACAATAGTTCTCTGCAGTACTCTGTTAGTTGTAGTTCAAGTAATGATTTAAAAACAAATATCCGATACAAAATAATTTCCTCGTGTGTTTCATCTGGCTGAGTACTGCAGACGAGAGGTTTCCTGGTACCCCACTCTCCCCGGAGCAGCTGGGGGGCGTGGGCGGGGGCGGCCTCTCTGACCCAAGCCACAGTTTTATTTAGCCATTGGGAAATTACACTGCAGGTTATGAATTAAAGAGAGAGACGGTATATCGGGCCGGTTTAATGAGATTATAGCCTTAATATATAACACATCCGAGGTTATATTAAATTATACACAGAAATGTTATATTCCTCTTGGGTTGTTTAGTAGAGGAAGACAATGATAATGATTACTGAATAACATATAATAATAATAGAGCAGCAATAATAATAGTAATAATGATGATGAAGAGAATGATAATGATAAATAATATAATAATAATAATAATAAGCAATATGAACAGACTTAGCTCCCCAAATAAAAATAATATCTATATAGTGTGTATGTGTGTATGTTATGAACGCCATAGTTCCCCATACAACGACTTTTTAGCAAGCTGTACACAATATATTGAGTTTGTGTTCCAACAGCCGGAAATAGTTCAGCATCAGTATTCATTTACATAGTGATGCCGAGCGGGAC
>NW_024725075.1:25000-40000 GCF_018991925.1 Homarus americanus | reverse complement strand
TGAGGGTTGAATTCATCTCGGGGTGAAGACACGGGGAGGGTAAACGCCAAGGATGATTGATAAGATATCGACAGAAGGAGGGAAATAACGAGATTGTGGTTGATGTTTCCAGCCTTTGGTGAGTCTTATGTAAAGTCGAGAACACCAGAACATCGAGAACACCAGAACATCGAGAACACCACAACCTCGAGAACACCACAACCTCGAGAACACCACAACACCGAGAACACCACAACATCGAGAACACTACAACATCGAGAACACTACAACATCGAGAACACTACAACATCAAGAACGCCACAACATCAAGAACACCAGAACATCGAGAACACCACAACATCGAGAACGCCACAACATCAAGAACACCAGAACATCAAGATCACTACAACATCAAGAACACCACAACATCGAGAACACCACAACATCGAGAACACCACAACATCGAGAACATTAAACATCGAGAACATTAAACATCGAGACCTTTGGGAAGATGAGCACTACTGGCTGAATTAATCACACGGAAATACTCCAAGGTGATTGGTGGAGGCCTCTGGAGTGGTTGATAGGTATGTGGTGATGGATGGTTAGGTTGGTGTTGCGAGGAGAGATCAGGATAGTTGCAGGGAGATGGATAGATGGGGTGGCGGATTTTACTGAAAAGGATTTGGATTTTGGAGAAAGAGGGATGCGGATTTTGGAGAGAGAGAGAGAGAGGGTGGCGGATTTCAGTGATGGGTTGCGGATTTTACTGAGAAGGGTGCGTATTTTAGAGAGAGGGAACAGATTTCAGTGTAGAGTTTGCCGATTTTGGAGAGAGGGGATGAATTTTAGGGAGGGATCGGATTTCAATGCGAGGGATACAGATTTTGGTGAGAGGTTTGCGGATTTTGGAGAGATGGTACGCGGATTTTAGTGAGAGTATGCTGATTTTAACGAGAGTTTCCGGATTTTAGTGAGAGGGAACGGATTTAAGAAGGTGTGAATAATTGAGATTAACAGTAAGATAAATTAAGAGCGGGACAGACAGACAGACAGACAGACAGACAGACAGACACACAGACAGACACAGCAAGACAAACACATTCTCAAAGATAAACATAATGCAAACTGAATGAAAGGAATAGACACAGAAAGACAGACAGACGTACACACAAAGATACTGACAGACACACATAAAGACAGACATATACACTCACTGAGACAAAGAGACAGGCAGACAGGAAAAAGAGACAGACAGACAGACACCGAGGATACATTCCCCACACAGACTAGTAAGTGAGGCGGGGCGGGATTAGTGATGCTCCCAGGCTTGGTATAATCCCTGCCGCTTTTATTCTCAGCAGATGGAGAGAGGGAGGGAGGGATATTCCTTACCCCACGGACCAGAACCTTCAGCCTGCCATGTCTGCTTTGAATCCGGCCCTCTTAGTTCTGAAACCGGCCCTCTTAGTTCTGAATCCGGCCCTCTCAGTTCTGAATCCGGCCCTCTTAGTTCTGAATCCGGCCCTCTTAGTTCTGAATCCGGCCCTCTTAGTTCTGAATCCGGCCCTTGTAGTCCTGAATCCGGCCCTCTTAGTCCTGAACCCGGCCTTCTCAGTTCCCCCTTCTTCGGCCCTCTCAGCCCTTTCACCGACCCTCTCAGCTCTCCCCTTATCCCTCTTAGCCCTCCCCCGTTCCTCGCCAGCTGGAGGTAGGGAGAGAGGGCCGGAGGGAGGGAGGCAGGCAGGGAGAGAGGGAGGGATATTGGTCGCCCCGTCACCCACATCCCTTCTCTGCCGTCACGAGCCGAGCTGAAAAAAATCTTAGCTCCTTCATTATTCAAAAAACATTATGTGTAATGATCGTCTTGTAGGCCTAGGCGTTTATAGGGAAAAAACATAAAAATACAAACATTTACATTCAACATCTTGGTAACATTTATTATTTTACCGAGGCTAGACTACAGTATACCCACTGGCTATTGTCTTGTTGTACGTAATAAAGATTAATGATTTTTTTTACTTTTTATATATTTTTTGTTTTGCTTTACCAACAAATCCTCTTTCGGATGATATTTATTTATATATAAAAGAAGAAAATTCATTGTTGGTATAGCCTTCAAAACAAACATTTAAAATAACTCGGCTTTTATTTCGTATTGACAAAACATATTCTATTGTTTAAGAATATTCGATAGAAATATATACGAAGAAAATACTTAAGCATCTTCGAGCGAGGAAATTGTTTTGGTATGAAAAGGTCATGGATCGTGGGTCATTGGTCGTGGGTCGTGAGTCATGAGTCGTAGGTCATGGGTCGTGGATGGTGGGTCGTGAGTCGTAGGTCGTAGGTCATGGGTCGGATTTAGCCATTGAAAACTCCAGCAACTCGACTTTGGCAATACAACAGCTGACCAGTGATTATGGTTACAACAGGTGATGATGGTTAGGTTAGGTTAAGTTAGGTTATGAATTAATGACCCTTAGCATATTACCGGGTGTGTTTATGCCATGGGTTGGTTTAAGAGGTTTAAGGTGAGATAATTCGTTTTGTTCTGTACCTTACGTGGTTTTAAGGTGAGGTACAAGATACTGTACTTACCCTGGCAAAAGTGGCCACACATCACCGTCAAAAGTGGCCACCCTTCAGATTCCCAAGTGGCCACAGCCTCAAAATTTAAAGCATCCATCACTCCTTACCTTCAAAAGTGGCCACCCATTAGACTCCAAAGTGGCCACAACCTAAAAATCTATAGCACCCATCACCCAAAATAATGGACCACCCCTCACTGTCAAAAGTGGCCACTGTGATAGGGGACAGTAGAGCTGCGCCCGCATAAAGTGTCCGACAACCCGGGGGGGCTCGGCCATCGACCCTCACAATTGGCCACCAATGGCCCTAATACGTTGTGGGGTGGCCCTTGGGCTGAGAGAGAGAGAGAGAGAGAGAGAGAGAGAGAGAGAGAGAGAGAGAGAGGATGATAACCCCTGTCATATTAATATTCGGATGTTGACGAAGAAATATGTTGGTGTGAGATGGATCGTGTTGACGAGGTTGGCATTGTGGGTGTACCGATAAATTGTGCTCCTCTCTTTTTTTCTCCCTCCTCCTCTTCTCTCTCCCTCTTCCCCTTCCTCTCCTTCTTCCCCCTCCTCTTCCCTCTCTGTTCTTCCTTTCTCTTTTCCCTCTATATCTGCCCCCTCCTCTCCCTCTTCCCCCTCTTCTCCCTCTTCCCCCTCCTCTCCATCTTCTCTCCCTTCTTCCCCTCCCTCCTCCTTTCCCTTCCCTCCCCCCTCCCTCTCCTGGATGATGCATGACCAGTATGACAAATGGGAAGGGGAGGGGTAGGGAGGGGTAGGGAGGGGAGGTGGGAGGGGTAGGGAGGGGAAGTGGGAGGGGAAGTGGGAGGGGTAGGACATTAGAAAGTTTGAAATATTGAATCGCTTCGACCTAAATTATCACTCTCCAACTTTTAATCAAAATTGCCTTTGAATAACCAGACAAGAGGCAACGAGGCAATGAAGGCAATATCCAACACCAGAGAGAAATAAAACACGTGTAAAATTAAACGTGATATTTGCGACATCACATGACTTACCGACAGATGGCGCTAATTACTGTAGGTTTGTGACTTACCGACAGATGGCGCTAATTACTGTAGGTTTGTGACTTACCGACAGATGGCGCTAATTACTGTAGGTTTGTGACTTACCGACAGATGGCGCTAATTACTGTAGGTTTGTGACTTACCGACAGATGGCGCTAATTACTGTAGGTTTGTGACTTACCGACAGATGGCGCTAATTACTGTAGGTTTGTGACTTACCGACAGATGGCGCTAATTACTGTAGGTTTGAGTGTAATGGGTGAGCTGTTTTCTCTCGTGTCTTGATATGTGTTTTTCTTTTTATTATTTACTGTTTATATACGTAGTATTAAATGGTATAAATATATAATTTTGTCATCATTTAGTGAGCGTTGAGGTATGGTAGTAATTGTTACCTGGTATTTGCTGATGATGCTTCAAGAGACGAGATGTTTTCATATCTCTCTCTCCCTCTCCAAGAAACAAACACACAAGCACAAGAGTTAATGAAATAAGAGGCTCAGAAGCTGCTCGGTACATAAGACACACCACATGCTCATAAAACACAAATAAGCTCACAAACACACCCAAGGACTTTTAATATTTTATGTGGCTAACTCCAGACGTTTTTATTCAGCACAGCACACAGCCTACATGCACACGATGGCCTGAGGCACGTAAAGTCAGTCACTTGAGGTAACCTAACCTAACCTAACCTAACGTAACCTAACGTAACGTAACCTAACCTCACCGTCTAGTCACCAGCCCTAGTATGCTATTACCGCTGAACAACAGTCGTAAATGGAGAGGGTCTTCAATTCTCACAGAACGACCTCCAACATTTAGTGGACACACCGGCCCCTGGCTGAGGACAACACCAAGTAAAATAATACCCTTGTAATGCTTAGTCCGGGGCGGGGGTTAACTTACAAGAAGCTATGGTGAGAGAGAGAGAGAGAGAGAGAGAGAGAGAGAGAGAGAGAGAGAGTAGTGTGTGTGTGTCTTGTTATCCATTCGTCCGTGCCTCCGAAGGCCAGCACTGTATGGCCAACAGACTCACTGAAGGCCAAGCCCCCATCAAAGACACACGAGACCTGGAGTGGCTGTAACGAGACACGCTTCAGTTTACCCTTAACACCACTTGATTTAATTTGACCTTAACCTGTGCATACCACGTCACCAAGGCCACTGTAAGGTCACGGTGCCCCACCATATAAATCATCAGTTGGTGTCTTTTAGTGGAGGCTCCCCAACGACACTGAGGCTGGTGTACACAGTGAACCAGGAGGACTAAAGTGCCGTACAGGTGTGCTGGGAAATGTTTACCTTCGACCTTGACCTTTGGGAGACCTCTTAACGACCCTGTGATTGCTTGCCGCCCGTGACACGCGCCAGACATGATTGTTCCTGTAAGTGAATACATTTATGCGGAGCAATTGTCATACATAATTCACCTCAGCGGCGTTATTTTATATTCTACTGGTGATAGACTGTATAAGTTATGAAAATAAACTTGTACTGTTGTAAAAGTATCGTTATTGTTTTGTGGGAGAGTGAACGACCACGGCCCTTCGTTATGTAGCGAACGAGGGAGGAGGTAATGTGTGAAAATAGATAAAATAACAAGAAGCGACAAAGGAATGATAAACACAGTGAATAAGGAATAAAGGAAGAGCGGCGTTGGGTTAAACACACAATGAGGATAAACAAACAAACCAACAGCAGAGAGAACCCTTCACGGGCCTCGGGGTAAACACACAGGGGAAAAAAGCTGCCACTGAAAAAAAAAAAAAAAAAAATGGGAAAAAGATGAAAAAAAAACCCGGGTCGGTGAATAATGAATGAGCCGCCATGCAATGTGGACGAAAATGAAAACTGATGAGCGGATAATGACCCGAGCCACACATCAGCTGGGGAGGGGATGGGTTAGTAGGGGAGTAATGGAGAGGACTGGAGGAATAAGAGAGGGGGCGGAGGCAGAATAAAAGAGAAGTAGAAGTTGGGGGAGGAAGGGAGAGGTGAGAGGAGGGAGGAGAGTGATCGGAAGAGGCGGGGGAGGAGGAGGTAAGGACGTCTAGCAAAAAAGAGGGATCTACACAGCCTATTTAAGCCCTTATATAGGAGACAATTAGGGTCATTATAAGGGTGTGTATGGGTTAGAGGGGACCTAGGCCAATAGGGAGAGAGATGGGTTAGGGTAGATATCGACCCATTGAACCCCTTATACATGGGGGGGGGGGGTTATGTGGTGATTGCTGGGATGGTGTGCATGGGCTATGGGGGAAAAGGGCCAACAGTCTGTCACCCACGACCCTGAACACATTACCGATCTTTATTCATGGGTGAAATGAGGCCCACTGTCCTATAGATCTGCATGGGTCGACGAACACTCCCTCACGCATGGGCTACACTGGCTAGTTATGGGGAAGAGGGGAGGTGTAAATACTCATCCTATTTCGTGTTATTGTGACCATGTACAGATGAGGTTACTTAGCATTTTATTGCCCCTCGGCAGGATAGTGATGTAGCGCGCATATTATTATCACCCTAAATGTATATGTGTTATATGGGTCATTTTAACTCAACACGGTTATATATACTGTATATGTATGTGGCATGACATGTTATTGCCCCTCCAGCCTGATAGAGATGAAGGAGATTCTATTTACACGTTGAAGAGAGAGAGAGAGAGAGAGAGAGAGAGAGACTAAAAACAAGATGGCCGACACCGCGACAGCAACTCGGGCAGAAATGAAACGATAAATAACAGTAGAACAGCAATACAAAAGAACTAACATGGCAGAACAAAACACAACCACAATCAACAACGATACAGAAATCACCACCATCACCAGCATCACCTCTACCACAACCACCACCTCTACCACAACCACCACCTCTACCACTATCACGACTACCACCACTACTACCACTATCACCACTACCACTTTTACCACTACCACTATCTCTACCACCCCCCACACACCACCACCACCACCACCACCAGCGTAGCCTACCCGTGTCAACTCAAGCCTACGTAATTAATGCAATGACCTGACCTCTGACCTCTCGAGCCTCACAATACAGCAGGTTTAAGGGAGGTCATAGTGAATATATGTCATGTATGGTCATTGTAGGTCGTTCTCTTTTTAGGTTAGGTTAGGTATAGCGCAAGTCAGGTCAGGTCAGGTTAGGTTAGGTCAGGTTAGGTGAGGTTAGGTGGGGGATAAACTGGACACCAGGACCCTAAATAATCCCTGACACCTTGTTCTCCCTGACCTCCCTGACACTACCGGGGGACCTGACTCACACACCCCAGGGAGTAGCTAGGGCCAGAGGGAGAGACACACACACAGAGAGAGAGAGAGAGAGAGAGAGAGAGAGAGAGAGAGAGAGAGAGAGAGAGATATATATATGAGAAGTAAGAGAGAGAGAGAGAGCAATAAAGATGTGAACTAATAGAGAGAGTTATAAAAGATGGGACGTACGAGAGGGAGGACTAATAAAGACGATAAGTAAAAGGGAGAACAATAAAGATAGGATATGAAAGAGAGAGAGAGAGCGCGTAATAAAGATGGGAAGTAAGAGGTAACACAGATTATATGAGAGAAGAAATAGGAGTAATTTACCTTAGTGGAAGAGGGAGTTAGTATAGGGGAGGTGATTAATGGAGAGAGAGAGAGAGAGAGAGAGAGAGAGAGAGAGAGTTATGTTATGTCGTTACGTTACGTCGTTTGTGTTATGTTATGTTCTGTTACGTTTTGTTATGTTATGGTGGTGGTTGTAGTTGTGATGGGGATGTTGAAGATGATGGTGTTGTGAAATAGTGGTAGCGATGGTGGTTGAATGGTGGTGATTAGACGTAGATGTTGATGGTGCTGGTAGTGGTGGTGACATTAGTGACTGGTGATAGTGGTGGTATAGTAGTGAATGTTGGTAGTGGTGAATATTGATAGTAGTGAATGTTGGTAGTGGTGAATATTGATAGTAGTGAATGTTGGTAGTGGTGAATGATGAGCGTAATAAGTGGTGATAGTGGTGGCGTTGATGAGGTGAGTAATACTGTCGTGTGCTGAATAAGGGAGATGGTGTGAGATAGAGCAGAGATAGAAGGTGAGGGGCCGTGGTTATGGTGGTGAGGGGTGATGGTGAAAGTGAGGGGAAAGGGGGGGAGGGATTGAGGGGAGGGGAGATGGTTGAGGAGTGGAGTTTGGATGGTGAGAGGGGAGAGAGAGGGAGGAAAAAGATGGGGAGTAGAGTTTGATGGGTAAGGGAAAGGGGGGGGATTGAGGGGGAAAGAGTGGTGAGGGGTGTAAGTGAGGGGACGAGGGAATAGTTTTTTATATGATTTTCTTTCAATAGATAAATAGATGGATTCAGATAACCTACACATCCACCTATCCACTTACCCACCCACCTACCCACCCACCTACCCACCTACCTACCCATTCTCTTACCCACACATTTACCTACGTGAGAGCAGAAACAATAAATACTCCCAGTTCCTCTTCCGCCATTAGAGAGGAATAAAAAAAACTTGAAGGGTGTCAAATGTGTGTGAGAGAGAGAGAGAGAGAGAGAGAGAGAGAATATGTGTTGTAGGCCAGAAAGACGCATGAAACAAAACAACAGTAAAATGTGTCATGGATTGGTGGTCTGATCACGGGGTATGGGATTGGTGGTCTGATCACGGGGTATGACACATGACACTACATGACACCATATGCCCCCCCCCCACATGACACCACATATGCCCCCCCCACACATGACACTCAGGATGGGACAGGAGGTGGGCTTGTCTATGGTCACTACAACAACATGAATAGGATTTAGTTAAGAGGTGTTAGGTCCTGTTCTGAAGGATGGCGAGTGACACATACACAAACAGACAAATAGAGAGAGAGAGAGAGAGAGAGAGAGAGAGAGAGAGAGAGAGAGAGAGAGAGAGAGAGAAAGAGAGAGAGGCACTTAAAAATTCCTGCTTATCTGGGAGAGTTACACATACTTGAAGGGTCTTGAGCGTGTCTTGTCTGGTCTGTCTGTAGCTGCTTGTTTGGAAGGGGAGGGGGAAGGGGGATATAGGGGTGGTAGGGGTGAAATAAAGGAGGGGGTGAGATATGGGTGAGGGGCAGGGAGGAGGGGGGGGGAAAATAGTAAGAAGGAAGAATATAAGGAGGGGAGATATAAGGTGAGGGTAATAGGTAAGGGAAGGTAAGAAGGGGGGAAATATAGGAGGAGGGGGGTAAGGGGTGGTAGACAAGGAGAGAGAGAGAGAGAGAGAGAGAGAGAGAGAGAGAGAGAGAGAGAGAGAGAGAGAGAGAGAGAGAGAGAGAGAGAGAGACTATAACAAAGGCGAGAAAGAGAATATAAACAGAACAAGTGAGAAAAGGTGATAAAGAATGGAAGAAGGTAGAAAGAGTATAAAAACAAAGAAGATGGTAAAGATAATAGAACGTTACGGTAGATGGGACAAAGGAGACAGCGAGAGACAGAATTATGACCCACCTTTATAAGTAAGATACATAAGTGTTAAGTGAAGAAGAGGGGGAGAAGAGGGAGATGAGGGAGGAGGAGATAAAGATGGGGGAAGAGAAGAAGGAGAGGAGAAGAAGGGGGAGAAGAGGTAGGGGAGAAGAACCAGAGGAAGAGGGGTTGGAAATGTAAACAAGAAACAGAGAAGACAATAATAATCGTAAATTGGAAGAAGAATACAATAAGTAACATAAATGGAAAGAAGACAAGACAATAATGACCATAATTAGGAAGCAGGGAAGATGATTAGAGAGACAAAGGCAGAGTTAATGGACTGGGAGGAGGAGGAGGAGGAAGAGGAGGAGGAGGAGGAGGAGGAGGAAGGAAGAGGAGAACGTATAAGTGCATGAAGGAAATGAATAAAAGATAACTGAATGAAGGGGAAAAGTGACGAGAGAGAGAGAGAGAGAGTGTGCGTGTGCGTGTGTGTGTGTGCGTGTGTGTTTTGCTTCACCTTGGCAACAGGTAAAGTCAGGCTAATTATCCCTTCTTCTCTTCTACACAGGTAAGGCGGAACTGCTGGTAGCTGGACTGACGGGCCTGTGGTCATAACACACCGGAACCTGGTAATGTACTCTGCCTCCCCCGTCTCTCCCCTGCCTCTCCCTAGTCTTCCCCTGTATCCCCCTGCCTCTCCCTAGTCTTCCCCTGTATCCCCCTGCCTCTCCCTAGTCTTCCCCTGTATCCCCCTGCTTCTCCCCAGTCTTCCCCCATCACCCCCTGCCTCTCCCATGTCTTCCCCTGTATCCCCTGCCCTTCCTAGCCTCTCCCCCTGCATCCCCCTGCCTCTCCCTAGTCTTCCCTGTATCCCCCTGCCTCTCCCAGTCTTCCCTGTATCCCCCCTGCCTCCCTAGTCTTCCCTGTATCCCTCTGCCTCTTCCTAGTCTCCTGCATTCCCTGCTCTCCCTAGTCTTCCCCCACCCCTGCCTCCCCTTTGGGGCCCTCCTGCCTTCCTCTCTGCTTCCCCCCATCATCCCCTTGCCTCCTCTGCCTTCCCCTACATCCTCTGCCTTCCCCTGCATCCCCTGCTTACCCCTACATCTCCTCTCCTCCCTTTGCCAATCTGTTCGGAATGATATGTAATTTACGCTAACCTAACCTAACCTAACATACACACTAGCTGCAGGGAGGCTACACAGCACTTCATGTATACAAACAAGAATCCGAAACAAAATAACAGAATAATATACATACATACATACATACATACATACATACATCTGTATAAAACACGTATAAGACCCATCATATTCGTAACACATCCACAGATTACAGAATAACCTCCCCTTACCCAACCCCACGTAAAAATATATACATAAACACGTACAATACACGTATAAAACCCGTCCTGTCCCTGAAATAGAAATCCAGATGCGTGTTATTCATTGCTAAAGAAATGAAAAAGAGAGAGAGAGAGAGAGAAAGAGTAAAGAATGTGGAACTCCGTATGTGGGGAAGAATTCACATGCAGGTCTGGTCGAGTCTTGGTAATTTACATGCTGAGAGGAGAGACGAGGAAAGAGCTCGACCGTCGTCGTGGAATTTCATTAACTCAGTGTTACCACATCGGAGCAACAACCCACAGCTTCATGATGCATTATTTGTGTGTGGCGTGGGCGGGGGGTGGGGGTGTGGTAACGGTGTGTGTGTGTGTGAAGGGGGAGATTAGCTACCAGGATACCTTATAAAAGAGGGGGTGTGTGGGGAGGGTGTTAGAGAGAGATAAATAGGTAGAGGGAGTGGGAGAGAGAAGGAAGGAATTTGGGGGTGTAGAGAAAGGAGATGATTGGGAGATAGGAGAATGACGACGGATTAGAACGTTGTACGAAGAGGAAGATAATGATTAAAAATGCTATATATGGAGAGAGCCTTTTACCAGAAACATTTTACCTTTTCCTTCTCATCGCTATTTCCGTTTTCCTTTCTCCCTTCCACAATACATCCCCTTCCCTTTCATTATCCTCTCTCATTTCCACCACTCTTCATCTCCTCTCCCTCCTCCTCTTTTCCCTTTCACCCTACACTCTTTCCTCCCCTCTCCCTCCCAGTGTTATCTCCCCCCTCACTTCTCTCCCCCCATTTCCTCCTCCCACCCCCTTCCATCTCGTCACCGGAAGCAACTTTGGAAGGGGATTACAAGAGCTTAGCTGAGGACATACACAAGTTGAGGACACGCCTGAAGCTTAGCTGAGGACATACACAAGTTGAGGACACGCCTGAAGCTTAGCTGAGGACATACGCAAGTGTATCTCTTTAAAAGCTATGTTCCCAAGTGTCTCTCCAAAAGCTAGATTGTTCAGTGGAGAACCAATCTCCTTGTCTCCAAGCTAAGTTTATTATCTCGCTAAAGCTAAATTACTTAATAGTGGACCAGTCTCTTGGTTACAAAGCTTGAGTTAATCTCTCGGTAAAGCTAATATTACTCAGTGTCTAAGAACCGTACAAGGAGTTTAAACTTCAAGTGCCTCTCTCCTCAAGACGCTGCTCAGAGTCCCTTAATTACGAGTGTCCTTAAGGGAAGTCTTCACTAAACTAAGACTCTTTAAAAAAAAAAAGATACTTCTGGTTTAATGTACCGACGGAGGAAGGCTCTTTGTTAGGTACTTGAGCCCCTCTACCCTCTCCCCACCCCCTTCCCCCCCTCCCCCTCCCTCTCTGTTTGTCTTTTGCCATTTCGTATTGTTGTTGGTTGTTGTTGGTTCCTGTTATGAAGGGGGTTTGTCCTTCTGGTACTATTTATTTTCCCTTTTTAATTATTTTCTTCTTTTTTCATTCCTTTTTATCGTCGTGTTTACATTTTTTTAAGTCCCAGTTTCCTTTTCTTTTATTTTTTTCCTTCAGTTTGTCTTAAGTTCAACTTTTTTGTCTGACATTCAGGTCTATTTTTGGTCTCAGGTTCAGGTCTTCTAGTCTAAGGTTCAGGTCTTCTGGTCACAGGTTCAGGTCTTCTGGTCACAGGTTCAGGTCTTCTGGTCACAGGTTCAACTCTCTGGTCTCAGATTCAACTTTCTGGTCACAGGTTTAGGTCTCAGGTTCAAGTCTCAGGTCCGCGGGTTAGAGTGGCAGAGTAACACCCGAGGGAGGAGACGCAGGAAGTACCCTGAGTTAGAGCACAAAGGGCTCCTGTATTACTGAGGGAGGAGGAAGTCCCTGACCATGTATGTACTGTATGTGTGTGTGTGTGTGTGTGTGTGTGTGTGTGTGTGTGTGTGTGTGTGTGCGCTTATATATGTATGTATGTATTAATCCTGAAGAAAAAGAAGGAAATACACACACACACACACACACACACAACATGAGACACAGACAGGAAGAGGTACATACCATAATTATAAGATACGTAAAACTAAACACGATGCTACTGGCACGACTCCCTCTCTGCTGCCCCTCTCTGCTGCTCCCTTTTCACTGCCCCCTCTGCTGCCCCCCTGTTCTGTTTTCCCCTCTGCTGCCCCTTCCTGCCCCTCTTCTACCCCCCCTCTGCTGCCCTTCTCTTCTACCCCCTGCCCCCTTCTGCTGCTCCCTCTTGCCCCTCTGGCTCCCCCCCTTCTGCTGCTCTCCCTCTTCACCCCCTCTGCTGCCCTCTGCTGCCCTCTTCTCCCCTGCTGCCCCCTTTCTCTACCCCTCTGCTCTTCTGCTCCCTCTTCTTCTGCTGCTCTCTGCTCTTCTTCTACCCCTCTGCTGCCCCCTTCTGCTGCTCCCTCACTCCCCTCTGCTGCCCCTTTCTGCTGTCTTCTCTCCTTCTGCTTCTGCTGCCTTCTGGTTGCTCTCCTAATTGCTACTCCTCTGCTGCCTCTGCTGCTACCCTTCTAGGGCTCTGCTGTTATTATGTTGTTATTATCCCTGCTAAGAGGAGCTCCCCTACCCAAGGTCTGGGTGACAATTCACCACCAGAGGGAGGGTGGAAGGTCCTGGTGACACTCCACCACCACCACCAGGAGGTAAGGGTCAGGGGGGAGGTGAAGGTCCTGGGTGACACCACCACCAGGAGGGAGGTGGCGTCCTGGGTGACACCACCACCAGGAGGGGAGGGGTGGATGGTCCTGGGTGACACCACCACCAGGAGGGGAGGGTGGAAGGTCCTGGGTGACACTACCACCACCACCAGGAGGGAGGGTGGAGGTCCTGGGGTGACACCACCACCAGGAGGGAGGGTGGAATGGTCCAGTGACACACCCACCACCAGGAGGGAGTGGTGAAGGTCCTGGGGTGGACATGTCCTGGTCACCACCACCACCACAGGAGGGGAGGGTGGAAGGTCCTGGGTGACACCACCACCAGGGGAGGGTGGAGGTCCTGTGCGGATGGTCCTGGGTGACACCACCACCAGGAGGGGAGGGTGGAGGAAGGTCCTGGGTGACACCACCACCAGGAGGGAGGTGGGATGGTCCTGGGTGACACTACCACCACCACCACCACCAGGAGGGAGGGGTGGAAGGTCCTGCGACACCACCACCAGGAGGGAGGGTGGAAGGACCTGGGTGATTACCCACCAGGAGGGCGGGTGGGAAGGTCCTGGGTGACACTACCACCACCACCAGGGAGGGTGGAAGGTCCTGGGTGACACCACCACCACGAGGAGGAGGGTGGAAGGTCTTGGGTGACACTACCACCAGGAGGGAGGGTGGAAGGTCCTGGGTGACACCACCACCACCAGGAGGGAGTGGTGGAAGGTCCCAGACACTACCACCAGGAGGGAGGGTGGAAGGTCCTGGTGACACCACCACCACCAGGAGGGAGGGTGGATGGTCCTGGGTGACACTACCACCACCACCAGGAGGGAGGGTGGAGGAAAGTCCTGAGTGACACTACCACCACCAGGAGGGAGGGTGGAAGGTCCTGGGTGACACCACCACCACTGTCATGAGCGCAAGGGGGGAGGGGGTACGTGCTGTTGAAAACGTTTACATGGACAAAATTCCATTGGATAAATTCCCAGTTGGACATAATCCACTAAAGAGACTATATGGAGCAGCCAGTGACAGAGTGTGGGCGTATAAACATATGGACCAGACAGTAACATGAGCGTGGGCGTGTAAACATATGGACCAGACAGTGACATGAGTGTGGGCGTATAAACATATGGACCAGACAGTAACGTGCAGGCGTGTAAACATATGAACCAGACAGACAGTGACATGAGCATGGGCGTGCAAACATATGGACCAGACAGTGACGTGAGCGTGTAAACATTGAGACCAGACAGACAGTAGGGAGCATGACGATGACAAAAACGCTAATAACGAGGTGTAAAGCAGCAACAGAAGCAAGTGTGCGTCGCGGCGCCACAAGAGAGTGACTCCACAAAAGGTCATGACGACTTCAAAGACCAAGAAAGAGGAGAGAGGGGAGAGGGAGAGAGAGAGAGAGGGGGGGGGGAGGCATTTAGAGCTGCCAACTGCCTCGTGCAACCACTCACCTCAAGGTCAATTTAAAGAGGTCATGCTTTAGACTTTTCCATTGTTTTTCTTAATTTCTCTTTTATTTATCAATGATTATCTGTTTTTATGTTTTGTTTTCATATTATTTTTGTTTTGATTCCGTATATTCAAGCGGTTCGTCACTTGCTGTTTGGTCGACTCTGAACTCTGAGACTTTTATTACAATTATTCTTAGGTTGTTAGGGTATTGGGGGAGCTTTTTCTACATTAAATATCACTGGGAAAGTTATCTCATCTCCCTTACTTTCATCAGGAGTTTGTGGAGCTGGAGGAAGATTAACGTAGATGTGAGAGACTTTATTCTAGAGAGGGGGGGGAGGGGTTCTCTCGACACGTTTTGAGGGGGTAAGGTATGAGAGAAAGGAGGAGGGGTGGGGGGGCAGGGGGCAGAGGCAAGGACGGGGTAGGGCATGTTAGGGGGATGGACGGGGTAAGGAGGAGCGGGAGCATGGTGGGGCGGGG
>NW_024725075.1:0-22500 GCF_018991925.1 Homarus americanus | reverse complement strand
ATATAGAAAGGGGAGAAGGGGCTGAGGGGAGATAACGTTGGAAGAGAGATAGGAAGAGTGAGGGAGAGAATCAAGTGAGGGAGAATGGAACTAGGTGAGGGAGAGAGTTAAGTGAGGGAGAAAGGAATTAGGTGAGGGATAATTGAGAGAGAATTAGCTGAGGGGAGAGGCCGTGAATGAAGCAAGGCTGAGGCAAGAGAGGGGTGTCCGGAACCTTCGAGAACATGCAAGGAATAAAGACATTAAAGAAGCTAAGAATTAATAAAGAAATCAAGCAAGGAAGCAAAGTATTAAAGAAAGCAGGAAGGATCAGGGAAGGTATAGAATGCAAGCAAGGGAGGAAGTAATGCATGGAGAAAATAAGAAAGATAACAAGTAAATAAGTACATTAAGCAAGCAAGGGAGGAAGTTAGAATGATAGTAAGTAAATAAACAAGTAATCAAGCAAGCAAGCAAGGACCCTCAGTCAGGCCCCAAGGCAAGAGAACTAATGTCGACTATGCTAATTACCAATACGTTTTACCCTCCGCCTTAACTAAGAGACAATGTAGTACTCAATGCAATATTCCTGAGCGGTAATGTATGTGTCTAGCGCCCCCCCCTCCCCCTCCTTCCCCTCCACACCCCCCCACATAGTACCTACCCACCACCACCACCTTCCCCAACACCACCCCCCTCCCACCGTCCCAAACACAGCACCTGCCACCATCACACCCCGCCACCATCACACCCTCCCCACCATCTCTCCCCATCACCCTCCCCATCACCCCTACCCTTCTTTCTCTCACCCAAGCTCACAGAGGCGATATTTGACCTAAAATCCCGGAGATGTGCGCCTTAAAGCCTTCTCTGTTTATTAGGTGGGTTCGAGCCCCTGGGTTTAGATGGGGGGAGGGTAGGGGTGATGGGGGATCAGGCGATAAAATGATCAGTATTAGAGATATTGTAGCTGGAGTAATACTGCACAATGTTAGGGCGAGCCTGACGAATGTGGTCCATTTGTTGTGGTGGTGGGATGTGTAGTGGGGAGGTGTGGTGGTGGTGTGTGTGGTGGTGTGGTGGTGGTAGGTGTGGAGGTGTGGTGGTGGTGTGGTAGGGGGGAGGGGAGGTGTGGTGTGGGGAGTGCGTGGTAGGTGAAGGTGTGGTGGTGTGTGTGTGGTGGGTGTGTGGTGGTGTGGTGTGTGGAGATGGTGGTGGTGTGTGGGGTTGTGGTAGTGATGGTAGTTAGTGGTAGTGGTAGTGATGGTAATAGTGGTAGTGGTGGTGGTGCTAGTTTTTGAAGACGATCCTTTGATGTCTCGTTGTCGGCTGTGGCTCCTGCTGCTGGGGAGGGCACACACACAACCACTGGAGGAAGACCTGACAACTAATCCGAAAGAGTACTATCTGGTCCCTCCTTCTCCCTTCCCTTCCATCCCCTCCCACCCTCCCCCCCATCACCCAGTTGTGGCAGTGTCGTCAAGCCTTTTATATATGTGTCCTGAGAGGGGCCCTACGGCTGGCGTTTATGGGGATCATTCATGCTCGAGTGACGTAGTGTGACGTACTGTGACGCTTATATTGCCTCGGGGTGTCGTGTGGGTGTGTGACGTCGTGAGTGTGGTGGCGTGATGAGGTAGGGTGAGAGAGTATGGTGTTATGTGATGCCAGTGTGGTGTAGCGGTGGTTGTGGTGTGTGTGTCTCTTAGATGTGGTTGGGAGATGATTTTTGTCGTCACTGGTGTGGTGAATGTGACGCTTGTGTTGCCCTGACTGTGGTAATTTGATGATTTTATTGTCTGGTGTAGTAGTAAAGTGATATGACGCAGCAGGCACTATACCACAGAGCTCCCACATCGTCTTCTTCCTTCCTCCTCCTCTTCTTCCTTCCCCTCCTCTTCTTCCTTCCCCTCCTCTTCTTCCTTCCCCTCCTCCTCCAGCCACCAGGTATACAGAACCACACTATCTACTCCCTCCCCATCCCCCTCTCAATTAGCTCCCTACCTCCCTCTCTCTCCCTTTCTCCCTCTGTCCCTCCCTCCCTCCCTTCCCCCCATTCCCCTCCATTAGGCCCAACACTCAGTACGGACAACCAAATTAGACCCCGACACTCAGTACAGACGACCAAATTAGATCTGTTTCTCCCGTCTAATTTATTTTTAGCGGGCCACCAGTCGAGTTCTCCCTTGACCCTCCCATTTGTGTGGTAATGAGTGCATTAGCCCAGGGCACGATTGTACTACTGGCGCTGGATGGGGGCTAGGCGGTGGATGGACGGGACTAGGTGCGGGGGGATAGACGGAACTAGGGGGAGGAGATGGGCAGGGGCTAGGGGAGGATAGAGGATAGACGGGGCTAGGGGAGAGTAGACAGAACTAGGGGAGGATAGACGGGGCTGGGGAGGGATAGACGGGGAGCTAGGGGAGGAGGATAGACGGGGCTAGGGGAGGGATAGACGGGGCTAGGAGGAAGACGGATGGGGGTTAGAGGTAGATGGACAGGGGTTAGAGGTAGATGGTCGGGGCTACGGGGAGAATAGACGGGACTAGAGGAGAATAGACGGGGCAAGGGGAGGATAGACGGTGCTAGGGGAGAAGAGATGGGTTAAGGGGGAGGATGGATAGGGCTAGTCCTCACCTACAGTAGCCGGGAGTTGCGCTAGGAAGGTGTAGCAAGGAGGGGGGATGTAGGCAGTATTGTTCGCTGTTGTTTTGGTAAATGATGCAGGGAAGAGAGGCCACAGGTACCGTAGTTTAAGTTGGCTGACCTACGGTATACCTTCACCTGTGTATATATTCCTAACACCCCTCAGTACCTTCCTTAGTGTATGCTGATGGAGTGTATGAGATGTATTCAGATAATATACAACATTTACTATTGTTTGAAGCTAATGAAGAGAAGTATAGGTATAATACAGTCATACAATATACGCTGATTGCTTCATTTACAGTCTATGGAGAGGGGATCCTGTTGTATGGTGAGCTGTATGCCTGCGGTGTGTGTGTGTGTGTGTGTGTGTGTGTGTGTGTGTGTGTGTGTGTGTGTGTGTGTGTGTGTGTGTGTGTGTGTGTGTATAGCTCCAGCACACACACCTCAGCCTTAGCAAACATACATCACCATAAACATCTAAACACCACAGACACGGAACACCACACCACAAGCACACCACATGCCATCACAAACATCTACTTGTCACGTAGATGTGATTAACGATGAGTTGCGTGTGGGGCTTCAGTGTGTGTGTGTGTGTGTGTGTGTGTGTGTGTGTGTGTGTTTTTGTAGGAGAGGTCGACACGCGTTCTAGAGGTCGTGGCAACAGGAGCTGGTTGGTGAGACAGACTCCAGCTTGTTGCCTGTGTGTGTGTGTGTGTGTGTGTGTGTGTGTGTGTGTGTGTGTGTGTGTGTGTGTGTTTTGTAGGAAGGGGTCGACCGCGTTCTAGAGGTCGTGGCAACAAGGCCCCGGTTGGTGGGGCAGACTCCAGCTTGTTGCCTGTGTGTGTGTGTGTGTGTGTGTGTGTGTGTGTGTGTGTGTGTGTGTGTGTGTGTGTTTTTGTAGGAGAGGGTCGACCGCGTTCTAGAGGTCGTGGCAACAGAATTTGGTTGGTGAGACAGACTCCAGCTTGTTGCCTGTGTGTGTGTGTGTGTGTGTGTGTGTGTGTGTGTGTGTGTGGTCCTGCCTGGTGATGCTTGCTTTTTACTTGCTTGTTGCTTGCTTGTTTACTTCACTTGTATTTTCTTGCTGTTTGAGATTTAAGGTAACTGTCGTAAGTGTAAACACCTTTTAATATAAATGAAAAAATACGTACCCCAGTAAACTCGTACCAAGTCAGCGTAGACATCAATAATTCAGTAAGCGATAGTCGGGTGTTTTGTGTGTCTCCGTCAGTGAGTGAGTGAGTGAGTGAGTCAGTCAGTCAGGGGTTACAGATCTTTTTACACTTGTGAGAAATAATTGTCTTTATGCATCTATTCGTGTCTCATATTTCTTGGTATAGAATTTAATCTGTCTTTGGGCTGAGTTTCTGGAGTTCTCTCTCTCTCTTTCTCTCTCTCTCTCCTCTCTCTCTCTCTCTCTCTCTCTCTCTCTCTCTCTCTCTCTCTCTCTCTCTCTCTCTCTCTCTCTCTCTCTCTCTCTCTCTCTCTCTCTCTCTCTCATTTTAGAGGGACGGACACCTTGCTATTGAGAGAACTGGACAAACACTGGTCAGATTAAGAACCTAAGTTTAAAAATATAATCCAGTGTAGTGAAACGATATCCACTTAAAGCAGTGTTTAACTCTTGCCTCGCGGGGTAAACAAGTTCGTGCGCCTTAATATTATGTTTACTGGTGTTGGTGGTGGTGCAAGATCAACACCAGCGTCACGTGATGTAAGGAGAGTGACCCTGGGTGTGTACATGACCAGTCTAATAATTTGAAAGTGTGTAGCTAATTTACATATATATATTTGTTCCTCATCTTCCATCATCATCATCATCATCATCATCATCATCATCATGCCAACGTAATACACCCCTTTAGTCCCCCCCTCACCACCACGACAAGAAAGGAGACAAAAAATAGTCTGGATTAAAAAAAAAAAAAATCCGTCCCTCCCTCACTGATGAAAAACAGCGTCGGGATGAATATAGACACGGGAGGACGCCGCGTCTTAAGTGATATAATGTAGAATCTCCCTAGTCTGACGGGCCAATATTTCCGGCCAAGCATCCATCCATCACAGCCTGGGAGCCTTTATGCCGCCTAAGTGCTCTTCCATAACATTCTTCCATTCGTCGAGTGTACGTCGTGGTCTTCTCCTCCTCCTCGACGTGCCCCCCTCCTCCTCTTCGACGTGCCTCCCTCCCTCCTCGACGTGCCTCTCCCCTCCTCCTCGTGCCTCCCTCCCTCCTCGACGTGCCTCCCCCCTCCTCGACTTGCCTCCCCTGGGGTTCCGGTGGGGAGGGGCGTCTCGTTCTCAAGCCTTCAGGGATCATGGGTCACTCATCCCGTGTTCTCCTCCAGGGTGCTACTGAACCCCTCGTCTGTTCCTCGCTGCTGGTAACTCGCTCGTTCTTACAGGTCTCGTTATGATGAGTCTGGGATCTTAAATTTCTCGTTTACAGATCCCCTCGTGTTTGTTTCTTTTGATTCTCGTTATTATACTCCTTCGGGATCTCCTGAGGGTCGTAGTTGACTCGTTCGCTCGTCTCTTGGGTGTCGTGGCTTCGTAAATTTTCCTGGACCACCAAAATCCATCTTTCGTGGGTTCTTTTGGTCTTGGGGGTCACTCGTTCTCTAATCTCGCCCCTGTGACATGTGAGTCTTTCTTTAGTTCCTGACGTTGATATGTTAGCGTTGTTATTTTCACTCCTTCCTCTTCATCTTTTCTTTGCCTTTCCCAAATTTTATCGTCAATTCTTATGTATTTTTTGGAGTTCTCGTTATGACCACTGTTAATCTGCCCTCTCCATCCCTGTTCTGTTTAAAATCTTATACTATCTATTCTCTTCTTCTTTCTCTCGTTCTCTTATTTTTCTTCTCTGTCTCTCTATCTCTCTCTTCCCTCCCTCCTGCTTCTCCTCTCATGTACCTCGCCCACCCACTCACTTTATATCAATCTTCTCTTTTCTTGCCTCTTCCTGCCATCTTCTCTCAATCTCCTCTCTCCCTCCCCCCCTCCTCCTTTATCCATCCATCCTTCTTTCTCCCTCTGACACTATATCAGCCTCCCTTCTCCCTGCCTCAACCTGCCCTCTTCCTGTCTCCCTCCCTTCTCTCTCCCCTGTTCCCCCTCCAATTTGTCTTCCTTCCCTACCCTCCCTCCTTCCTCTCACAATATATCAAGCTGTTTCTCCTCCCTCTCTCTCTCTCTCTCCCTCTATCCCTCTCTCTTCCTCCCTTACCTCCCATTTCTCTCCCCCTCACCTTCTACTGCCTCTCCCTCCCTCCCTCTCCTTCATCCATCCTCCTGCCTTATCTCTCCTCCATTCTTTTGTGTTTCGATCTGTCGGATGATGAACCTTTGTGTGTTATCAGAAGGTGCGATAGTTTTATGCATTGAGGCTTACACACACACACACACACACACACACACACACACACACACACACACACACACACTTTCTCTGTCCTCTGTTGTGGTGTTGTTACTGCCGCTGTTATTGGTTTTCTTGTAGTTATAGTCGTTTTAATAGATATAGGAGGTTAAGGAGTAATCAAACACCCTGATGCCTTTACTACCCCTTACCCTCCTCCCCTCCTTATCCTCTCCTCCTCCTCCCTCCTCCCCTCCCCCCTCCCCTTCCTCCCCCCCCCCTTCCTCCCCTTCTCCTCCTCTCCTCCCTCCTCCCCCCCTCCTCCCTCCTCCCCCTCCCTTCCCCTCACAAAGGTAATATATGAAACTCATCCCCCCAAACAAACTTACCTGAATTGAAGATAGGTATTACCTCGCCTCTCCTCCACCTGACTGGCTCGTTAACGTGGCCCCCATCACCTGCCAACACCTGTCGCCTTGATTAACTTCCTCCCCTGTTATCTCTTCTTTGTGTGTGTGTGTATTGTCTCTTTTATCTGTTTGTGGTATCTGTCTTGTTTATTGGTCTCCTCTTTACATCTTGTTTGTTCTTTTAGTTGGTTTGTTTCTTTAAGAATGAGAGAGAATTTTCATGCTATATAACTCTCTCTCTCTCTCTCTCTCTGTAGCTCACATGCCTGTCTATAAGTGTTCCTCTTCAAGGACTATTGAGTTGTGTATCTTATTGTGTTGAATCTTCCTTCCTTCCTTCCTTCCTTCCTTCCTTCCTTCCTTCCTTCCTTCCTTCCTTCCTTCCTTCCTTCCTTCCTTCCTTCCTTCTTCTTTCCTTCCCGCCCTCTCTCCCTTTATCCATTCCTCCCTCTCTTCCTTCATCCATTCTCCCTCCCTTACCACAACTACCACCACCACTACCACCACTATCACCACCACCGACTACTACCACCCTCACCAACAAGTAACACTCACATAAAGTAGTCTAGGTATTCCATAAGGCGTTCTAGATATTTCACCCTAGGCCCATAAGGTGTAGAGAAGGGAGGGGGTGGGAGGGAAGAAGGAAGGGTGTTTAAATTGGGTGTTTCAATGCCATAGAATTTTCAACTAGGGCATCTCTCTCTCTCTCTCTCTCTCTCTCTCTCTCTTTTCATTTTTCATTCCTCTTCCATCTTTCCGCCTCCCTTCCTTTTTTAATCTCTTGCTCTCCTCATTCTTGCATCTTCCGCCCTCCTTTCTTTTCTTTCCCCTATCCTCTTCCATTTCTCCTTCTTCCCCTTTTTCTCTCTTTTCTCTCCATCTTGTTATTCCTCTCGCTTCCCATCCTTCTTCCTTCCTTCGCTTCTCTTATTTATCGTTCTTTCCAGTTCCGTCATTTCTCTTCCTTGCTTCCCCTGTCTCCCGCTTTCCCTCTTTTCTATCCTCCTCCTTTCCCCTGCTTTCCTCTTCCTTCTTCCGCTATCCTACCTATCCCTCCTTATCGTCTCCTTATCTCCTCCTTCTCTTCCCTCCTAGCAGTGACCTTCTTGTCGGTCACAGGTTAAATTATGGGTTGTGGGTAGAGGGTGTGTCCGTAGGCGTGGGTAAGTGTGTCGTGGGTGTGGGTAAGGGTGTGTCCGTGGGCGTGGGTAGGTGTGTCCGTGGGCGTGGGTAAGGGTGTGTCCGTGGGCGTGGGTAAAGGTGTGTCCGTGGGCAGTGTGTCTGGCGTGGGTAAGGTGTCGCGTGGGCAGGGTGTGTCCGTGGGCGTGGGTAGGGGTGTGTCCGTGGGCGTGGGTAAGGATGTGTCCGTGGGCGTGGGTAAGGTGTGTCCGTGGGCAGGATGTGTCCGTGGGCGTGGGTAAGGGTGTGTCCGTGGGCGTGGGTAGGGTGTGTCCGTGGGCGTGGGTAAGGATGTGTCCATGGATGTGGGCATGGAAGAATGTATGTCCTTGATCGTGGTTGTTGGCTAGAGCGTGTCCGTGGGTTCGTGTGGATATTAGGAGACGGGTTGTGGATATGGGCGGTAGGGGTGTGGGGGCGGGGGCAAGGAAGGGAATGGGCGGCCATTATTCCTGGGCGTCCTGCAGGAAGATGGGATGTTTTCTTCCCTGCTCGTGGCCAGTGTGGGCGGGATAGGGAAGTGGGTGGGAGTTTTATTATCAGCGATTTCCGGGTGGTGGGGGAGACGGGCTACTGGGGGAAGAGGTGGGGAGACAGAGAGGGAGAGGGTGGGGAGACAGAGAGGTAGGGGAGGGGGGTGCTGGGGAAGGCGAGGGGGAGAGAGAAAGAAGGGAGAGTGGTTTACTGGTTTAGGGACGCTGTGGGTGAGAGAGAGAGAAGGTGAATTAGTGAGAGAGAGAAAGAGAGAGAGTGTGAGAAAGAGAGAGTTACTGTAGTGAGATGACACCTTGTATATTGCTGAATGATTTCCCTGGACCCCCCTGGCCCTGTCTGTCCCTCCCTGTCCCTCTCTGGTCCTCCCTGACCCTATCCTGAATCTCCCTGACCCTCTCCTAACCCTCCCTGATCCTCCCTAACCCTTTACCTGATCCTCCCTGACCATCCCTGTCCCTCCCTGACACCCCTGAGACCCTGACACCCTGGGACCTCCCCTGACCCTCCCTGACCCTCTGACACCCCTGACCCCCATGCCGGCTGGTAATCTGACCATAACGTTGTATTGTAGCTGATGAAAACTTAAGGCTTAACTTTCTCAGGCTGCCTCCCCCCTACTGAGCCTCCTCTTCCCTCCTCTTCCTCCCTCCCCTTCCTTTCCTCCTTCCTCTTCTTCCTTCTTTCCTCTTCTTCCCCTTTTCAGCCCCTTCCTTTCTTCCTCCCCCTCCTCCTCCTTCGCCAGCCCCCCTGCCTATAAAGAGTGCCAAGTGGTCAACTTTGGCACAGCGGGATGTTCTGGGCGTTAGGTTTAGGTTAAGGTAGTTTAGGTTAGGATAATTTGGGTTCGGTGGAGGTAGTTTAGGTTAGATTAGACTTGACTGGGGTTAGGTTAGGTTAGGTTAGGTTAGGTTAGGTTAGGCTAGACTTGGCTGAGGTTAGGTTAGGTCTCCTCTAAGTCGTTAATATTCTGCTGATATATAATAACATTAGTCTTCTCGTTGTGTATATATATTTGTATACATCAGTGTGTATCGTTGACTATACTATATGTAGTATCGTGGCGTAATACACCGAGGCGTCTTGATGTGCTTCTGTCCTTCTGTCCTTCCTTCTGTCCTTCTTTCCGTCAGGTTCATATATGCCTCCGTCTTACCCAAGTTTATCTATTTAGAACGCCAAGATCTCCCCCCTCCTCCTCCTCCTCTGCCCCCTCCTCCCACTCTGCCCCTCCCTTCCTCCCCTCCCACCCAAATAGATACGTTCTTTTAACCCAAGTTACGAGTGAAGACAAATTTAGCCACCAACAGTTGAGAATTCGGGGTCGCAGGTCGGTATCCTTGGGAGTTTATTTTCGAACTGTGTGTGTGTGTGTGTGTGTGTGTGTGTGTGTGTGTGTGTGTATGTGTGTGTGTGTGTGTGTGTGTGTGTGTATGTGTGTGTGTGTGTGTGTGTGTGTGTGTGTGTGTGTGTGTGAGCTAAGCCGTGAAAAGTTTGAGCCAGGTCAGGTCAGGTTCCTAACTTGTCATGAGAAGTAGAGGCCATCTGTCTCACCAGTGGCCTTCCTTCTCTCTCCCTCTCCTCTTCCTCCCCTTGCCTCTCCCCCTCCTGCCCCCCCTCTTTGTCCCCCCCTTCCAGTCTTGTGAGATATTTCCTACGTCTAGAATTCTTTGCCTTTCCTCTTCTTTTGTTGTTTCATGTTGCTGTTATTGTTTGTTTATGTTTCGTGTACAGTTATGAACAAGTAGTACCTGTTCAAGCCTTTAGACTCTGAACTGTTAGATCGAGACTCCGAACTGCTAACGAGACTCATACCCCCTAAAACAATCTCACTGCTAACACGAGACTCCGAACCTCTAAAACGAGACTCCGAACCTCTAAAACGAGACTCCAAACCGCTAAACAGGACTCAAACCCTAAAAGAGACTCCGACTCTAAAACGAGACTCCGAACCGCTAAAACAGACTCCGAACCGCTAAAACGAGACTCCGAACCGCTAAACGAGACTCCGAACCGCTAAACGAGACTCCGAACCGCTAAAACAGGACTCGACGCTAAACGAGACTCGAACCGCTAAAACAGACTCCAACCTCTAAACAGACTCGAACCGCTAAACGGGACTCGAACCGCTAAAACGAGACTCCGAACCGCTAAAACGAATCTCCAACCGCTAAAACGAGACTCCGAACCTCTAAAACGAGACTCCGAACCGCTAAAACGAATCACCGAACTGTTTGTATGTCCATAGATAACTCGCTAACAACAGGATGTCAGTTAAAAGCTCGGAACATTGTCGAACAGGAAGGTAAAGGATAACTATGTTGTTCGTGACTCTCCGACATATATTTTAAGATAAACATTTAGGTAAACTTCATGTAAACTACAGGTAAACACAGGTAAACTACAGGTAAACACAGGTAAACTAGTAAGTAACAGGAACACAGGAGCCTTGGGGTTTTGTTCGTATTTGTTACCTATTGTTTACTTGCATTGTTTACCTGTATTGTTTACCTGCATTGTTTATCTGCATTGTTTATCTGTATTGTTTACCTGCATTTGCCTCACTTATCTTCTGTAATTTGCTCGTGCATAGTTGTTTATACTTTACGTAAATGTGTTTATCTTTACTTGTTTTCTTGATTTAAATTCAGACAATGTTATTTATTTTATTATTTATACATCGATAATTCATTTATTTTACGTATTTAATCTTAGTTACTTATTTTTCTTAGGTAAACAAGGTTTTTTATTTACACACAAGCTTTACTTAAACAAGGACTTTTCTCCCCTTTTAGAGTTACTTAAACAAGGTCTTATACCCCACGAGTGTTACTTAAGCAATGACTATTATATCTACTTAAACAAGGACTCTACCCACCAGCCTTACTTAAACAAGGACTCTACCCACCTTACTTAAACAAGGACTCTACCCACCAACCTTACTTAAACAAGGACTCTACTCACCAGTCTTACGTAAACAAGGACTCTACCCACCAGCCTTACTTAAACAAGGACTCTACCCACCAGCCTTACAAACAAGGACTCTACTCACCAGTCTTACGTAAACAAGACTCTACCCACCAACCTTAACAAGGACTCCCCCAACCTTCTTAAACAGGACTCTACCCACCAGCCTTACTTAACAAGACTCCCACCAGCCTTAAGACTCTACCATTGCTTAAACAAGACTCTACCTGGCCTTACTTAAACAAGGACTCTACCTACCAGCCTTACTTAAACAAAGACTCTACCACCAGCCTTACTTAAACAAGGACTCTACCCACCAGCCTTTAACAAGACTCTACACCAGCCACTTAAACAAGGACTCTACCCACCAGCCTTTAACAGGACTCTCCACCAACCTTCTTAAACAAGATCACCCACCAACCTTCTTAAACAAAGACTCTACCAGCCTTACTTAAACAAGGACTCTACCCTGGCCTTAGCAAACAAGGACTCTTCTTTCCCATCACCGTTCCACCTACACCATACTGTATCATTTCCTTTCCTGTCAGTCGAACGGTGGCTTGATGGCGTGGCTGTGGCGTGGCTGGCGTGGCTGGCGTGGCTTCAGCACACCATCTATCACTGCGAACTTATAATCCTTAACTATATTTTTTCCATTTCAGCTGAAGGAGGGTGGGTGGGGGGGTGAAGGGAAAGGGTAGTGGGTAGGGATGTGGTGGGGAGAGGAATTCACGCAGGCTCTAGGACGTGTGACTTCTCCCGCTTCAATTATCTAACTGATCTGGCCAATTCATTCCTCTCGTCTTGGGTTTCCTCATAGTTTCTGCCTGCAGGCGTGACTACTGCTGGAGGGGGGGGGACTAGTTCTCTCTCTCTCTCTCATTTTTTGCCCCTCCAGTCTTCAATACCACTATTCTCCTTGACCGATTTTATCACTCCTTCCCTACCACCCCCTCCTTCTTTCCATCACTCTCCTTCCCCCCTTCCCTTCCCTTCCCTTTATCCTTCATCGGTACTCCATCCCTCCTATTTCTCCTTCTCTCCCCACCTTTCACACACACACACACACACACACTCAACCCGGCTTCACAAGTGGATAACTAATTAGCAGATTATCATGATATAGAGATAGTGAAGAGCCTTCGGGTAGGCTTCCAAGTGCCAGGCTCAAGCATTCTAGTGTCTCTGCTGGACGAGACACCAACGTTTTTATTATCTCTTCCAAAGGTGAGATAATTAGTGTTTTATGTGTAGTGAAGATAAGATGGGAACAATGTAATTTCCTGACTGGAATATTGGTATTTATTCTCTCTCTCTCTCTCTCTCTCTCTCTCTCTCCTCTCTCTCTTTCCTCTCTCTCTCTCTCTCTCTCTCTCTCTCTCTCTCTCTCTCTCTCTCTCTCTCTCTCTCTCTCTCTCAAGACTCCCACGCAATTTAAGGAAGGTGATCTCCCAGGTGAACAAGGTCATCTCAGGTCGTGATCCCCATAAGTGTTACATTACAAGAGGAAAATAATTCTTGATGTTTATATATGTGTGTGTGTGTGCGTGCGTGCGTGCGTGCGTGCGTGCGTGCGTGCGTGCGTGCGTGTGTGTGTGTGTGTGTGTGTACGTGTGCGTGTGTGTGTGTGTCATGGATGAAATAGACACAAGCAGAGATATAGTAAAGGAACTCCTCTATAAATACACTAGTTGTTATGTCTTTGGAAATACACGAAAATAACATTACTTTATATCAACAATCAAGTGAATGTCTTTTAAATATTCGTATCAAAACACAGGGAAGCAACTTGACACAACACAGAACACCCGAGAATGACTGTTAGGTTAGGTTAGGTTTAGGTTAGGTTTAGGTTTAGGTTAGGTTAGGTTAGGTTAGTTAGGTTAGGTTTAGTTTAGGTTAGGTTTAGGTTAGGTTAGGTTTAGGTTAGGTTAGGTTTAGGTTAGGTTAGGTTTAGGTTAGGTTAGTTAGGTTAGGTTTAGTTTAGGTTAATTAACGCGCGTACTTCAGGTAGACATACAAAGATACTAATAATGTGGTAAGTCACTGTAGGTATAGTGTTCATCTCCGCTGGAATTACCAGGACGACAGACACCATAACCTAACCTAACCTAACAATTCGCCTAAACTTCAAGCCTTTCTCTGGTTATTGAACAGAAGACGTATTTCTTTTAACACAGAACCCAGACAGACAGACAGGCAGGCAGAGACAAATAACCCCTCTTTATACCCCCCACCTTCCCCTCCCGCACCCCCCACCCCTCCCGCACCCCCACCCCTCCCACCCCCCTCCACCCCTCCCACCCCTCCACCCCTCCCCACCCCCCTCCACCCCCTTACCTCCACCCCTCCCACCTCCACCCCTCCCCCCCCTCCATCCCTCCTTGCTGGGAACACAAGGCTCTCAACACGCATAGTGAAACCAAAAGGAACACAAGAGAAGTATAAGATTTAGATTATAAAGAGCGAGGCAGATCGTAAACACAAGCTAACAGGACAGTAAACACAAGCTAACAGGACAGTAAACACAAGCTAACAGGACAGTAAACACAAGCTAACAGGACAGTAAACACAAGCTAACAGGACAGTAAACACACAAGCTAACAGGACAGTAAACACAAGCTAACAGGACAGTAAACACAAGCTAACAGGACAGTAAACACAAGCTAACAGGACAGTAAACACAAGCTAACAGGACAGTAAACACAAGCTAACAGGACAGTAAACATAAGCTAACAGGACAGTAAACACAAGCTAACAGGACAGTAAACACAACACTAACCAAATCAAAAGTCAAGCGATTATGTGGAGAGAGAGCACGAAAGGGAATTAAACAATGGAGTAGAAACAGGTGATAAAAGCTGTAAAAATAATAATAAGTAAAACAAGAGTCATCCACACAACGTATTAAACAGTGAGAGGAACTTGGCGATAAACAGAGGAATTCCGACAAGGACGTAATACAGAGCCTCATCTTGTCCCCCCCAACCTTAATAGCTTAACTTGGACGACCTACCAAGTTGAAATAACAGATAGATAAGCCTTCCATAATTAGACCTGGGGACGCGATAATGTACACGACTAGTCCCTGCCTTTGTTCTGTTGCTCTGGTGGGGAAGGGGAGGTGGTGCTGGGGAGGAGTGGGGAAGTAGAAGAGATAGGAGCTTGGGGTGGGGTTCAGGGGGGGTGGGTGGTGTTTGGGTGAGGTGGTGTTGTGTTGATGGTGAGAAGGATAGAGAGAGGGAGGTGGTGTTGATGGTGAGGAAGGGATAGAGGGGGAGAGGTGTGTGAGGTGGAAGAAATAATGTGAGGGGGTGTTGATGGGGAAGAAGATAGATGACTGTGAGGTAGATTGATTGATTGATACGTTTATTGAGATACAAAAAAACATTAATACATCTCAGGGGAGAAGTAGAGGTTGTGGGCGTGAGAAGGATTGATGGAGGAGGAGAAGGAGAAGTGAGAGAAGGCGAAGACCAGAATAAAGAGAGGGAGGCGAGGATGCAAAGGGAGATTATTCCTGGGAAGGAAGAGAATTATCCACAAAGTCCTCCGTATTCTCTTCTCTCTCTCTCTCTCTCTCTCTCTCTCTCTCTCTCTCTCTCTCTCTCTCTCTCTCTCCCCCTCCTCCTCCCTCCTCCCTCCCTCCTCCCCTCCTCCCTCCCTCCCTCCCTCCCTCCCTCCCCAACACCTACACGTATTAAACAGGTCCCTCCCTCCCTCCCTCCCTCCCTCCCCAACACCTACACGTATTAAACAGGTCTTGTAACACCTTCTAAGAAACTAATTTACACTCGAGTCACCACCACCACCTTGAGATCGTTGCCCCGAGCCTGTAATTGCGATCGGGTTGAGGGAGGACCTTGAACCCAGCCGTGTTTATAGTGAGCAAAAGGTTGAGTATCGGTAGGTGAGGATGTTTTCACTTGTTTGTACTTCGTTAGTCTGTAGGATGGAGCAATTGTATTCTTGACGTGGGTAAGGAGGATGGAAAGGATTGTGGCTCTCTCTCTCTCTCAGTAGCTTTAGAAGGACAAGATAATTAGTTGGCTTGAAGGAGACTAATCACTCGGCTGAACTGCGTGGAGGACTAGATGTGTGTGTGTGTGTGTGAGCTATATAACACGCACATTAACTAGGGCTGTGGGTCCTGTGTGAACTTTTAAGATTGACAACGTGACAAACACCTCCATTACCCACAGACGGAGGCCGACCTGCACGGCTCCCCTGGGTGCAGTGTGTGTGTGTGTGTGTGTGTGTGTGTGTGTGTGTGTGTGTGTGATTATTAAACTAACGCTCTCAAACGGGGAGGTGCTGGTGGTCCGCCATACTAGGTCACCCTGGGGACTCCCCTCGACTATAAACATTGCGTGTGTACCGACGTTTCTCGCATGTTTACCTCTGCCTGATGCATGTTGCTGACGCTCCCTGATGTAACAGCTCCCCTTCACCCTCCCTCCCTCCCTCACCCTCTCTCTCTCTCTTCTCTCCCTCTCTCTGCGTATGTTATGCACTGTGGACATTTAAATATTATATACACATTTACTTATACTCCCAATATTTACTGAAATCATATTATTGCCTGTGTTGTTTACATTTACCATACCCCTCTATTTCCTCTTGCTGGTGTTTGGTTTTTATTACAGGACATACCTACACGTGTCCGTATGTGATATTCAACGTATATTATTACATGAATTATATACCGTATTTATGGCGTACATTGTATAATGCGTATTTGTGCATATGGCCGTATTTTCTTATACATTAGCGATGCGTATGAGTCCTTGAAAATTAATTTGTTATTATTCATCCTTACGATTTATATGACTGTATTTTCGTTGTATTTTTCTCACCTTTTCATCTTATCCAGTCATGGGGACTGGAGTGGTCAGGTCACTAAACCCACTCCACCACCCACTCCACCGCCCACTCCACCACCCACTCCACCGCCCACTCCACCGCCCACTCCACCTGGAAATAAACTTAAAGAACATTGTAAATTATGGGTCTTAGTGAGGCATAAATCTAGGTCCTTCGTCACCCATGTTTCACCTGTAGTCTGAGTTAGTCTTCGATTTTGTTATTTACTGACATTTGACCATCGACCCTGACACCTGATACTCCATCCTGACACCTGATACTCGACCTTGACACTTGACACTAAACCTTGTCACCTGATAGTCGACAATGACACCTGACACAGACTCCTGACCTTTGACCCTGATAACCTGACCTTCAACCTTCACCCCCCCCTGACTTGTGACCCTTACCTTCCTGACATTTTGTAATAGGCGTCACCAAAATGGTTCCAAGACCAATATGGTGAGACAATAAACACGACAGGAAGACCAGTCATCCACATATTGTAGCTGTGGTAAGTTATCGTCATCCAGAGCTAAATAAGCTATCATCACCCAGAGCTAAAAATTGGATAAAAAGTTACTGAGGAAAAATAATTCAGGGAAAAAAGTAACTTAAGATACTTACATGGGCATTAAAGTGTCTCTTAAGGCAGGAAAAGTCACTTAAAGATAATAAGAGGAAAAAAATGTTCTTTAAGTTATTATGTACCAAAGGAAAGTGTCAAAGGGTAATATTATGTTGTAGGGGTCGTAGCATTTTCTCTCCCTCTCTCTCCTTCCCTCCCCCCAGACGTGTCAGGGCTGAACTCCACCATTGTAGCTAACCTGCCTGGATGATTACCCCAATATTGTACAGGTGGAAATGGCCGTCAGGTAAAATTACTCGGTGAAGGATAGGGGTGATAGTGGGGGGGAGGAGGGAGGGGGAGGGGAGGTATGAGAGAGAGGGTAGGGATGGTAGTAAGGAATTTGATGGGGGTGACAGCTGGTGGCGGTGGGGGGGGTACAGTTAAGGAAGAAGGAGGAGGAGGGGAGGGTGGGGAGTGATCGCTTTAGGGTGAGGGGAAGGTATGGGGGGTCATTGTATTAGACGTGTATTGTGATTATAGTTGTTATGTGTACGAAGATCCGTCTATGTGTGTGTGTGTATTTGATGACTATGTACGTATTTTTACCTTATGTGTACGTGTTAACTTGTATACGTGGATGCAAATGTGTCTGGATATAGATATTGTTATACACACACACACACACACACACACACACACACACACACACAAAACATGCCTACATATATATACTTTAAACGCACACAAACACACTCTCTCTCTCTCTCTCTCTCTCTCTCTCTCTCTCTCCGGAATCATTAATATGCCAGAGTTTTTCAATTATCTCTTAAAAGATGAAGTTTATTGCATGTGAAATTAAATCCTAAAATAATATTGGAAATTTATGTGTGTGTGAGAACTAGCCTGCTGGAGTCAACGAAAGGTCAGGCCCAGATTATATTGTGATGGTTGTGGTGAGAGAGAGAGAGAGAGAGAGAGAGAGAGAGAGAGAGAGAGAGAGAGAGAGAACCGACCAGGAAGCCTCTCAGGTGACCCACTAACTGCCTCATCAGCAAATTGAACATCAACCTTGAACCTCCTACTTCTCTATTCGCCACTAATCATATTTTATCTCTCTTATCTTTAATTCTGTTTATTGTTCCTGTTTTTTCTATGTTTCGTAACTTATTTGACTACAATGATCTGATTTATGTTTATTAATCACATAATGTTTAGTTTAAATTTGTGTTAAGTTTGATCTAAGTTCCATTTTTTATTGTTTAAGAAAATTGGTAATATATTCTTTAATAATTATCAACAGCAACTTTTTTGTCTATTTATTATTTACTAATTATGTCTGATTTTACGTATTTTTTGCCTATCTGTTTCTCCTATAATAACTAGTAATATACTGTATATACTAACCTAACCTGACCTCTGACCTATCCTGACCTGACCTAACTTGACCTTCGCAGTAAGCAGCGTTATAATATATATCGATAAAACCACAGAGGATTGAAGAGGAAAGCTAAAGTATTCCAGTGTTTCCCCTTTCCTGTGTGATTTTATCGTGATTTATCCTGTCCACGTTTCCATTGTGGATCTTCATGTTATATATTGTTTTTCTTTTCACAATTTCAAAAGTTGGTTTACAATATCCAATTTTACTCCCTTAAACTGACCTTCCTTCCCTCCATATCTTTTTGTTTACCTCCTTCCATCTATCCCTCATTCCCTCTTCACTCCTTCCTCCTTCCTATCTCCCTCCCTCCTTCCATCCCTCATTCTCTCCTCCATCTATTCCTCCTCCCTCCACCGATCCCTTATTCTCTCATCTCTCTCCTGTCTTCCTCCCTCCCTCTCTGTCTCCCTGAAAAATAAAGAACAAAACGATATATATATCTTCATCTACGACAAAGTATTGCTCAAGTTCCCTCCATGAACCTTGGGCAAGTCTTCCTCCTCCTTCTCACATCCCTCTGCATTTGGGCAAGGGTTCCCCCCCCCCTTTACTTCTCCCCCCTAGAAATTCAACTTGGTCAATTCTCTCCTCCTCCCACAACCCTCTGAACTTGGGAAAGTTTTATCCAGGTGCAGTAAGAACCAACAATTGTAAAACTTGAGGGGGGAATGGAGAGAGAGAGAGGGAGAGAGGGAGGGAGGGGAGAGGAAGAAAAGGGGGAGAGAAAAAGAGGAGGGAGGGAGAGGGGTATGAACAAGAACAAGAACGTGTTAGTATAAATAAAGTGAAGAAACAGAAAGAAGAAATAATAATACTAATAACAACAAAGTGACAACAACAGGAATTAAACCAACAATAAAAACACAACCACGTTAAATAAGTATTACTAATAACACACACACACACACACACACACACACACACACACACACACACACACACACACACACAGGCCCCACCCCCCCGGCACCTCACACACGCAAGAGAGGAAACATTACATTAAAACAACACAGTGTAGGAGTTTAATCGTCGAGGCCAGATCATAAAGAACATCTGCCTGGGCGATATTTCTGGCACACACACACACACACTTTGACCTCCCCGGCGCTAAAGATGAGCCAATGACAACTTCCGATAGTGATCTGATTGTCCTGTTCCAGCGTATCTATTGGCAGTTATCATTTGTCTCCTCAGCCAATAGAGAAGGAGATCGTGGTGGGTGAGGGGTAGTGGGGGTATGGTGGGTTGGGGGTGAGGGGAGGGGGGGTGAGGCAAGGAATGGGGGAAGTGATGGGGGCGCGTAAGTGGATGAGAATTATGGTAGAAGAAGGAGGAGGAGAATGAAAGATGGGAGGAGGGGAGGACTTGGTATATGAGAAGAGTGTAATGGGAGGGAGAGGAGGAGGATGAATAAGAGGAAGAGGAAGACTGTAAGAGAAGAGTGTAATGGGAGGAAGAGGAGGAGGATGAAGAAGAGAAAGACTGTAGGTGATTCACACGGATGTTGTACCAAAGAGGAACTGAATAAACCTTTAATTTTCTCTTCCTCGCTTCATTCTTTTCTTCTCTTCTACATTATTCTGTTTTCTCTTTATTTTATATATATTTATCCCATGTTTCTTTATTTTTTATTTTTCTCTACTTTTCACTTTTTTACATAAGAACATAAGAACATAAGAAAGTGGGATACTGCAGGAGGCCGACTGGCCCATGCAGGGCAGATCCCTTTCACACCCATCCCAGCACTTCCATGTGCCTATCCAACTTCGTCTTGAAGCTCCCTAGCGTCCCCGATCCTACTATAGCACTCGGTAGCCTATTCCACATATCCACAACTCTATTGCCAAACCAGTGCTTGCCTATATCCTTTCTGAATCGGAATTTATCTAATTTAAAGCCATTTGTTCTAGTTATTTCGTTATGACTGAGCTTCAGAACATCTTCCATTTTACCCTTGTTAATCCCACTTACCCACTTGTACACCTCTGTCATATCTCCCCTAACTCTACGCCTCTCTAATGAGTGTAAGCCTAAGCTTTTCAGTCTTTCTTCATATGGAAGGTTTCTAATATTATGGATCATTTTTGTCATTCGTCTTTGTACTCTCTCCAAAGAATCTATGTCCATTCTATAATAAGGACACCAGAACTGAACCGCATAATCTTTTTCCACTTTCTTTTTTTCCTTTTTTCTCTTCTCAACAAAATATAATTAATCATCACTCCTTCAGTTCTGCTATAATTAATTTGAAGCTTGGGCAATTTTTTTTCTTTTAGTTGAGTTTGTCTTCTTGCTCATTTTCTTTTTTTTCAGTTTATTGTAGTTTCCCGTTTTCTTTCTTCTCATATTATCAAATTTTTCTTATTTTTTTTATTTTTTATTATTTAATGTTTACTTTCTTTTTCCTTCTATTCTGTGATTTTGTTTTACTTCCAATATATTTATTCTTGTTTAATATTACATCTTTATCTTATTTTATTACATATTTAACGCAGAGAGAGAGAGAGAGAGAGAGAGAGAGAGAGAGAGAGAGAGAGAGAGAGAGAGAGTATTTCACATCCTCAGGCCTTCGTGTTAGAGGTGATATAAATGTCATATTGATGGTGTGTGTGTGTGTGTGTGTCACCAGGTGTTCACAGGTAGACTATTAACATCCAGGTGTTTGTATATATCATAAATATAATCAAATATTTAAAATATTATTATGTAGCTGTAAAATATAGTTATATTAAATAACGAATATATTTAATACTTTTCTAGAAACTTTATTATTTTGGATAAATGGAAAATACAAAATATTATTAGCATTAACTTTGGATTCTTGGAGTGGTTTGGCTTCCTCGTCCCAGTGTCTGACTCTTGGTATATCTTACATTTTAGCCTCAAGTTGTAGCTCAGGGAGGCAGTGGTTTAGTGAGGTCAAGTTATAGCTTCCTCCGTGGGGCAGATTTCAGTCCACTTAATCTTAGGAAATTGGTAACTCTATCCAAGTTCATGAGACTAGTTTTCCAGTCAGGGTGATGCACACACACACACACACAGATAAATTGGTGAGTTTTATGTGTGTGTGTGTGTGTGTATACAAGTGCGTAGTAGCGTTAGAGCCGGTTGAACATACAACCACGCACGCACACACAGGCACGCACAAGCACATACCTGTGTGAGGGGTAAACACGCAGGTAACCTTGATACTCAGGTACTCCCTCAATGGACCCTCGGGGCACGCGACCACACATACACAAACACACTCACACATTTGCATACATAAAACACAAACACCAAAAAATAAATTACACTATTACACTTCCAAATATATCTACAGATATACCTACCTGTAATTATATGCCAAAATACACGTATACAAGACTAATGTAGTTTGTTAATGGCAAATGAAATTCAACACCAGCAAGTGCAGCGTACTTAATATTGGAAGAACAAATACTTATAATGTATACAGCCTTAACAACATCAACCTAGAGAAGTCGACTTGTGAAAGAGACCTCGGGGTACTTGTAAGCCCGGACCTACGGCCTAGAAAACAGTGTGTTAATGTTCGAAATAAGGCAAACAGAGTATTGGGTTTTATATCTAGCAGTGTAAGTAACAAGAGTGCAGAGGTCTTATTGCAACTATATCTTGCGCTAGTCAGGCCGCACCTCGATTATGCGGTTCAGTTCTGGTGCCCCTATTATAGAATGGATATAAAATCACTAGAGTCGGTGCAGCGAAGAATGACAAAAATGATTCCGGGACTTAGAAACCTTCCATATCAGGATAGGTTAAAGAAACTTAACTTGCATTCCCTAGAAAGACAAAGAGTGCGGGGAGATATGATAGAAGTATTTAAGTGGGTGAAAGGAATCAATAAAGGGGATATAGATAAAGTTCTTATAATATCCGAGCAGGATAGGACTCGGAGCAACGGATTCAAGTTGTATAAGTTTAGGTTTAGGAGGGAGATAGGAAGAAACTGGTTCACAAATAGGGTGGTGGATGAGTGGAACAAGCTTAGCAACTTTGTAGTAAGTGCGGGAACTCTGGAAAGTTTCAAAAGGAGGCTAAATAGATTCATGGATGATAGAGAGTGGTAGTAACTCTCGACAGGAGCTGCCAGGCACAGGCCAACCGGCCTATTGCAGACTCCTTATTTTCTTATGTTCTTAATATACGTATATACATAAAGACCAACAAACATACTTACAGAAGCGGTTGTGGTTATATTAGTTACTCTTCAATTTAATTCATAATGTATATGTGTAATTTTTTTAATGATGTGACACCTGACCTTCCCTCACCTGGCTGGGTTGGTTGCGGCTGCTGAAAAATGTCTCCAGTGATCGATTATATTCACTTCCTGTTGCAATGTTAATTTTTATTTATTTATTTTATTTATTTTTTTAAATCACACAGGGGAAAGGGAAACAACGGAGCACCTTAGCTTTCGTCTTTATTCAAGACATCTTCAGAGGCAACTAGATTACATGGACAGAGAGAGGCTTAAATATACAGGGTGACCTTATTAAACATGAGGTCAGGTCATAATGATGTCATCCACTAATCCCCACACCAACACACGTAG
>NW_024725074.1:0-10118 GCF_018991925.1 Homarus americanus | reverse complement strand
TCGGTGTACTTCGTTCAGTTACGTATTGCTGATGAGGTGCCCGGCCTCACACCCCTGGCCATGGCACTGAAGGTTTGCCCGGCCCTCAATGCCCTGGTCATGTACCTAAAGTGGTGCCCGGCCCTCACACCCGGGTCATGGCACTAAAGGGGTGCCCGGCCTCATGCCCGGGTCATGGTGCTGGAGGGGTGCCCGGCCTTTACCCCGGGTCATGTCACTGAAAGGGTGCAGCCCTCACACCCCGGGTCATGGTGCTGGAAGGTGCCCGGCCCTCACCTCCCGGGTCATGTCACTGAAAGGGTGCCAGCCCTCCACACCACAGGTCATGTCACTGAAGGATGCAGCCTCAACCCAGGTCATGGCACTGAAGGGGTGCCTGGCCCTCACACCCCAGGCCATTGTGCTGGAGGGTGCCCAGCCCTCACACCCGGGGTAATGTGTCACTGAAAGGGTGCCGCCCTCACAACGGGCCATGGTGCTGGAGGGTGCACGGCCCTCACATACCGGGTCATGGGGCTGAAGGGTGCCCGGACATCACACCCCAATCCATGGCACTGAACAGGTGTCCTCCCACCCTTGGTCATGTCTCTGAAGGTGTGCCCAGCCCTCACACCCAGGTCATGTCACTGAAAGTGCCCGGCCCCACCCCGGGTCATGGCACTGAAGGTGCCCTAGCCTCACACCCCGGGTCATGGTGCTGAAGCGGTGCCCGGCCCTCACACACCCAGGTCATGGTGCTGATGGGGTGCCCGGCCCTCACACCCCGGGTCATGTCACTCAGGGGTGCCCGGCCGTCACACCCCCCGGCTCATGTCACTGAAGGGGTGTCCGGCCCTCAAACCCAGGCCATGGTACTGTATTGGTGCCCAGCCTCACACCCAGGTCATGGTGCTGAAGGGGTGCCCGGCCCTCACACCCCGATTCATGGCACTGAAATGGTGCCAGCCCTCACACCCCAGTTCACAACTGTAGGGGTGCACAGCCATGACACCCCAGGTCATGGACCTAAAGTGCCAGCCCTCACACCCCGGGTCATGTCACTGAAGAGGTGCCCGGCCCTCACACCCCAGGCCACGGTGCTGGAGGGTGCCCGGCCTCACATACCGGGTCAAGGAGATGAAGGGAGTGCCCAGTCATCACACCCCGGCTCATGTCACTGAAGGGGTGTCTGGCCCTCAAACCCCAGGCCATGGTACTGTATTGGTGCCGGCCTCACACCAGGTCATGGTGCTGAAGGGGTGACGGCCCTCACACCCCGATTCAAGGCACTGAAGGGGTGTCCGGCCTCAAACCCCGGGCCATGGTACTGTATTGGTGCCCAGCCCTCACACCCCGGTCATAGACCTAAAGGGTGCCAGCCCTCACACCCGGGTCATGTCACTGAAGGGGTGACCAGCTCTCACCTCCGGGTCATGGTGCTGAAGGGTGCCCGGCCCTCACACCCCGGGTCATGTCACTAAGCGGTGCCCGGCCCTCACAACCCGGGTCATGTCACTGAAGTGGTGCCCAGCCCTCACACCCGGGTCATGGCACTGATGAGTGCCCGGCCTCACCTGGTTCAAAGCACTGTATGGGTGCCCGGCACTCACACCCCGTTTCATGGCACTTAAGGGGTGCCCGGCCCTCACACCCCGGGTCATGACACTCATGAGGTGCCCGGCCCTCACACCCCTGGCCATGGCACTGAAGCTTTGCCCGGCCCTCACACCCCTGGTCATGTACCTAAAGTGGTGCCCGGCCCTCACACCCCGATTCATGGCACTACAAGGGTGCCCGGCCCTCACATCCCGGGCCATGGTGCTGGAGGGGTGTCAGGCACTGACACCCCCGGGTCATGACTCTGAAGGGGTGCCCGGACCTCACTCCCTAGGCCATTGTGCTTGAGGGGTGCCCGGGCCTCACACCCCGGGTAATGTCACTGAAAGGGTGCCCGGCACTCACACCCCGGGCCATGGTGCTGGAGGGGTGCCCGGCCCTCACATACCGGGTCATGGAGCTGAAGGGGTGCCCGGACATCACACCCCAATTCATGGCACTGAAAGGGTGCCCGGTCCTCACACCCTTGGTCATGCCTCTGAAGGTGTGCCCAACCTTCACACCCCTGGGTCATGTCACTGAAACGGTGCCCGGCCCACACACCCCGGGTCATGGCACTGAAGGGGTGCCTGGCCCTCACACCCCGAGTCATGGTGCTGAAGCGGTGCCCGGCCCTCACACCCCGGTTCGCAGCACTGTAGGGGTGCCCGGCCCTCACACCCCGTTTCATGGCTTGCACTGGCGTGCCCGGCCTCACCCCGATTCCTGACCACTGAAGGGGTGCCCGGCCCTCACACCCCGGGTCTCGCCAGCACTGAAGGGGTGCCTAGCCCTCACCCCAGGTCATAGTGCTGAAGCAGTGCCGGCCCTCACACCCAGTTCACCAACACTGTAGGGTGCCCAGCCCTCACCCCGTTTCATGACACTGAAAGCGTTCCCGGCCCTCACACCCCGATTCCTGACACTGAAGGGGTGCCCGGCCCTCACACCCCGGGTCATGGCAATGAAGGGGTGCCCGGCCCTCACACCCCGGGTCATATCACTGAAAGGGTGCCCGTCTCTCACACCACGAGTCATGTCACTGAAGGGGTACCCATCTCTCACACTCCGGGTCATGGCACTGAAGGGGTGCCTGGCCCTCACACCCCGGGTCATGATGGCATGCCACTCCAGTTCATGAAGGGTGCCAGCCCACACACGGATCATAACACTGTAGGGTTGCCCTGTCCCCACACCCGTTTCATGTCACTGAAGAGTGCCCGGCCCTCACACCCCGGTTCCAAGCACTGTAGGGGTGCCCGGCCCTACAACCCGGGGTCATGGCACTGAAGGGTGCCAGCCCTCACACCCGGGTCATGTCACTGAAAGGGTGCCCGGCCCTCACACCTCAGGTCATGTCACTGAAAGGGTGCCCAGCTCTCACCTCCCGGGTCATGGCAATGAAGGGGTGCCTGGCCCTACACCCAGGTCATGTGAAAGGTGCCGGCCCTCACCCAGTTCACTAACACTGTAGGTTGCCCTGCCCCCACACCCCCGTTTCATGTCACTGAAGGGTGCCCAGCCCTAAAACCCCAGTTCATGTCACTTGTGGGTGCCCGACCCTCACACTCCGGTGTCATGGTGCTGGAGGGGTGCCCAGCCCTGACACTCGGATCATGTGAAGTGCCCGACCCTCACACCCTGGTTCAAAGCACTGTATGGGTGCCCGGCACCCACACCCAGTATCATGGCATAAGGGGTGCCCGGCCTCACACCCCGGGTCATGACACTCATGAGTGCCAGCCCTCACACCCTGGCCATGTCACTGAAACAGTGCCGACCCTCACACTCTGGGTCATGGTGCTGGAGGTGCCCAGCCCTGACACTCGGATCATGTGGAAGGGTGCCGACCCTCACACCCTGGTTCAAAGCACTGTATGGGTGCCCGGCACTCACACCCAGTATCATGGCACTAAGTGCCCGGTCCTCACACCCTTGGTCATGTCTCTGAAGGTGTGCCCAGCCCTCACACCCCGGGTCATGTCACTGAAACGGTGCCAGCCCCACACACCCCAGGTCATGGCACTGAAGGGGTGCCCAGCCCTCACACCCCAGGTTATGGTGCTGAGCGGTGCCCGGCCCTCACACCCCGGTTCGCAATGCTGTAGGGGTGCCCAGCCCTCACACCCGTTTAATGACACTGAGCGTGCCCGGCCCACACACCCCGATTCCCCTGACACTGAAGGGGCAGCCCAGCCCTCACACCCCGGGTCATGGCACTGAAGGGATGCCCGCCCTCACACCCCAGCTCAAGGCTGTTGAAGGGGTGCACGGCCTCACACCCCGGGTCATGTCACTGAAAGGGTGCCCGTCTCACACACCCCGGGCCATGTCACGAGGGGTGTCGCAGCCTCACACTCCGGGTCATGGCACTGAAGTGCCTGGCCTCACACCCCTGGGTCATGGTGTTGAAGGGGTGCCTGGCCCCACCCCTGGGTCATGTGGGTGCCCGGCCCTCACACCCCGGTTCATAACACTGTAGGGGTGCCCTGCCCCACACCTGCTTCATGTCACCATAAAGCCTGGGCCCTAAAACCCCTGTTTATGTCACTGGCTGTGCCTGACCTCACACCCTGGTTCAGCACTGTATGGGTGCCTGCCCTCACACCCTGCTCTCTCATGGCACTTTGCTGGGTGCCTGGCCTTCACACCCCCAGGCTGGCGATGGCCCATGAGGTGCCCAGCCCTCACACCCCCTGGCCAGTGGCACTGAAGCTTTGCCCGGCCCTCACACCCCTGGTCATGTACCTGGAAGTGGTGCCCTGCACTCCCTCACACCTGATTCCATGGCACTGCAGGGTGCCAGGCCCTCACACCCTGGGCGTGGTGCTGGAGGGGTGTCAGGCCCCTGACACCCCTGGCCCAGACAGTGAAGGGGTGCCCGGCCCTCACACCCCAGGCCATTGTGCTTGACGGGCATGGGCCTCACACCCCTGCAATGTCACCAGTGGGTGCCTGGCCTCACACCTCGGGCCATGGTGCTGGAGGGGTGCCCGGCCCTCACATACTGGGTCATGGAGGTGAAGGGTCGCCTGGACATCACACCCCATCTATGGCACTGAACGGTGCCAGTCCTCACACCCTTGCTCATGTCTCTGAAGGTGTGCCCAGCCCTCACACCCCGGGTCATGTCACTGAAACGGTGCCCGGCCCACACACCCTGGGTCATGGCACTGAAGGGGTGCCTGGCCCCTCACACCCCTGGGTCATGGTGCTGAAGCGGTGCCCGGCACTCACACCCCTGCCTCTGCAGGCACCCCTAAGGCTGCCCGGGCCTCACACCCCCCTGGTCATGGCACTGAAAGGGTGCCTGGCCCACCCCGGTTCATGGTGCTGAGGTGCTCCCGGCCTTACACCCCCGGGTCATGGTGCTGAAGCAAGTGCCTGGCCCTCAAACCCCTGGGTCATGTACTCAATTGGTGCCTGGGTCTCACACCTGGGTCATAGCCCCAAAGGTGCCTGGCCCTCATACCCCGGGTCATGGTGCTGGAGGGGTGCCCGGCTCACACCCCTGGGTCATGTCACTGAAAGGGTGCCCGGCCACACCCTGGGTCATGGTGCCAGAGGGGTGACCGGCCCTCACACCCCGGGTCATGTCACTGAAAGGGTGCCTGGCCCTCACGCCCCGGGTCATAAACACTGAAGGGGTGTGCGCCCTCACACCCCGGGTCATGGCACTGGCGTGCCTGGCCTCACACCCCAGGCCATGGTGCTGCATTGATGCCCGGCCCTCACACCCCGGGTCATGGTGCTGAAGGGGTGCCCGGCCCTCACACCCCCCGATTCCCATGGCACTGAAAGGGGTGTCCGCCTCACACCCCGGTTCGCTGCAGCACTGTAGTGCCTGGCCTCACACCCCCTGCTTTCATGGCACTGAAAGGTGCCTGGCCTCACACCCCGATTCGTGACACTGAAGGGGTGCTCGGCCCTCACACCCGGGGTCATGGCACTTTAAGGGTGCCTGGCCTCACACCCCTGGGTCATGGTGCTGAGGTGCTCTGGCCTCACACCCCTGGCCATGTCACTGGAGAGGGTGCCCGGCCCTCACACCCCGGGTCATGGCAATGAGGTGCCTGACCTCACACCCTGGGTCATGGTGCTGAAGGGGTGCCTGGGCCCTACACCCCGGGTCATGTGAAAAGGGTGCCCGGCCTCACACCTGGGTCATGGTGCTGAGGGGTGCCCAGCCCTGATACTCAATATGTGAAGGGGTGCCTGACCTCACACCCCTGGTTCAAAGCACTGTATGGGTGCCCGGCACCTGGCCACCCTGCCATGGCACTTTAAGGTGCCTGGCCTCACACCCTGCCCAAGGACACTCATGAGGTGCCCGGCCTCACACCCTGGCCATGGCACTGGAAGCTTTGCCCGGCCCCCACACCCCTGGTCATGTACCCAAAGTGGTGCCCGGCCTCACACCCCGATTCATGGCACTGCAGTGCCTGGCCCTCACACCCCCGGCCATGGTGCTGGAGGGGTGTCAGCCCTGACACCCCCCGGGTCATGACACTGAAGGGGGGCCCAGCCTCAGCCTCAGGGGCCATTGTGCTGGAGGGGTGCCCACCCTCAGCACCCCTGCACGTCACTGAAAGTGAGCCTGGCCCCACCCCGGGGCCATGGTGTTGGAGGGTGCCCGGCCTCACATACCGGGTCATAGAGCTGAAGGGGTGCCCGACAACACACCCCCAATTCATGCACTGGAACGGTGCCTGGTCCTCACACCCTGGTCATGTCTCTGAAGGTGTGCCCAGCCCTCACACCCCGGGTCAGCCACGAAACGGTGCCTGTCCCACAAACCCCGGGTCATAATTGAAGGGGTGCCTGCCCTCACACCCTGGGTCATGGTGCTGGGCAGGTGCCCGGCGCTCACACCCCTGTCTGCAGCACTGTAGGGGTGCCTGGCCCTCACACCCAGTTTCACGAGACACTGAAAGCGTGCCCGGCCCTCACATTCCACCCTAGACACTGAAGGGGTGCCTGGCCCTCACACCCCGGGCCATGGCACTGAAGGGGTGCATGACACTGAAGCGTGCCCGGCCTCACCCCACCTCTCGACACTGAAGGGGTGCCCAGCCCCACACCCCTGGTCATGGCACTGAAGGGTGCCTGGCCCTCACACCCTGGTCAGGAAAAGGAAGTAGTGCCCGGCCCTCACACCCCGGTCTCAGCATTGTAGGGGTGCCTGGCCACACCCGTTTCATGACACTGAAGTGCCCGGCCTCACACCCCCACTCTGACACTGAAGGGGTGCCTGGCCTCACACCTCTGGCACTGAAGGGGTGCCCGGCCTCACACCACGGGTCATGTCACTGAAGGTGCCCAGCCTCACACCCGGTCATGGCACTGAAGGTGCCTGGCCCACACCCCGGTTCATAACACTGTAGGCTGTTCTGCCCCACACCCTGCTTCACATCACGAAGGGGTGCCTGGCCTCACACCTGTCTGCAGCACAGGGGAGTGCCGGCCCTCACACCCTGCTCTCATGGCACTGAAAGTGCCTGGCCCCACACCCCGATTCAGACACTGAAAGGGTGCCCAGCCTCACACCTGGGTCGGCACTGAAGGTGCCCGGCCTCACACCCTGCATGGTGCTGGAGGTGCCCGCCCTCACACCCAGGGTCATGTCACTGAGTGCCTGGCCCTCACACCCCGGGTGTCACTGAAGGGGTGCCCAGCTCTACACTGTCATGGCAATGAAGGTGCCTGGCCCTCACACACCCGGGTCATGTGAAAGGGTGCCTGGCCCTCACATCCCGGTTCATAACACTGTAGTCCTGCCCCCACACCCTGCTTCATGAGCACTGAAGGGGTGCCTGGCCCTAAAACCCGGTTCATGTCACTTATGCCACCACACTGGGTCATGGTGCTGGAAGGGTGCCCAGCCCCACACCTGGGTCATGAAGGGGTGCCTGACCCTCACACCCTGGTTCAAAGCACTGTATGGGTGCCTGGCACTCACACCCAATCATGGCACTATAGGTGCCCGGCCCTCACACCCCGGTCATGACACTCATGAGGTGCCCGGCCTCACACCCCTTGCCACACTGAGCTTGCCTGGCCCTCACACCCTGGTCATGTACTCCAGTGTGCCCGCCTCACACCTGATTCATGGCAGTGCATGTGCCCCCCACACCCCGGCCATGGAGGGAGGTGCCAGGCCCTGACACCCACGGGTCATGACACTGGAGGTGCCTGGCCTCACACACAAGGCCACAGTTGAGGGGTGCCCGCCTCACACCCCGGGTATGTCACTAGAAACGCCTCACACCCCAGGCCATGGTGTGGAGGGTGCCCACCCACACACTGGTCATGAGCTGAAGGTGGACATCACACCCCATCTATAACTGAACGAAGCCTGGTCCCTCACACCCTTGGTCATGTCTCTGGATGTGCCCTGAGCCTCACACCCCATCATGTCACTGGAAACGGTGCCTGTCCCACACACCCCGGTCATGGCACTGAAGGGGTGCCTGGCCCCCTCACACCCCGGGTCATGGAGCTGAAAGGTGCCGGCCCTCACACCCCGATCTGCAGCACTGTGCCTGGCCTCACACCCTGCTTCATGACACTGAGTGCCCGGCCCCTCACACCTGATTCCTGACACTGAAGGGGTGCCCGGTCCTCACACCCCTGGTCATGGCACTGAGTGCCTGCCCTCACACCCCAATATATCACCAGTGCCCGCCCTCACACCACACACACTGAAGGTGCCCAGCTCACACCTGCCTGCGGCACTGAAAGGGTGCCTGGGCCTCACACCCCGGGTCATGTGCTGAAGGTGCCCGCCCACCCCGGTTCATAACATCAGGGCTGCCCTGCCCCACACCTGCTCTATGTCACTGAAGGTGCCCGGTCTTACACCCCGGTTCAGCACCAGGTGCCTGGCCACACCCCGTCTTCATGGCACGCAGAAAGTGTCCCGGCCCACACCCCTGATTCAGACACTCTGGCCAGCCTCACACCTGGGTCATGGAGACTGAGCAAGAGCCATCCCACACCCGGGTCAGGACTGGAGGGCGCCGGCCTCACACCCAGGGTCATGTCACTGAAAGGTGCCTGGCCTCACACCCCGGTCATGTCTTTAAGGCACCACACCTGGTCATGGCATGAAGGGTGCCTGGCCTTACACCCCGGTCATAGAGCAGGGTGCGGCCTCACATCCTGGTTCATAATGATCAGGTGCCTGCCCCACACCCCTGCTTCATGTCACTGAAGGGGTGCCTGGCCCAAACCCCTGGTTCATGTCACGGTGCTGGGCCCCTACACCCGGGTCATGGTGCTGGAGGGGTGCCTCACACCCCGGGTAATGTCACTAGAGGGTGCCTGCCTCACACCCGGCCATGGTGCTGAGGGTGCCTGGCCTCACATACCGGGTCATGGAGCTGAAGGGGTGCCCGGCACATCACCCCACACCATGGCACTGCCTGGGTCATGGTGCCTAAGGTGCCCAGCAGCCCTCACACCCCGATTCATTTCATCAAGGTGCCTGACCTCACACCTCAAGTCATGTGAAGGGGTACCTGGCCTCACACCCCGGTTTGTAAAGACTTAGGGTGCTCTGCCTCACACCCCGTTTCATGGCACTGAGGCAAGCTCTGGCCCTCACACCCCGGGTCATGGCAGTGAGCAAGGGCTTTGTCCTCACACACCCCATGGTATAGGAAAAGGAAGGGGTGCCAGGCCCTCACACCCCTGGTTCATAACACTGTAGGGATGCCCCTGCCCCCACACCCCGCTTTCATGTCACTGAAGGGGTGACTGGCCCTAAAACCCCGGTTCATGTCACGAGGGGTGCCAGGCCTTGCACTCTGGAGCGTCATGGTGCTGGAGGGGTGCCTGCCCTGACACCCCGGGTCTGGTGAAGGGTGCCCTACCTCACACCCTGGCACAGCAATGTATGGGTGCCCCTGCACTCACACCTGTTTCATGGCAATTACAAGCCTGCCCACATTGACCCCCGGGTCATGGCACTGATGGTGCACGGCCCCGCACCCCCTGGCTATGGCACTATAGTTTTGCCCGGCCCTCACACTCCCTGGTCATGGCACCAGCAGCTGGCTCTTGCCACCCTGGCCGCGGTGCTGAGGGGGTGCCCGGCCCTCATACCCCGGGCCATGGTGCTGAGGGGTGCTGGCCCTGACACATCCGGCCGTGACACTGAAGGGGTGCCTGGCCCACACCTGGCCATGGTGCTGGAGGGTGCCTGGACATCACACCCTGGATTCATGGCACTGAACGGGGTGCCCGGTCCTCACACCCTTGGGTCAGTGTCACTGAAGGGGTGCCCAGCCCCTCACACCCAGGTCATGGCACTGAAGGGGAGCCTGGCCTCACACCCCTGGCATGGTGCTGGCGGGGTGCCTGGCCCTCACACCCTGGCCGCGTCACTGAAGTGGTGCCCGCCTCAGCACTGGGTCATGTCACTGAAGTGGTGCCTGGCCTCACACCCTGGGTCATGTCACTGAAGTGGTGCCCAGCTCACACCCCGGGTCATGGGCACTGATGAGGCACCCGGGCCTCACACCCCGCCATGGCATTGAAGG
>NW_024725073.1:0-33334 GCF_018991925.1 Homarus americanus | reverse complement strand
CTAGACAGTATTGCTACCAGGGGAGTGTCAGAGGTGTACCTGGAGTGTCAGAGGTGTACATGGGAGTGTCTGAGGTGCACCTGGGAGTGTCAGGGGAGAACCAGGGAGTGAAAGAGGTACCTGGGAGTGTCAGAGGTGTACCAGGGAGTGTCAGGAGAAGTACCTAGGGAGTGTCAAGAGACTCCTGGGAGGTGGAGAGGTGTACCTGAGAGTGTGAGAGGTGCACCTAGGGAGTGTCTGAGGTGTACCTGGGAGTGTCAGAGGTACCTGGGAGCAAGCCTGAGGTGTACCTGGGAGGTTGGGGTGTACCATGGGAGTGTCAGAGGAGCACCAGGGAGTGTCAGTACCCAGGAGTGTCGGAGGCCATGGAGTGTCAGAGGTGTACCTGGCAGTGTCATGGTGTACCTGGGAGTGACAGAGGTGCCTGGGAGTGTCAGATATTTACCCAGAGTGTCAAGGAGGTGTACCTGGCAAAACGAAGGTGTACCTGCAGTGTCAGAGGTGTGTCGGAGGCCAATACCTGGGAGGTCAGAGGTGTACATGGGAGTGTCTGAGGTGTACCTGGGAGCAAGTCAGAAGGCCAGGGAGGTTCAGAGTACCTGGGAGTGTGAGAGGTACCTGGGAGGTGAGAGGTGCACGAGTGTTCAATGTACCTGGGAGGTCAGAGGTGCACATGGGAGCAAGCCTGAGGTGTACCTGGGAGGTGTCTGAGGTGTACCTGGAGTGTCGGAGGTGTACCTGGGAATGTCGGAGGTGTACCTGGAGCAGTCAGAAGGTACCTGGGAGGTTGAGGTGTAACTGGGAGTATCAGCGGGCACCTGGCAGAGTCAGGCCGTGTACCTGGGAGTGTCAGAGAGGTGTGCCTGGGAGCAAGCCAGAGGTTTTCTGGGAGTACCTGAGGTGTACCTGGCACTGTCTGGAGGTGCACACCTGGGAGTGCCAGAGAAGTGCCCAGGAGTGTCACAGGAGTACCTGGGAGGAGAGGTGTACTGGAGAGTGAGAGGTACCCAGGGAGTGTCTGAGGCACCTGGGAGGCCAGAGGTAAAACTAGGGAGTGTCAGGAGTACCAGGGAGTGTCAGGTGTACCTGGGAGTGTCGGAGGTGCACATGGAGTGTCAGAGGTGTACCTGGCAGTGCTCAAGCGGTGTACCTGGGAGTGTCAGAGGTGTGCCTGGGAGCAAGTCAGATGTTTACCTGGGTGTGTCTGAGGTACCTGTGAGTGTCTGAGGTGTACCTGGGAGTGTCAGAGAAGCACCAGGGAGTGTCACAGGAGTGCCTGGGAGTGTGAGAGGTGTACCTTGGAGGAGAGGTGTACCCAGGAGTGTCTGAGGTGTACCTGGGAGTGACAGAGGTGTACATGGGAGTGTCTGGAGGTGTGCCTGGGGAGTCTGAGGTGTACCTGGGAGTGTCAGGGGAGAACCCAGGGAGTGAAAGAGGTGTACCTGGGAGTGTCAGAGGTGTACCAGGGAGGCCTGAGGTCTACCTGGGAGTGTCAGAGGTGTACCAGGGAGTGTCATAAGAATACCTAGGAGTGCCAGAGGTGTACCTAGGGAGACGGAGGTTTACCCTGGGAGTGTCGGAGTTGTACCTGGAGGTCCGGAGGCGGACCTGGGAGCAGTCAGAGGTACCTGGAGTTTCAGAGGTGTACCTGGGAGTGTCAGAGGAGTACCTGGGAATGTGAGAGGCATACCAGGAGTGTCAGTGAAGCACCTGGGAGTCTCAAAGGTGTGTAATCTGGAGTGGGAGGTGTACCTGGGAATATCGGAGGTGTACTTTGAATATCAGAGGTGTACCAGGAGTGTCAGAGGTGTACGTGGGAGTGACATGGTACTCTGGGAGCAAGTCGGGAGGTGTACCTGGGAGAGTGAGAAGTGTACCTGGGAGTGTCGGCAGGTACCTGGGATGTCAGAGTACCTGGATTGTAGTCAGAGTAAAATGGGAGTGTCAGAGGTACCTGGGAGGTCAGAGGTGTACCCAGGAGTGTCAAGGTGACCTGGGAGTGCACTAGAGTCACAGAGGAGCACCTAGAGGTCAGAGGTGTACCTGGGAGTGTCAGAGCTGTACCTGGAAATATCAGGAGGTGTACCTGGGAGGTCAGAGGTGTGCCTGGGGAGTGTCAGAGAGGTTACCTGGGAGTGTCAGAGATGTCTCTGGGAGTGTCAGAGGTATCTGGGAGTGATGGACGTGTACCTGGGAGTGTCAGGTACAAAGGAATGTTAGGTGGAGTACCTGGGAGTGCCAGGTGTACCTGGGAGTTTCAGAGGTGTACCTGGAGAGTTAGAGGTGTACCTGGGAGTGTCAGAGGTGTGACCTGGGAGGACAGAGGTGTACCTGGAAGTGTCGGAGGTGTACTTGCGAGTGTGAGATGTGTACCTGGGAGTGTCTGGTGTGGTACCTGGGAGTGTTGGATTGAACCTGGAGTGTCTGAGGTGCACCCAGAGTGTTAGACGTGTACCTGGGAGCAAGTCAGAGGTGTACCTGGAGTGTCAGGGGTGTACCAGGGAGTGCTCAGTGGAGCACAAGGAGTGGCCAGCGGTGTACCTGGGAGGTCAGAGAGGTGTACATGGAGTGTCAGAGGTGTACCTGGCAGTGTCAGCGGTGTACCTGGGAGGTCAGAGGGTGCCTGGGAGTGTCAGAGGTTTACCTGGGAGTGTCTGGAGGTGTACCTGGGAGTGTCTGAGGTACCTGGAGTGCTCAGAGAAGCCAGGGAGGTCACAGGAGTACCTGGGAGGTGTGAGAGGTGTACCTTGGAGTGTGAGAGGTGTAGCTAGGAGTGTCTGAGGTGAACCGGAGTGTCAGAGGTGTACCTGGGAGTGTCTGAGGTATCTGGAGTGTCAGGGTGTACCAGGAGGGTCAGTGGGAGTACCAGGAGTGTCAGGGGTACCTGGGAGTGTCGGAGGTGCACATGGGATGCCTGGAGGTACCTGGCAGTGTCACGGTGTACCTGGGAGTGTCAGAGGTGTGCCTTTGAGTGTCAGAGGTTTACCTGGGAGTGTCTGAGGTGTCCTGGGAGTGTCTGAGGTGTACCTGGGAGGCATAGAAGTACCAGGGAGTGTCACAGGAGTACCTGGGGAGTGTGAGAGCAGTACCTTGGAGTGTGAGAGGTGTACCTAGGAGTGTCTGAGTACCTGGGAGCAAGAGGTGTACCTGGGAGTTCTGAGGTGTACCTTGGAGTGTCACAGGCGTACCTGGGAGTGTCAGAGGTGTACCTGGCTGTGTCAGAGTACCTGGGACTGTCAGATGCCTGGGAGTGTCAGAGGTGTATCTGGGAGTGTCGGACGTACCTGGGAGTGTCAGAGGTGTACCAGGAATGTCAGTGGAGCACTTGGGAGTGTCAGAGGTGTACCTGGGAGGTCAGAGGTGCACTTTGAGTGTCAGAGGTGTACCTGGGAGTGCTCAGAGGTAAACCTGGGAGTGTCAGTGTACCTGGGAGTGGAGAAGTGTACCCAGGAGTGTCGCAGGTGTACCTGGGAGTGTCGGAGGTGTACCTTGCAGGTCGCGGTGCACCTGGGAGCAGGTGAGGTACCAGGGAATTATCAGGGAGTACCTGGGAGAGCCAAGGTGTACCTGGGAGGCCAGAGGTGTACCTGGGAGGTCAGGAGGCCTGGGAATGTCAGTGGAGTACCTGGGAGTGTCAGAGGTACCTGGGAGGTCAGGTGTACCTGGGAGTGTCAGAGGTGCACTTGGGAGGTCAGAGGTGCACCTTGGAGTGTCTGAGGTGTACCTGGAGTGTCTGAGGAGGCACTGCAGTGTCTGTGTGTACAGTATCTGAGGTGTACCTGGGAGTATCAGAGGTACCTGGTGAGAAGTGTACCTGGGAGTGTCGGAGGTGTACCTGGGAGTCGGAGGTGTACCTGGCAGTGTCAGAGGTGTACCTTGGAGGTGAGAGAGGTACCTAGAGGAGAGTCTGAGGTGTACCTGGGAGTGTCAGAGGTACCTGGGAGGCCTGAGGTGTGCCTGGGAGTGTCAGAGGTGTACTCAGGAGTGTCAGTGAGTACCAGGAGTGTCAGGGGGTATCTGGGAGGTCGGAGGTGCACATGAGTGTCAGAGGTGTACCTGGCAGTGTCATGTACCTGGGAGGTCAGAGGTGCCTGGGAGTGTCAGATGTTTACCTGGGAGTGTCTGACGTGCACCTGGGAGTGTCTGAGGTACCTGGGAGAAGTACCAGGGAGTGTCACAGGAGTACCTGGGAGGAGAGTACCTGAGTGTGAGAGGTGTACCTAGGGAGTGTCTGAGGTGTACCTGGGACAGAGGGTACAGAGTGTCAGAGAAGTACCAGAGAGTGTCACAGGAGTACCTGGGAGGTGAGAGGTGTACCTTGGAGGTGAGGTACCTGGGAGGTCAGGAGGTGTACCAGGAGCCAGAATACCAGGAGTCACAGGAGCTGGGAGGGAGAGGTGCACCTGGAGTGTGAGGTACCTAGGAGTTCTGAGGTGTACCTGGGAGTGCTTGGAGGTGTACCTGGGAGTGTCTGAGGTGTACCTGGGAGGTCAGGTGTGTACCAGGGAGTGTCAGTGAGTACCAGGGGAGGTCAGGGGTGTACCTGGGAGTGTCGGAGGTGCACATGGAGTGTCAGAGGTGTACCTGGCAGTGTCGGGCGGTGCACCTGGGAGTGTCAGAGGTGTGCCTGGGAGTGTCAGAGGCACCTGGGAGTGTCTGAGGTGTACCTGGGAGTGTCTGAGGTGTACCTGAGGTCAGAGAAGTACCAGGGAGTGTCACAGGAGTACCTGGGAGTGTCAGAGGTGTACCTGGGAGTGTCAAGGACCTGGAGTCAGAGGACCGGAGACCTGGCACTGTCTGAGGTGTACCCTGGAGGTTAGAGAAGTACCAGGGAGCACAGAGAGCTCGGAGTGGAGAGGTGCCTGGAGTGTGTGAGAGGTGTACCAGGATTGTCTGAGGTGTAACTGGGGAGGCCAGAGGTGTACCAGGAGTGTCAGGAGCACCAGGGAGTGTCAGGGGTGTACCTGGGAGGTTTCGGAGGTGTACATGGAGGTCAGAGGTACCTGGCAGGTCAGCGGTGTACCTGGGAGTGTCAGAGGTGTGCCTGGGAGTGTCAGATGTTTATCTGGGTGTGTCTGAGGTGTACCTGTGAGTGTCTGAGGTGTACCGGGAGTGTCAGAGAAGTACCAGGGAGTGTCACAGGAGTGACCTGGGAGTGTGAGGTACCTTGGGAGGAGAGGTACCTAGGAGTGTCTGAGGTGTACCTGGGAGTGACAGAGGTGTACATGGGGGAGTTCGAGTGTTCCTGGGAGGTTCGAGGTGTACCTGGGAGTGTCAGGGAGAACCAGGGAGTGAAAGAGGTGTACCTGGGAGGTCAGAGGTGTACCAGGGAGTGTCTGAGGTCTACCTGGGAGTGTCAGAGGCAACCAGGGAGAGTCAGAGGAATACCTAGGAGTGTCAGGAGGTGTACCTGGGAGGTCAGAGGTGTACCTAGGAGTATCGGAGGTTTACCTGGGAGTGTCAGGAGTTGCACCTGGGAATGCCGGAGCGGACCTGGGAGGCCAGGTACCTGGGAGTGTCAGAGGCACTGGAAATATCAGAGGTGTACCTGGGAGGTCAGAGGTGTACCTGGGAGGTCAGAGGGTTACCCGGGAGTGCAGAGATGTCTGGGAGGTCAGAGGTGGCCTGGGAGGATGGACGTGTACTGGGAGTGTTGGGTGGTACCAGGAATGTTAGTGAGTACCTGGGAGCAAGGATGTACCTGGGAGTTTCAGAGGTGTACCTGGGAGTGACAGAGGTGTCCTGAAGTGTCGGAGGTGTACTTGCGAGTGAGATGTGTACCTGGGAGTGTCTGGGGTGTACCTGGGAGTGTCTGGATTGTACCTGGGAGTGTCTGAGGTGTACCTGGTGAGTGTCGACGGTACCTGGGAGAAGTCAGAGAGGTGCACGGAGTGCCAGGGTGTACCAGGAGTGGCAGTGGAGCACAGGGAGTGTCAGGGGTGTACCTGGGAGTGTCAGAGGTGTATCTGGGAGTGTCGGACGTGTACCTGGGAGGTCAGTGATACCAGGGAATGTCAGTGGAGCACGGGAGTGTCAGAGGTGTACCTGGGAGTGTCAGAGGTGGGACTGAGTGTCAGAGGTGTACCCGGAGGCGTCAGTGTACCTGGAGTGTCAGAGAGGCACCTGGGAGGTGAGAAGTGTACCTGGGAGTGTCGCAGGTGTACCTGGGAGTGTCGGAGGTGTACCTGGCAGTGCAGGGCACCTGGGAGGTTGCAGTACCAGGGAATGCCAGTGAGTACCTGGGAGTGTCAGGTACCTGGGAGGTCAGAGGTAAAAACTGGGAGTGTCAGAGGTACCAGGGAATGCCAGAGAGTACCTGGGAGGCAAGCATGGGAGTGTCAGAGAGGTGTACCTGGGAGTGTGAGAAGTGTACCTGGAGAGTCAGAAAACCTGGGAGAGTCGTGGGGGTACTGGCAGTGCTGGGAGGTGTACCTGGGAGTGTCAGAGGTGTACCAGGGAATGTCAGTGGAGTACCTGGAGGTAGGCCAGACCTGGGAGGCCTGGAGGTGTACCTGGGAACATCGGAGGTGTACTTGGAAATCAGAGGTGACCAGGGAGGCAGAGGTACCTGGGAGTGACAAGGGTGTACCCGGAGTGTCTGGAGGTGCACCTGGGAGAGTGAGAAGTGTACCTGGGAGTGTCGGCAGTGCACCTGGGAGCTGTCGGAGGTACCTGATTGTTGGAGGTGTACTTGGTAGTGTCAGAGGTGTACCTGGGAGTGTCAGGAGTGTACCTGGGAGTGCTGGGGAGGTGTACCTGGGAGGCTGAGGAGGTGTACCTGGAAGTGTCTGAGGTGTACTTGCGATTGTGAGATGTGTACCTGGGAGTGTCTGGGGTGTACCTGGGAGTGTCTGAGGTGTACGTGGAGTGTCAGACGTGTACCTGGGAGTGTCAGAGGTACCTGGGAGGTCAGGGGTGTACCAGGGAGGTCAGTGGAGCACAAGGAATGTCAGGGGTGTACCTGGGAGTGTCAGAGGTGTCTGGGAGTGTCAGAGGTGTACCTGGCAGTGCTTGGAGCGGTGTACCTGGGAGTGCAGAGGTGTGCCTGGGAGTGTCAGGAGGTTTACCTGGGAGGTCTGAGGTGCCTGGGAGTGTCTGAGGTGTACCTGGGAGGCCAGAGAAGTACCAGGAGTGTCACAGGAGCACTGGGAGGTGTGAGAGGTGCCTGGAGGTGAGAGGTGTGACATAGAGTGTCTGAGGTGTACCTGGGAGGTCAGAGGTGTACCTGGGAGTCTCTGAAGTGTATCTGGGAGCACAAACCAGAGTGTCAGTGAGTACCAGGGAGTGTCAGGTGTACCTGGGAGCATCGGAGGTGCACATGGAGTGTCAGAGGTGTACCTGGCAGTGTCATGGTGTACCTGGGAGTGTTTCAGAGGTTTACCTGGGAGTGTCTGAGGTGTACCTGGGAGGTTCTGAGGTGTACCTGGGAGTGTCAGAGAAGCACCAGGAGTGTCACAGGAGTGCCTGGGAGGTGAGAGGTGTACCTGGAGTGTAGAGGTGTACCTAGGAGGTCTGAGGTGTACCAGTGTCAGAGGTGTACGGAGTGTCTGAGGTGTACCTGGGAGTGTCTGAGGTGTACCTGGCAGTCGGAGAGACCTGGGGTGTCACAGAGTACCTGGGAGGTAAGAGGTGTACCTGGCTGTGTCAGAGGTGTACCTTGGACTGTCAGATGTACCCGGGAGTGTCAGAGGTGTATCTGGGAGTGTCGGGCGTGTACCTGGGAGTGTCAGAGGTGCACCAGGAATGTCAGTGAGCACTTGGGAGCTCAGAGGGTTCCTGGGAGCATCAGAGGTGCAACTGGAGGTCAGAGGTACCTGGGAGTGTCAGAGAGGTACCTGGGAGTGTCAGAGGTGTACTGGGAGTGTGAGAAGGTACCTGGGAGTGCCGGAGGTACCTGGGAGTGTCGGAGGTGTACCTGGCAGTGTCACGGTGTACCTGGGAGTGTCAGAGGTGTACCAGGAATGTCACTGGAGTACCTGGGAGAGTCAAAGGTGTACCTGGGAGTCAGAGGTGTACCTGGGAGTATCAGGAGGTGTACCTGGAGTGTCAGAGGTACCTGGGAGTCAGAGGTGTACCTGGGAGTGTCAGAGGTGTAGCTGGGAGGTGGGAGAAGTACCTGGGATGTCGGAGGTGTACCTGGGAGTGTCGGAGGTACCTGGCAGTGTCAGCGGTGTACCTGGGAGTGTCAGAGGCCAGGGAATGTCACTGGAGTACCTGGGAGTGCCAAAGGTGTACCTGGGAGGTCAGAGGTGTACCTGGAGGTCAGAGGTGTACCAGGAATGTCAGTGAGTACCTGGGAGAGTCAGAGGTGTACCTGGGAGGTCAGAGGTGTACCTGGGAGGGGAGAAGTGTACCTGGGAGGTCGGATGTACTGGGAGTGTCGGAGGTACCTGGCAGTGTCCGGTGTACCTGGGAGTGTCAGAGGTACCAGAATGTCAGTGGAGTACCTGGAGTGTCAAAGGTGCACCTGGGAGTGTCAAGGTACCTGGGAATATTTGAGGTGTAACTGGGAATATCAGAGGTACCAGAGTGTCAGGCATACTTGGGAGTGACAGCGGTACCTGGGAGTGTCGGAGGTGTACCCTGAGCAAGTCAGAAAGTACCATGGAGTGTCACAGGAGTACCTGGGAGGGGAGAGGTGCCTGAATGTGGGAGGTACCCAGGTAGTGTCTGAGGTGTACCTGGGAGGCCAGAGGTGCACATGGGAGTGTCTGAGGTGTACCTGGGAGGTCTGAGGTAACTCGGAGTGTCAGAGAACCAGGGAGGAAAGAGGTGTACCTGGGAGGTCAGAGGTGTACCACAGGAATGCCGAGGTGTACCTGGGAGGGTGCAGATGTTTACTGGGAGTGTCTGAGGTGACCTGGGAGTGTCTGAGGTGTACCTGGGAGGCCAGAGAAGAACCAGGGATGCTCACAGGAGTACCTGGGAGTGTGAGAGGTGTAACTAGGAGTGTCAGAGGTGTGCCTGGGAGTTTCAGATGTTTACCTGCGAGTGTCTGGAGGTGTACCTGGGAGTGTCTGGAGGTACCTGGGAGCAAGCCAGGTACCAGGGAGTGTCACAGAGTGCCTGGGAGTGTGAGAGGCGCACCTGGGAGTGTGAGAGGTAGGAGTGTCTGAGGTGTACCTGGGAGTGTCAGAGGTGTACATGGGAGTGTCTGGGAGGGCATGGGAGTGCCTGAGATTACCTGGGAGGTAGGGGAGAACCAGGAGTGAAAGAGGTGTACCTGGGAGGAGGTGTACCAGGGAGTGTCTGAGGTACCTGGAGTGTCAGAGGTGTACCGGGAGTGTCAGAGGATTTCTAGGCGTGTCAGAGGTGTACCTGGGAATGTCAGAGGTGTACCAGAGTATCGGAGGTTTACCTGGGAGTGTCGGAGTTGTACCTGGGAGTGTCGGAGGCGTGACCTGGGAGAGGTCAGAGGTGTACCTGGGAGTTACAGAGGTGTACCTGGTGTCAGAGGAGTACCTGGGAATGTCAGAGGTATACCAGGGAGGCAGTGAAGGACCAGGGAGTCTCAAAGGTGTACCTGGAGTATCGTAGGTGTACCTGGGAATATCGGAGGTGTACTGGGAATATCAGAGGTACCAGGGAGTGTCAGAGGTGTACCTGGGAGTGACAGCGGTGTACCTGGGAGCAAGCCGGAGGTGTACCTGGGAGAGTGAGAAGGCACCGAGTGTCGGCAGTGTACCTAGGGAGTGTTGGAGGTGTACCTGGGATTGTCAGAGGTGCACTTGGGAGTGTCAGAGGTGTACCAGGAGTGTCAGTGGAGTACCAGGGAGTGTCAGGTGTACCTGGGAGTGTCAGAGGTACATGGAGTGTCAGAGGTGTACCTGGCAGTGTGTCAGCGTAACCTGGGAGCGAGGTGCCTGGGAGTGTCAGAGGCTACCTGAGTGTCTGAGGTGTACTGGGAGTGTCTGAGGTACCTGGGAGGCCAGAGAATTAGGAGTGTCACAGGAGTAACTGGGAGTGAGAGGTGTACTTGGAGTGTGAGAGGTGCAAAGGGGAGTGTCTGAGGTGTACCTGGGAGGCCGAGGAACCTGGGAGTTCCTGGGGGTGTATCTGGGAGTGTCTGGGTGTACCAGGAGTGTCAGAGAAGTACCAGGAGTGTCAGGGTGTACCTGGTAGTGCCGGAGGTGTACATGGAGTGTCAGAGGTGTACCTGGCAGTGTCAGCGGTGTACCTGGGAGTGTCAGGAGGTGTGCCTGGAGAGCTGGGAGGTTTACCTGGGAGCAGCCTGAGGTGTACCTGGGAGTGTCTGAGGTGTACCTGGGAGTGTCAGAGAAGTACCAGGGAGAGGCTACAGAGTACCTGGGAGGCGGAGAGGTGCCTGGAGGTGAGAGGCATCTAGGGAGTGCTCAGAGGTGTACCTGGGAGTGTCAGAGGTGTACATCGGAGTGTCTGAGGTGTACCTGGGAGTGCCTGAGGTACCTGGGAGGCCGGAGTTGTACTGGGGTGTCACAGGAGCACCTGGGAGAGTCAGAGGTGCCTGGGAGGAGAAGTAACCTGGGAGAGTCGGAGGTACCTGAGTGCTTTGGAGGTGTACCTGGCAGTGTCAGCGGTGTACCTGGGAGTGTCAGAGTACAATGGGAATGTCAGTGGAGTACCTGGGAGGCCAAGGTGTACCTGGGAGGTTGAAGGTTACAGTGGGAATATTTGAGGTGTACTTGGGAATATCAGAGGTGTACCAGGGAGGCGTCAGAGGTACCTGGGAGTGACAGCACTGTACCTGGGAGTGCCGGAGGTGTACCTGGGAGGCCAGAAAAGTACCAGGGAGGTCACAGGAGGCCTGGGAGTGTGAGAGGTGTACCTTGAATGTGGGAGGTGTACCTAGGTGTCTGAGGTGTACCTGGGAGTGTCAGAGGTGTACATGGGAGTGTCTGAGGTGTACCTGGGAGGGAGGAGGTGTACTCGGAGTGTCGGGAGAACCAGGGAGTGAAAGAGGTGTACCTGGGAGTGTCAGAGGTGTACCAGGGAATGTCTGAGGTGTACCTGGGAGGCTGGGATGTTTACCTGGGAGTGTCTGAGGTGTACCTGGGAGTGTCTGAGGTGTACCTGGGAGTGTCAGAGAAGAACCAGGGAGTGTCACAGGAGTACCTGGGAGGGTGAGAGGTGTACCTAGGGAGGTCAGAGGTGTGCCTGAGCTAGATGTTACTCAGAGTGTCTGAGGTGTACTGGGAGTGTCTGAGGTGAACCGGGAGGTCGGAGAAGTACCAGGAGGTCACAGGAGTACCTGGGAGTGTGAGAGGTGCACCTGGAGTGAGAGGTACCTAGGAGTGCCTGAGGTGTACCTGGGAGTGTCAGAGGTGTAACGGCAGTGTCTGGAGGTGTGCATGGGAGTGTCTGAGATTTACCTGGGAGGTTGGGGAGAAACCAGGAGGAAAGAGGTGTACCTGGGAGGTCAGAGGTGTACCAGGGAGTGTCTGAGGTGTACCTGGGAGGCCGAGGTGTACCAGGGAGTGTCAGGAGGATAGGCGTGTCAGAGGTGTACCTGGGAATGTCAGAGGTGTACCTAGGGAGTACGGGAGGTTTACCTGGGAGCCGGAGTTGTACCTGGGAGTGCCGGAGGTGACCTGGGAGGTCAGAGGTGTACCTGGGAGCTCAGAGAGGTGTACCTGGGAGTGCCAGAGGAGTACCTGAACAGAGGTATACCAGGAGGTCAGTGAAGCACCTGGGAGTCCCAAAGTGTAACTGGGAGTATCGTAGGTGTACCTGGGAATATCGGAGGTGTACTTGGGAATATCAGAGGTGTACCAGGGAGGCCAGAGGTGTACCTGGGAGTGACAGCGGTACCTGGGAGGCCGGAGGTACCTGGGAGAGTGAGAATGCACTGGGAGTGTCGGCAGTGTACCTGGGAGTGTTGGAGGTGTACCTGGGATTGTCAGAGGTGACTTGGGAGGTCAGAGGTACCAGGAGTGTCAGTGAGCACCAGGGAGGTCAGGGGTGTACCTGGGAGGCCGGAGGTGCATGGAGTGTCAGAGGCGTACCTGGCAGTGCTCAGCGGTGTACCTGGGAGTGTCAGAGGTGTGCCTGGGAGGTCAGATGTTTACCTGGGAGTGTCTGAGGTACCTAGGAGGCTCGGAGAAGTACCAGGGAGGTCACAGGAGTACCTGGGAGTGTGAGAGGTGTACCTTGGAGTGTGAGAAGAGGTCTGGGAGTGTCTGGGGTGTACTGGGAGGTCTGGATTGTACCTGGAGGTTTGAGGTACCCAGAGGTCAGACGTGTACCTGGGAGTGTCAGAGGTACCTGGGAGTGCTGGGGCGTGTACCAGGAGCAGCTGGGGGTAGTACAAGGAGTGTCAGGGGTGTACCTGGGAGTGTCAGAGGGTACATGGAGTGTCAGAGGTGAACCTGGCAGTGTCAGCGGTGTACCTGGGAGGCTCAGAGGTGTGCCTGGGAGTGTGAGAGGTTTACCTGGGAGTGTCTGAGATGTACCTGGGAGTGTCGGAGTTGTACCTGGGAGTGTCACAAGAGTACCTGGGAGACAGAGGTGCCTGGCTGTGGATCAGAGGTGTACCTGGGACTGCTGGGAGATGTACCCGGGAGTGTCAGAGAATCTGGGAGGCCGGGCGTGAACCTGGGAGTGTTAGAGGTACCAGGAATGCTGGGTGAGCACTGGGAGTGCTCGGAGGTGCCTGGGAGTATCAGAGGTGGGACTTGAGTGCTGGGAGGTGTACCTGGGAGTGTCAGAGGTGTACCTGGGAGTGCTGGGAGGTGTAGCTGGGAGTGTGAGAAGTGTACATGGGAGTGTCGGATGTGTACCTGAGACTGTCGGAGGTGTACCTGGCAGGTTGCGTGTACCTGAGTGTCAGAGGTGCACAGGGAATGTCACTGAGTACCTGGGAGGCCAAGGTGTACCTGGGAGGTCAGAGCTGTACCTGGGAGGTCAGAGGTGTACCAGGAATGTCAGTGAGTACCGGAGTGTCAGAGTACCTGGGAGTGCCAGAGGTGTACCTGGGAGGTGAGAAGTGGTACTGGGAGGAGGCCTGGGAGTGTCGGAGGTGTACCGCAGGTTGGGCGGTGTACCTGGGAGGTGTAGAGGTGACCCAGGAATGTCAGGAGACCTGGGAGTGTCAAAGGTGTACCTGGGAGTGTCAGGTGTACCTGGGAATATCGGAGGTGTACTTGGGAATAACAGAGGTGTACCAGGGAGTATCAGAGGTACCTGGGAGGTCAGAGAAGTACCAGGGAGTGTCACAGAGTACCTGGGAGTGTGAGAGGTGTACCTTGAATGGGAGGTGTACCAGGAGTGTCTGAGGTGTACCTGGGAGTGTCAGAGGTGTACATGGGAGTGTCTGAGGTGTACCTGGGAGTGTCTGAGGTGTACCTGGGAGGTCAGGGGAGAACCAGGGAGTGAAAGAGGTGTACCTGGGAGTGTCAGAGGTGTACCAGGGAGTGTCTGAGGTGTACCTGGGAGGTCAGATGTTACCTGGGAGTGTCTGAGGTGTACCTGGGAGTGTCTGAGGCACTGGGAGGTCAGAGAAGTACCAGGGAGTGTCACAGGAGTACCTGGGAGGTGAGAGGTGTACCTGGGAGTGTCAGAGGTGTGCCTGGGAGGCCAGATGTTTACCTGGGAGTATCTGAGGTAACCTGGGAGGCCAGAGGTGTACCAGGGAGTGTCTGAGGTGTACCAGGGAGTGTCAGAGGTACCAGGAGAGTGTCAGAGGAATACCTAGGAGTGTCAGAGGTGTACCTGGGAGGTCAGAGGTGTACCTAGGAGTATCGGAGGTTTACCTGGGAGTGTCGGAGTTGTACCTGGGAGTGTCGGAGGCGGACCTGGGAGGTCAGAGGTGTACCTGGGAGTTTCAGAGGTACCTGGGAGGTTCAGAGGAGCACGGAATGCTGAGGCACCAGGGAGTGTCAGTGAAGTACCTGGGAGTCTCAAAGGTGTAACTGGGAGTATCGGAGGTGTACCTGGGAATATCGGAGGTGTACTTGGGAATACAGAGGTAACCAGGGAGTGTCAGAGGTATAAGGAGCAGTGGTGTACCTGGGAGGTGTACCTGGGAGTCGGAGGTACGTGGGATTGCAGAGGTACTTGGGAGAGTCAGAGGTGTACCTGGGAGGTCGGGAGGTACCTAGGAGGTGAAGCGTGTACCCAGGGAGTTAAAGGAGCATCAGGGAGTCACAGAGGAGTACCTAGGAGTGTCGAGAGGTGTACCTGGGAGTGTCAGAGGTGACCTGGAAACATCAGAGGTGTTCCTGGAGGCCGAGGTGTACCTGGGAGTGTCAGAGGTTTACCTGGGAGTGTCAGAGATGTCCCTGGGAGTGTCAGAGGTGGTCTGGGAGTGATGGACGTGTACCTGGGAGCGTCAGTGGTGTACCAGGAATGTCAGTGAGTACCTGGGAGTGTCAGAGTTGTACCCAGAGTTTCAAAGGGTACCTGGAGTATCAGAGGTACCTGGGAGGACAGAGGAGAACTGGAAGTGTCGGAGGTGTACTTGAGAGTGGAAGTGTACCTGGGAGTGTCTGGGTTTACCTGGGAGTGTCTGGATTACCTGGAGTGTCTGAGGTACCCTGAGTGTCACACTGTACCGGAGTGTCAGAGGTGTACCTGGGAGTGTCAGGGGTGTACCAGTGAGTGTAAGTGGAGTACAAGGGAGGTCAGGGTGTACCTGGGAGTGTCAGAGGTGTACATGGAGTGTCAGAGGTGTACCTGCAGTGTCAGCGGTGTGTACCTGGGAGTGTCAGAGGTGTGCCTGGGAGCGTCAGAGGTTTACCTGGGAGTGTCTGAGGTGTACCTGGGAGTGTCTGAGGTGTACCTGGGAGTGCTGCAGGTGTACCTGGGAGTGACACGGTGTACCTGGGAGTGTCGGAGGTGTACCTGGGAGAGTGAGAAGTGCACCTGGGAGTGTCGGCAGTGTACCTAGGAGTGTTGGAGGTGTACCTGGGATTGTCAGAGGTGTACTTGGGAGTGTCAGAGTTGTACCAGGGAGTGTCAGTGGAGTACCAGGGAGTGTCAGGGGTGTACCTGGGAGTGTCGGAGGTGTACATGGAGTGTCAGAGGTGTACCTGGCAGTGTCAGCGGTGTACCTGGGAGTGTCAGAGGTGTGCCTGGGAGTGTCAGATGTTTACCTGGGAGTGTCTGAGGTGCCCAGGGAGGCTGAGAGAAGCACCAGGGAGGCCACAGGAGTACCTGGGAGGTGAGAGGTACCTTGGAGGTGAGAAGAGTACCTGGGAGGTCTGGGGTGTACCTGGGAGTGTCTGGATTGTACCTGGGAGCTGAGGTGTACTCAGAGTGTCAGACGTACCTGGGAGTGTCAGAGGTGTACCTGGGAGTGTTGAAGGGAGTGTCAGGAGCAAGGGAGTGTCAGGGGTGACCTGGAGGTCAGAGGGGTACATGGAGTGTCAGAGGTGTACCTGGCAGTGTCAGCGGTGTACCTGGGAGTGTCAGAGGTGTGCCTGGGAGTGTCAGAGGTTTACCTGGGAGTGTCTGAGATGTACCTGGGAGTGTCGGAGTTGTACCTGGGAGTGTCACAGGAGTACCTGGGAGTATCAGAGGTGTACCTGGCTGTATCAGAGGTGTACCTGGGACTGTCAGAGATGTACCCGGGAGCTCAGAGGTGAATCTGGGAGTGTCGGGCGTGACCTGGGGAGTGTTAGGGAGGTACCAGGGAATGTCAGTGAGTACTTGGGAGGTCAGAGGTGTTCCTGGGAGTATCGAGGTGACTTGGGAGAGCGAGGTGTACCTGGGAGGTCAGGGAGGTACCTGGGAGTGTCAGAGGTGTAGCTGGGAGGTGAGAAGTGTACATGGGAGATGCCGGAGGTGTACCTGAGACTGTCGGAGGTGTACTGGCAGTGTCAGCGGTGTACCTTGGAGTGTCAGAGGTGTACCAGGAATGTCACTGAGTACCTGGAGGCCAAAGGTGTACCTGGGAGTGTCAGAGCTGTACCTGAGTGTCAGAGGTGTACCAGGAATGTCAGTGGAGTACCTGGGAGGTCAGAGGTGTACCTGGAGGTCAGAGGTGTACCTGGGAGGTGAGAAGTGTACCTGGGAGTGTCGGAGGCATACCTGGAGAAGTCGGAGGTATACCTGGCAGTGTCATGGTGTACCTGGGAGTGTCAGAGGTACCAGGAATGTCAGGGGAGTACCTGGGAGTGTCAAAGGTGTACCTGGGAGGTCAGAGGTGTACCTGGGAATATCGGAGGGCTGGGAATATCAGAGGTGTACCAGGAGTACAGAGGTGTACCTGGGATTGACAGCGGTACCTGGGAGTGTCGGAGGTGTACCTGGGAGTGTCAGAGAAGTACCAGGAGTGTCACAGGAGTACCTGGGAGTGTGAGAGGTGTACCTTGGAATGTGGGAGGTGTACCCAGATTGTTTGAGGTACCTGGTAGTGTCAGAGGCAAGGCATGGGAGTGTCTGAGGTACCTGGGAGTGTCTGAGGTGTACCTGGGAGGTCAGGGGAGAACCAGGAGTGAAAGAGGTGTACTTGGGAGGTCAGAGGTACCAGGAGTGTCTGAGGTGTACCTGGGAGTGTCAGATGTTTACCTGGGAGTGTCTGAGGTGTACCTGGGAGTGTCTGGAGGTGTACCTGGGAGAGTCAGAGAAGTACCAGGGAGTGTCACAGGAGTACCTGGAGGAGAGGTGACCTGGGAGTGTCAGAGGTGTGCCTGGGAGGCTGAGGTGTTACCTGGGAGTGTCTGAGGTACCTGGGAGTGTCAGAGGTGTACCAGGAGTGTCTGAGGTGTACCAGGGAGGTCAGAGGTGTACCAGAGAGTGTCAGAGGAATACCCAGGAGTGTCAGAGGTACCTGGGAGGTCGGAGGTGTACCTAGAGGATCGAAGGCCTGGGAGCATGGGAGTTGTACCTGGGAGGCCGGAGGGGTGACCTGGGAGTGTCAGGAGGTGTACCTGGGAGAGCCAGAGGTGTACCTGAGAAGTCAGAGGAGCACCTGGGAATGTCAGAGGTATACCAGGGAGGTCAGTGAAGTACCTGGGAGTTCCAAAGGTGTAACTGGGAGCATCGGAGGTGTACCTGGGAACACGGAGGTGTACTTGGGAATATCAGAGGTGTACCAGGAGTGTCAGAGGTATACCTGGGAGTGACAGCGGTGTACCTGGGAGTGTCGGAGGTGTACCTGGGAGGCTGAGATGTACCAGGGAGTGTCACAGGAGTACCTGGGAGTGGGAGAGGTGTACTGAATGTGGGAGGTGTACCTAGGAGTGTCAGAGGTGTACCTGGGAGGCTCAGAGGTGTACATGGGAGTGTTAGAGGTGTACCTGAAATATCAGAGGTGTACCTGGGAGTGTCAGAGGTGTACCTGGGAGGCCAGAGGGTTACCTGGGAGGTTCAGAGATGTCCCTGGGAGTGTCAGAGGTGTGTCTGGGAGTGATGGACGGTACCTGGGAGGCTGGTGGTGTACCAGGAATGCAGTGAGTACCTGGGAGTGTCAGAGTTGTACCTAGAGTTTCAAAGGTGTACCTGGGAGATCAGAGGTGTACCTGGGAGTGACAGAGGTACCTGGAAGTGTCGGAGGTGCATTGTGAGTGTGAGAAGTGTACCTGGGAGTGTCTGGGGTTCACCTGGGAGTGTCTGGATTGTACCTGGGAGTGTCTGAGGCACTGGTGAGTGTCAGATGTACTGGGAGTGTCAGAGGTGTACCTGGGAGTGTCAGGGGTGTACCAGTGAGTGTCAGTGGAGCACAAGGGAGGTCAGGGGTGTACCTGGAGAGTCAGAGGTGCACATGGAGGTCAGAGGTGTACCTGGCAGGTGTCAGCGGTGTACCTGGGAGAGGTCAGAGGTGCCTGGGAGTGTCAGAGGTTTACCTGGGAGTGTCTGAGGTGTACCTGGGAGTGTCTGAGGTACCTGGGAGTGTCAGAGAAGTACCAGGGAGTGTCACAGGAGTACCTGGAGTGTGTGAGAGGTGTACCTTGGAGGTGAGAGGTGTAGTAGGAGTGTCTGAGGTGTACCTGGGAGTGTGAGAGGTACCGGGAGTTCTGAAGTGTATCTAGGAGTGTCAGGGGTGAACAGGGAGGCAGGGGAGTACCAGGAGGCCAGGGGTGTTCCTGGGAGGCTTGAGGTGTACATGGAGTGTCAGAGGTGTACCTGGTGTCAGCGGTGTACCTGGGAGTGTCAGAGGTGTGCCTGGAGGTCAGAGGTTTACCTGGGAGTGCCTGAGGTGTACCTGGGAGTGTCTGAGGTGTACCTGGGAGGTCAGAGAAGCAACCAGGAGTGTCACAGGAGTACCTGGGAGGTGAGAGGTGTACCTTGAGGTGAGAGGTACCTAGGAGTGTCTGAGGTACCTGGGAGGCCAGAGGTACATCGGAGTGTCTGAGGTGTACCTGGGAGTGTCTGAAGGTACCTGGGAGTGTCGGAGTTGTACTGGGAGTGTCACAGGAGCACCTGGGAGTTAAGAGGTGTACCTGGCTGTGTCAGAGGTGTACCTGGACTGTCACGATGTACCCGGGAGGTCAGAGGTGATCTGGGAGGTCGGGCGTGTACCTGGGAGGTCAGAGGTACCAGGAATGTCAGTGAGCACTTGGGAGGCCAGAGGGGTTCCTGGGAGTATCAGAGGTGACCTTGGAGTGTCAGAGGTGTACCTGGGAGCCAGAGGTGTACCGGAGTGTGGGAGGTGTAGCTGGGAGGAGGAAGTGTACCTGGGAGGCACTGGGAGGTGTGCACCTGGCAGTGTCAGGTGTACCTGGGAGGTCAGAGGTGTACCAGGAATGTCACTGAGTACCTGGGAGTGTCAAGGTGTACCTGGGAGTGTTAGAGGTGTACCTGGGAGCATCAGAGGTGCACCTTGAGTGTCAGAGGTACCTGGGAGTGTCAGAGGTACCTGGGAGGTCAGAGGTGAGCTGGGAGGAGAAGTGTACCTGGGAGTGTCGGAGGTGTACTGGGAGTGTCGGAGGTGTACCTGGCAGTGTCAGCGGTACCTGGGAGTGTCAGAGGTGTACCAGGGAATGTCACTGAGTACCTGGGAGTGTCAAAGGTGTACCTGGGAGTGTCAGATGTGTACCTGGGAGTGTCAGAGGTGTACCAGGAATGCTCAGTGGAGTACCTGGGAGGTCAGAGGTACCTGGGAGGCCAGAGGTGACCTGGGAGTGTGAGAAGGTACCTGGGAGTGCGGAGGTGTACCTGGGAGCTGGAGGTGTACCAGGCAGTGGTGTACATGGGAGTGCCAGAGGTGTATCAGGGAATGTCAGTGAGCACCTGGGAGTGTCAAAAGGTGTACCTGAGTGTCAGCTATACCTGGGAACATCGGAGGTGTACTTGGGAATATCAGAGGTGTACCAGGAGCATCAGAGGTGTACCTGGGAGGACAGCGGTGTACCTGGGAGAGTCGGAGGTGTACCTGGAGTGTCAGAGAAGTACCAGGAGGTCACAGAGTACCTGGGAGTGTGAGAGGTGTCTGGAATGTGGGAGGTACCTAGGAGTGTCTTGAGGTACCTGGGAGCAAGCAGAGGTAACATGGGAGTGTTAGAGGTGTACCTGGAAATATCAGAGGTGTACCTGGGAGGTGTACCTGGGTGTCAGAGGGTTACCTGGGAGTGTCAGGGAGATGTCCCTGGGAGTGTCAGAGGTGTCTGGGAGTGATGGACGTGTACCTGGGAGTGTCAGTGGTGTACCAGGGAATGTCAGTGGAGTACCTGGGAGTGTCAGAGGTGTACCTAGGAGTTTCAAAGGTGTACCTGGGAGTGTCAGAGGTGTACCTGGGAGTGACAGAGGTGTACCATGTCGGAGGTGTACTTGCGAGTGTGAGAAGTGTACCTGGGAGTGTCTGGGGTTTACCTGGGAGTGTCTGGATTGTACCTGGGAGTGTCTGAGGTGTACCTGGTGAGTGTCAGACGTGTACCTGGGAGTGTCAGAGGTGTACCTGGGAGGTCAGGGGTGTACCAGTGAGTGTCAGTGAGCACAAGGAGTGTCAGGGGTGTACCTGGGAGTGTCAGAGGTGTACATGGAGGTCAGAGGTGTACCTGGCAGTGCTGGGGCGGTGTACCTGGGAGTGCGGTGTGCCTGGGAGGTCAGAGGTTTACCTGGGAGTGTCTGAGGTGTACCTGGGAGGTCTGAGGTGTACCTGGGAGGCCGAGAAGTACCAGGGAGGTCACAGGAGTACCTGGGAGGTGTGAGGGTGTACTTGGAGTGTGAGAGGTGTAGCTAGGAGTGTCTGAGGTGTACCTGGAGGTCAGGAGGTGTGGGAGCTCTGAAGTGTATCTAGGAGTGTCAGGTACCAGGGAGTGCCAGTGGAGCACCAGGAGTGTCAGGGGTGTTCCTGGGAGTGTCGGAGGTACATGGAGTGTCAGAGGTGTACCTGGCAGTGTCATGGAACCTGGGAGTGTCAGAGGTGTGCCTGGGGAGGCCAGGAGGTTTACCTGGGAGTGTCTGAGGTGTACCTGGGAGTGTCTGAGGGTACCTGGGAGCTCGGAGAAGCAATCAGGAGGTCACAGAGTACCTGGGAGTGGGGAGAGGTGTACCTGGAGTGTGAGAGGTGTACCTAGGGAGGTCTGAGGTGTACCTGGGAGCTCAGAGGTGTACATCGGAGTGTCTGAGGTACCTGGGAGTGTCTGAAGGGGTACCTGAGTGTCGGGAGTTGTACCTGGGAGGCTGGACAGGAGTACCTGGGAGTGTAAGAGGTGTACCTGGCTGTGTCAGAGGTGTACTGACTGTCAGCGATGTACCCGGGAGTGTCAGGAGGTATCTGGGAGTGTCGGGCGTGTACCTGGGAGTGTCAGAGGTGTACCAGGGAATGTCTGAGGAGTACCTGGGAGTGTCAGAGGGTGTCCTGGGAGCAAGAGGTGTACCATGGAGTGACAGAGGTGTACCTGGGAGTGTCAGAGGTGTACCTGCTGGAGTCAGGGGTGTGCGCGGAGTGTCAGTGGGAGTACCTGGGAGTGTCAGAGGTGTACCTGGGAGTGCTGGGAGAGGTGTACCTGGGAGAGCCAGAGGAGACCTGGAGTGGACGGGGTACCTGGGAGTGTCAGAGGTGTACCAGGGAATGTCACTGGAGTACCTGGGAGTGTCAGGAGTACCTGGGAGTGTCAGAGGTGTACCGGGAGTGTCAGAGGTGTACCTGGAGCAGCCCTGAGGTGTACCTGGGAGGTCAGAGGAGTACCTGGGAGTGTAAGAGGTGTACCTGGGAGCAGTCAGAGGTGTACCTGGGAGTGTCTGAGGTACCTGGGAGTGTCAGAGGTGTACCAGGGAGGTCAGAGTGAATACCCAGAGTGTCAGAGACCTGGGAGTCAGAGGTTACCAGGGAGATCTGAGGTGTACCTGGGAGTCAGAGGTGTACCTGGGAGTGTCGGAGTGTACCCTGGAGTATCAGAGGGTGACCTGGGGAGTCAGAGAGGTGTACCTGGGAGAACAGAGGTGTACCTGGAGTGTCAGAGGTACCTGGGAATGTCAGAGGTATGGGCCAGGGAGTCAGTGAAGTACCTGGGAGTGTCAAAGGTGTACCTGGGAGTATCAGAGGTGTACCTGGAATATCTGGAGGTACCTGGGAATATTGAAAGGCCTGGGAGAAGTCAGAGGTGTACCTGGGATCTCAGAGGGAACCAGGAGTGTCAGAGGTTTACATGGGAGTGTCTGGAGGTACCTGGGAGTATCGTAGGTGTACCTGGGAGACGGAGGTACCTGGGAGTGTCAGAGGCACTGGGAGTATCAGGAGTGGTACCTGGGAGTGTCAGAGGTGTTACCTGGAGTGTCAGGTACCTGGGAATCTCGGAGGTGTAACTGGGAATGTCAGAGGTGTACCTGGGAGTGTCAGTGTTGTACCTGGGAGTTCCAAAGGTGTACCTGGGAGTGTCAGGAGGTGTACCTGGGATTGTCTGAGGGTGTACCTGGGAGTGTCTGATGTGTACCTGGGAGCCAGAGGAGAACCAGGGAGTGAAAGGTGTACCTGGGAATGTCAGGGGTGTACCAGGGAGGTCAGAGGAGTACCTGGGAGGTCAGAGGTGTACCTGAGTGTCAGGAGGTGTACCAAGGAGACGGGAGGTTTACCTGGGAGGCCAGAGTTGTACCTGGGAGTGTCGGAGCAGGCCTGGGAGTGTCGGGAGGCGTGACCTGGGAGTGTTGAGAGGTGTACCTGGAGCATTCGGAGGTGTACCTGGGAGTGTCAGAGGTGTACCTGGGAATATCAGAGGCATACCAGGGAGTTTCAGTGAAGTACCTGGGATTCTGCGGTGTACCTGGAGCATCAGAGGTGTACCTGGGAGTGTCGAGGTGTACCTGGGGAATATTGAGGTGTACCTGGGAGGTCAGAGGTGTACCTGGAGTGTCAGAGGTACCTGGGAGCAAGCCAGGAGGTGTATTCTTGGAGTGTCAGGTGTAACTGGGAGTCTCGGAGGTGTAACTGGGAATGTCAGAGGTGTACCTGGGAGCGCCAGGAATACCTGGGAGTTCAAAAAGGTGTACCTGGGAGTATCAGAGGTGACCACGGTGTACTGAGAATGGAGGTACCTGGGAATGTCAGAGGTGCACTCAAGTGTCGGAGGTACCTTTGAATGTCAGAGGAGCACCTGGGATTGTCAGAGTTGTACCTGGCAGTGTCAGAGGCACCAGGAATGTCAGTGGAGTACTCAGAAGTGTCAGGGGTGTTTCAGTGGGGAGGTTACAGGATAGCTGGGAGGTCAGGGGTGTACCTGGGTGTGTCGGAGGCACCTGGAGGACAGAGTGCAGAGTGTTAGGGCAACATGGGAGTGTCAGGAGTACCTGGGAGTGTCGGAGGTGTACCTGGGAGTGTCGGATGAGTACTGGGAGGTCAGAGGGCAAGGAGTGTTAGAGGTGTACCTGGGAGTGTCAGAGAACCAGGAGGCTGCAGGAGTTCCTGGGAGTGTCAGAGGTGTACCTGGGATTATCGGGAGGTGTACCTGGGAATAATCGGAGGTGTACCTGGAATATCGGGGTGTACCTGGGAGTGCAGAGGTGTACCTGGGAGGCCGGGAGGTGTACCTGGGAGTGTCTGGGGAGGTACCTGGAGTCAGGGGTGTACCAGGGAGTGTCAGTGGGGAGGCCTGGGAGTGTCAGAGGCCCTGGGAGCAGCCTGTACCGGGAGCGTCTGGGGTGTACCTGGGAGTGTCTGAGGTGCACCTGGGGAGCGTCAGAGGAGTACCTGGGAGTGTCAGAGGTGTACCTGGGAGGCCATGAGGTGGAACCAGGGAGTGTCAGTGAGCAACGGGAGGCCAAAGGGTGTAGCTGGGAGTGTCAGGGGTGTACCTGGGAGCCAGAGGTGTACCTGGGAGGACGGAGTGTGTGGCTGAGTGTCAGAGGTGCACTGTGGAGTGTCAGGCGGTGTATCTGGGAGAGCCGGAGGTGTACCTGGCAGTGTCAGAGGGTGTACCTGGGAGTGTTGAGAGGTGTACCTGGGAGTGCTCTCGAGGTGTACCTGGGTGTGTCTCAGGTGTACTGGGAGTAGTCAAGGAGAACCAGGAGTGAAAGAGGTGTACCTGGGAGGCCAGAGGTGTACCTGGCTGAGTCAGGGGGTACCAGGAGTGTCAGTGGACCTGGGAGTGTCAGAGGTGCACCTGGGAGAAGTCAGAGGTGTACCCGGGAGTGAGAGAGTACCTGGGAGTGTCGGACGTGTACCTGGGAGTGTCTGAGGTGTACCTGGGAGGTCTGAGTGCACCTGGGAGTGTCAGAGGAGTACCTGGGAGTGCCGGAGTACCTGGGAGTGTTCAAACTGGGAGTGCCTAGGGGGTACCAGGAGTGCTGGGTGAGTACCTGAGGTCAAAGGTGGAAGCTGGGAGGTTGTGGGTGTACCTGGGAGCCAGAAGCACTGGGAGTGTCGAGGTGTACCTGGGAGTGTCAGAGGGTGACCTGGGAGCAAAGGTGTATCTGGGAGCCGAGGTGTACCTGGGAGTGTCAGAGGTGCACGGGAGGTCAGAGGTGCCTGGGAGTGTCTGGAGGTACCTGGGAGTGTTCAGGTGTACTGGGAGTGTCAAGGAGAACCAGGGAGGAAAGAGGTACCTGGGAGTGTCAGAGGTGTAATGTGGGCTGAGTCAGGTACCAGGGAGGTCAGGTGAGCACCTGGGAGTCGAGGCACCTGGAGCCTGAGTGTACCTGGAGCCAGAGTAGATTCTGGAGCAAGCCGGACGTGCAATGGAGTGGCCGAGTGTACCAGGAATGTCACGGAGCACTGGAGTGTCTGGAGGTGTACCTGGGAGTGTCAGAGGTGTACCTGGGATTGCCTGAGGTGTACCTGGGAGTGTCAAGGATGTGTACCTGGAGCAGCCAGGGGAGAACCAGGAGTGAAAGAGGTGTACCTGGGAGCAAGGTGTACCAGGGAGTGTCAGAGGAATACCCAGGGAGTGTCAGAGGTACCTGGGAGGTCAGAGGTACCAAGAGCACTGGAGGCGACGGGATGTTTCGGAGGCGGACCTGGGAGTGTCGAGGTGTACCTGGGAGTATCAGAGGTACCTGGGAGTGTCAGAGGTGTACCTGGGAATATCAGAGATACCAGGGAGCCAGTGAAGTACCTGGGATTCTCAAAGGTGTACCTGGGAGCATCAGAGGTACCTGGAATATCGGAGGTGTACCTGGGAATATTGGAGGTGCACCTGGGAGTGCAGAGGCACCTGGGAGTATCAGAGGTGCCTGGGAGTGTCAGAGGTGACTTTGGAGGTCAGGGGTAATCTCGGGAGCCCCGGGAGGTGTAACTGGGAATGTCGCAGGTACCGTGAGTCAGGAATACCTGGAAGCCTGAAAGGTGTACCTGGGAGCACAGAGGTGTACTGGGAATATCTGGAGGTGTACCTGAGAAATCGGGAGGTACTCAGAATGTCTGAGGTGCACCTGGGAGTGTCGGAGGTGTACCTGGGAGTGTCAGAGGAGTACCTGGGATTGTTGGGAGTTGTACTCAAAAGTCAAGAGGTGTACCAGGAATGTCAGTGAGCACGGGTCAGTGTTTAGGAGAGCTGAGGAGGGCCTGGGAGGTGAGATGTGTAGCAAGGAGTGCAGGAGGTGTACCTGGGAGGCCAGAGGAGTTCAGGGAGTGTCAGAGGAGTTCCTGGGAGGCCAGAGGCACTGGGACTATCTGGAGGTGTACCTGGGAACACGGAGGTGGCCTGAACATTCGGAGGTGTAACCTGGGAGTGTCAGAGGTGTACCTGGGAGTGTCGGAGGTGTACCTGGGAGGCTGGGGTGTACCTTGGAGTGTCAGGGGTGTACCAGGAGTGTCAGTGAGTACCTGGGAGGTTAGGAGGCACCGGGAGTGTCAGGGTGTACCTGGAGTGTCTGCACCTGGAAAAGCCAGGTGTACCAGGAGTGTCAGTGGAGCACTCCGGGAGTGTCAAAGGTGAATGGGAGGTCAGGGGTGTACCTGGGAGTCAGAGGTGTACCTGGGAGGACGGAGGTGGGCCTGGGAGAGGCACCTGGGAGTGCCAAGCTGTGGCACCAGGAGGTCGGAGGTGTACCTGTCATGTCATGGTGTACCTGGGAGCTGTCAGAGGTGTGCCTGGGAGTGTCTGAGGTGTACCTGGGAGTCTCAGGCACGGGAGGCCGAGGAGAACCAGGAGTGAAGAGGTGTACCTGGGAGTGTCAGGAGGTGCACGTGGCTGAGCAGAGGTGTACCAGGGAGGTCAGGTGAGTACCTGGGAGTGTCAGAGGTACCTGGGAGGTCAGAGGTGTACCTGGGGAGTGTCAGAGGAGTATCTGGGAGTAATGGACGTGTACCTGGGAGTGTCAGAGGTGCCAGGAATGTCAGGTGGAGTACCTGGGAGTGTCTGGAGGTGTACCTGGGAGTGTCAGAGGTGTACCTGGGATTGTCTGAGGTGTACCTGGGAGTGTCTGATGTACCTGGGAGGTAGGGGAGAACCAGGGAGTGAAAGAGGTACCTGGGAGGCTGGGGAGAGTACCAGGGAGGTCTGAGGTGCACCTGGGAGTGTCAGAGGTGTACCAGGGAGTGTCAGAGGAATACCTAGGAGTGTCAGAGGTGTACCTGGGAGTGTCAGAGGTGTACCAAGGAGTATCGGAGGTTTACCTGGGAGTGTCTGAGGTGTACCTGGGAGTGTCGGTGCAGCCTGGAGCAAGTCGGAGGCGGACCTGGGAGGTCAGAGGTGTACCTGGGAGCATCAGAGGTGTATCTGGGAGGTCAGAGGTGTACCTGGGAACAGAGGTATACCAGGGAGTTTCAGTGAAGTACCTGGGATTCTCAAAGGTGTACCTGGGAGACAGAGGTGTACCTGGGAATATCGGAGGTACCTGGAATATTGGGAGGTGTACCTGGGAGTGTCAGACCTGGGAGGTCGGAGGTGTACCTGGGCGTGTCGGAGGTGTACCTGGGTGTGTTAGGAGGTGTAATGGGAGTGTCAGAGGTGTACTTGGGAGTGTCAGAGGTGTACCTGGGAGCACACGGTGTACCTGGCAGTGTCAGGGGGTACCTGGGAGTGTCAGAGGTGTACCTGGGAGTGTCAGGGGTGTACCAGGGAGTGTCAGTGAGTACCTGGGAGTGTCAGAGGTGTACCTGGAGTGTCAAAGGTGTACCTGGGAATGTCAGAGGTGTATCTGGGAGTGTCGGACGGTACCTGGGGAGCCAGAGGTACCAGGAATGTCATGAGTACCTGGGGTGTCAGAGGTGTACCTGGGAGGTCAGAGGCATACCTGGGAGTGTCAGAGGTGTACCTGGGAGTGTCAGAGGTGTACCTGGGAGTGTCAGTAACTTGGAGTGTCAGAGGTGTACCTGGGAGTGTCAGAGGTGTACTTGGAGTGTGAGAGGTGTACCTGGGCATGTTAGGAGGTGTACCTGGGAGTGTCAGAGGTGTACCTTTGGGTGTCAGAGGTACCTGGGAGGTCGGAGGTGTACCTGGGAGTGTGAGAAGTGTACCTGGGAGTGTCTCAGGTGTACCTGAGTGTCGGAGGTGCACCTGGCAGTGTCAGGTACCCTGGAGTGTCAGGAGGTGTACCAGGGACTGTCAGTGAGTACCTGGGAATGTCAAAGGTGTACCTGGGAGTATTAGAGGTGTACCTGGAATATCGGAGGTGTACTCAAGATGCTGGAGGTGTACCTGGGAGTGTCGGAGGTGTACCTGGGAGTCTCAGAGGTGAACCAGGAGTGTCAGAGGAGTACCTGGGAGTGTCAGAGGTGTACCAGGAGTGTCAGTGGAACCTGGGAGTCTCAAAGGTGTACCTGGGAGTATCAGAGGTACCAACACGGAGGTGTACCTGGGATGGAGGTACCTGGGAGTGCCGAGGTGTACCTGGGAGTGCTGGAGGTGTACCTGGGAGTGTCATAGAGTACCTGGGATTGTCAGAGGTGTACCTGTGAGTGTCAGAGGTGTACCTTGGATGTCAGAGGTGTACCTGGGACATCAGATGTGTACCTTGGAGTGTGAGAGGTGTACCTGGGAATGTCAGAGGTGTACCTGGGAGTGTCAGAGGTACCTAGGAGTGTAAGAGGCACCTGGGAGTGCCGGAGGTGTACCTGGGAGTGTCGGAGGTGACTGGCAGTGTCATCGGTGTACCTGAGTGTCAAGGTGTACCTGGGAGGTCAGAGGTGTACCTGGGAGTGTCGGAGGTGTACCTGGGAGGTCAGAGGTTTACCTGGGAGGCTCAGCGGTGTAATCTGAGTGTCAGAGGTGTACGTGGCTGAGTCAGGGGTGTACCAGGGAGTGTCAGTGAGTACCTGGGAGGTTCAGAGGTGTACCTGGGAGTGTCAGAGGTGTTCTGGAGGTCCAGAGGAGTATCTGGGAGTGTCGGACGTGTACCTGGGAGTGTCAGAGGTGTACCAGAGAATGTCGGTGAGTACCTGGGAGCTCTGGTGTACCTGGGAGTGTCAGAGGTACCTGGGATTGTCTGAGGTGTACTTGGGAGGTCTGAGGTACTGGGAGTGTCAGTGGAGAACCAGGAGTGAAAGAGGTGTACCTGGGATTGTGAGGGGCACAAGGGAGTGTCTGAGGTGTACCTGGGAGTGCCGAGGTGTACCAGGGAGGTCAGAGGAATACCTAGGAGTGCTGGGCGTGTACCTGGGAGTGTCAGAGGTGTACCTAGGAGTATCGGAGGTTTACCTGGGAGGCCGGAGTTGTACCTGGGAGTGTCGGAGTTGTACCTGGGAGTGTCGGAGGCGGAACTGGGAGTATCTGAGGTGTGCATGGAGTGTCAGAGGTGTACCTGGCAGTGTCAGCGGTGTACCTTGGAGTGTCAGAGGTGTGCCTGGGAATGTCAGAGGTGTACCTGGGAGTGTCTGAGGTGAACCCGGGAGTGTCAGATAAGTACCAGGGAGTGTCACAGGAGAACCTGGGAGTGTGAGAGGCGTACCTGAGAGTGAGAGAGGTGTACCTAGGAGTGTCTGAGGTGTACCTGGGAGTGTCAGAGGAGTACCTGGGAGTGTGTGAGGTGTGCAGGGGACTGTCAGAGTGGAGTGCTTGGGAGTGTCAAGGTGTACCTGGGAGTATCAGAGGTGTGCAAGGTGTGCAGAGGTGCACCTGGGAGATTCAAGGTGTACCTGGGGAGTGTCGGAGGTGTACCAGGGGTGTGAGAGGTGTACCTGGGAGTGTCGGATGTGTACCTGGGAGTGTCAGAGGTGTACCTGTGATTGTCGGAGGTGTACCTGCAGTGTAAGAAGTGTACCTGGGAGTGTCGGAGGTGTACCTGGGAGTGTCGGAGGTGTACCTGGGAGTGTTAGAGGTGTACTTGGGAGTGTCAGAGGTGTACTTGGGATGGTCAGAGGTGTACCTGGGAGTGTCATCGGTGTACCTGGCAGTGTCAGCGGTGTACCTGGGAGTGTCAGCAGTGTACCTGGGAGTGTTAGAGGAGTATCAGGGAGTGACAGAGGAGTACCTAGGAGTGTCAGAGGTGTACCTGGGTGTGTGAGAAGTGTACCTGGGAGTGTCTGCGGTGTACCTGGGAGTGTCACAGGTGTGCATTAAGTGTCTGAGGTGTACGGGGGAGTGTCAGAGAAGTACCAGGGAGTGTCACAGGAGTACCTGTGAGTGTGAGAGGTGTGCCTGGGAGTGTGAGAGGAGTGCCTAGTAGTGTCTGCGGTGTACCTGGGAGTGTCAGAGGTGTACCTGGGAGTGTCTGAGGTGTACCTGGGAGTGTCTGAGGTGTACCTGGGAGTGTCAGGGGAGAACCAGGGAGTGAAAGAGGTGTACCTGGGAGTGTCAGAGGTGTGCCAGGGAGTGTCTGAGGTGTAGCTGGGAGTGTCAGAGGTGTACAGGGAGTGTCAGAGGTACTTGGGAGGGTCAGAGGTACCTGGGAGTGTCGGAAGGTACCTGGTAGTGTCAGAGGCACAACGGGAATGTCAGAGTACCTGGGATGGTGGGATTGCTCGGAGGTGTACCTGAGAGTCAAAGGCGTACCTGGGAGCGTCAGAGGTGTGCCTGGGAGCCGGAGGTGTACCTGGGAGTGTCACAGGTGTACTTGGGAGTGTCAGAGGTGTACTTGGGAGGGTCATCGGTGTACCTGGGAGTGTCATCGGTGTACCTGGCAGTGTCAGCGGTGTATCTGGGAGTGCTCATGTACCTGGGAGGTCGGCGGTGTACCTGGGAGGTCAGAGATGTACCTGGGAGGGTCAGAGGTGTATCTGGGAGTGTCGCACGTGTACTTGGGAGTTCAGAGGTGTACCAATGGAATATGGGAGTACCTGGGAGGTCAGAGGTGTACCTGGGAGGGTCAGAGGTACCTGGAGTGTCATCTGTACCTGGGAGTGTCAGCGGTGTACTGGGAGTGTCGGCGGTGTACCTGGGAGGTCAGTGGTGTACTTGGGAGCAGTAGAGGACATCAGGGAGTGACAGAGGAGCAGGAGTGTCAGAGGTGTACCTGGGTGTGTGAGGAGACCTGGAGTGTCTGGTGGTGTACCTGGGAGTCAGAGGTGTAATGTGGGAGTGTCAAGGGTGTACCAGGGAGGTCAGTGGAGTACCTGGGAGTGTCAGAGGTGTACCTGGAGTGTCAGAGGTACCTGGGAGTGTCAGGGGAGTACCTGGGAGTGTGGAAGTGTACCTGGGAGTGTCAGAGGTGTACCAGGGAATGTCAGTGAGTACCTGGGAGCGGTTCACCTGGGATTGCCAGAGGTACCTGGGAGGCCGGGGTGACCTGGGAGGTCAGAGGTGCCGGAGGCCGGAGGCACCGGGAGTGTCAGAGGTGTACTTGGGAGTGTCAGAGGTGTACTTGGGAGGGTCAGAGGTGTACCTGGGAGGCCGAAGTGCACCTGGAGTCAGAGGTGTACCAGGGAATGTCAGTGGATACCAGGTGTCCTGCAGTACCTGGGATTGTCAGAGGTACCGGGAGTGTCAAAGGCGTACCTGGGAGGTCAGGAGGTGTGCCTGGGAGTGTCGGAGGTGTACCTGGGAGTGTCACAGGTGTACTTGGGAGGTCAGAGGTGTACTTGGGAGGTCACGGTGTACCTGGGAGTGTCATCGGTGTACCTGGCAGGTGTCAGCGTGTATCTGGGAGTGTCAGCGGTGTACCTGAGCAAGAAGGGTACCAGAGTAAAGGGAGAGCAGGGGAGGACAGAGGAGCACCTAGGAGTGCTGAGGCGTGTGAGAAGTGTACCTGGGAGTGTCAGAGGCATGGGAGTGTCAGGGGTGTACCAGGGAGTGTCAGTGAGTACTGGGAGTGTCTGAGGTGTACCTGGGAGGTCAGAGGTGTACTGGGAGTGTTCAGAGGAGTATCTGGGAGTGTCGGACGTGTACCTGGGAGGTCAGAGGTGTATCAGGGAATGCCAGTGGGAGTACTTGGGAGCTAACACTGCACCTGGGAGTAGTGAGGTGTATCAGGAGTGACAGAGGGGTACCTAGGAGTGTCAGAGGTGTACCTGGGAGTTCCAGAGGTGAACCAGGAGTGTCAGAGGAGACCTGGGAGTGCTGAGGCAAGCACGGGAGTGTCAGTGAAGTACCTGGGATTCTCAAAGGTACCTGGGAGTGTCAGAGGTGAACCTGGGACGGAGGTGTACTGGGAATATTGGAGGTGTACCTGGGAGTGTCAGAGGCCTGGGAGTCTCAGAGAACCAGAGTGTCAGAGGAGCACCTGGGAGTGTCAGAGGTGTACCAGAGGTCATGAGTACCTGGAAGTCTCAAAGGTGTACTTGAATATCAAAGGTGTACCTGGGAATATCGGAGGTGTCTGGGAACACACGGAGGTGGTACCTGGGAATATCGGAGGTGTACCTGGGATTTTCGGAGGTACCTGGGAGTGTCAGAGGTGTACCTGGGAGTGTTGGAGGTGTACCTGGAGTGTCATAGGAGTACCTGGGATTACAGAGGTGTACCAGAGTGTCAGAGGTGTACCTGGATGTCAGGAGGTGTACCTGGGAGTATCAGAATGTACCTTGGAGTGTGAGAGGTACCTGGGAAATGTCAGAGGTGTACCTGGGAGGTCAGAGAGGTGTACCTAGAGTGTAAGAAGGCACCTGGGAGTGTCGGAGGCACCTGGGAGTGTCGGAGGTGTGACTGGCAGTGTCATCGGTGTACCTTGGAGTGTCAAGGTGTACCTGGGAGTGTCAGAGGTGTACCTGGGAGTGTCGGGAGGTACCTGGGAGTGTCAGAGGTTTACCTGGGAGTGTCAGTGTATCTGGGAGTGTCAGAGGTGTACGTGGCTGAGCTAGGGGTGTACCAGGGAGTGTCAGGAGTACCTGGGAGTGTCAGAGGTACCTGGGAGTGTCAGAGGTGTTGGGAGTGTCAGAGGATATCTGGGAGTGTCGGACGGTACCTGGGAGTGTCAGAGGTGTACCAGAGAATGTCAGTGGAGTACCTGGGAGTGTTCATGTGTACCTGGGAGTGTCAGAGGTGTACCTGGGATTGTCTGAGGTGTACCTGGGAGCCTGAGGTGTACCTGGGAGAGTCAGTGGAGAACCAGGAGTGAAAGAGGTGTACTGGGATTGTGGAGTGCACAAGGGAGTGTCTGAGGCATACCTGGGAGGTCAGAGGTGTACCAGGGAGGTCAGAGAGGAATACCCAGGAGTGTCAGAGGTGTACCTGGGAGTGTCAGAGGTACCTAGGAGTATCGGAGGTTTACCTGGGAGGTCGGAGTTGTACCTGGGAGTGTCGGAGTTGTACCTGGGAGGCCGGAGGCGGAACTGGGAGTGTCAGAGGTGTACCTGGGAGTATCAGAGATGTACCTGGGAGGTCAGAGGTGCACGGGAATGTCAGAGGTATACCAGGAGTGTCAGTGAAGCACCTGGGATTCTCAAAGGTGTACCTGGGGGTATCAGAGGTGTACCTGGGAATATCGGATGTGTACCTGGGAATATTGGAGGTGTACCTGGAGAGCGAGGTGCCTGGTCTCAGAGGTGAACCAGGGAGTGTCAGAGGAGTACCTGGGAGGTCAGAGGTGTATCAGGGAATGTCAGTGAGCACTTGGGAGTGTCACCGGTGCACCTGGGAGTAGCAGAGGTATCAGGACAGAGGGGCACGAGAGCTGAGGTGTGCCGGGAGTGTCAGGAGGTACCTGGGAGTGTCAAGAGTGTACCTGGGAGGTCAGAGGTGTACCTGGGAGGTCAGAGATGTACCAGGAGTGTCAGAGGGTGTATCTGGGAGTGACGCAGTACTTGGGAGTGTCAGAGGTACCATGGAATATCAGTGAGTACCTGGGAGTGAGGAGGTGTACCTGGGAGGTCAGGAGGTGTACCTGGGAGTGTCATCGGTGTACCTGGCAGTGTCAGCGGTGTACCTGGGAGTGTCAGCGGTGTACCTGGGAGGTGGCGGTGTACCTGGGAGGTTAGGAGAGTATCAGGGAGGACAGAGGAGTACCTAGGAGTGTCAGAGGTGTACCTGGGTGTGTGAGAAGGTACCTGGGAGTGTCTGCGGTGTACCTGGGAGTGTCAGAGGTGTACGTGGGAGTGTCAAGGGTGTACCAGGAGTGTCAGTGGAGTACCTGGGAGGCTCAGAGGTGTACCTGGGAGTGTCGGAGGTGTACCTGGGAGGTTCAGAGGAGTACCTGGGAGGCCGGAAGTGGTACCTGGGAGTGCCAGAGGTGTACCAGGAATGTCAGTGAGTACCTGAGAGTGTCTGGGTGTGCAACCTGGATTGTCAGAGGTGTACCTGGGAGTGTCAAAGGCGTACCTGGGAGGTCAGGTGTGCCTGGGAGTGTCGGAGGTGTACCTGGGAGGTCAGGAGGTGTACTTGGGAGGCAGAGGTGTACCTGGGAGGGTCAGAGGTGTACCTGGAGATGTCGGAAGTGTACCTGGGAGTGTCAGAGGTACCAGGGAATGTCAGTGGAGTACCTGGGAGTGTCTGGAGGTGTACCTGGGATTGCCAGGGGAGGTACCTGGGAGTGTCAGGCGTACCTGGGAGTGTCAGAGGTGTGCCTGGGAGTGTCGGAGGTGTACCTGAGCAAGTCACAGGTGTACTTGGAGTGTCAGAGGTACTTGGGAGGTCATCGGGCACCTGGGAGGTCATCGTGGTGGGGGTACCCAAGGCAGTGTCAAAGGTGTATCTGGGAGCAACACGTAACCGAACGAAGCTATCACTGA
>NW_024725072.1:0-18269 GCF_018991925.1 Homarus americanus | reverse complement strand
CAGTATGCTTCGTTCCAGTTACACGTATTGCTTCACTCTCCTGTCACAGTGTAGATGATTCACTCTCCCATAACACAATGTACCAGATGATTCACTCTCCCATAACACCACAATGCTTCAAGATGATTCACTCTCCCATAACACAATGCTTCCAGATGATTCATTATAAAATTACATCTACCAGTTCAAGTTTTTCGTTTAAGTTGTGATGATTTGAATGATTCAGTCAGTATCTTAGAGTTCATTTATCTAAAGGTAACCAATCCTACTGTATTAATTATGCAGACAATATTGGAATGGATACAATTAAGTCTTTTATCATTACTGATAGCCTTCAATAACTGAAGTCTTTTTTGTTGTTATAATATATTCTTTAACTAACAACCCATAGTGGTTAAACATACCTATAATCCGACCTAGTGAACGATGTATAACCCTGGTAGTTATTGAAGCAATTTACTATAACATAAAATAAAGTTAAATTTCACGTCCAACTAACTTAAAAGACTCCTGTAAAGACAATTAACATCTAAGTTTAATGCACAAGGAGCTTAAAGTTAGCGAGACAAAGGCACTGTGTCAGAACTATTAAAAATTTAGATTAAACTGAGAAAAATTAGTATGGTTTGAGTAAAATTTTATTGTGTCATAGGTTCGTGGGAATATGGCTAATTGGGCCCTGAGACGTATATGTGGCCCTGTGAGATGCATAGTAGGCCCTGAAACGTAATATGGGGTTGAAACCTTCCGATCTCCAAGCAATAGGATCATATAAACATCAATGAAGTGGTTCGTTTGCGCTTATGTTTAACCTAAGATTTGAATGAGAAATTTAGGCATGTCTTATAGATATCAGCTAGGCGTTTATCTTGTCAATAGATGGGATCAAGCCTACTCTAATGGGGTCACTGCCAGGCCCTAGAAGCAAACATAATGGGTAATATCAGGGTTAATAGGGAGGAAGGGACGAGATAAGGAGTTAATAGGAGCCGATTAATGTGGTCTTAAACAGTGTTAGAGCGACGCTAAAGCAATTGCTGGTGGCGGCAGGTAATTGGACTGAGCGTTGTTGGTGCGGTATCTTTGGTTGTGGTTGCCTGATTGGTAACGAATTTTGGGCTTCGAATAACTTTCATAGTTAGATGGTTTATTAAAAATGAAGCCGGTATGTAAACTACAGCTCTGATTGAGATTCACTTCCGTGTGTTTTGTTTTTGTACGGAAACGCGACAGCACAATGACGTTGGTTATGTGATGATAGTATTTGCATTTAAAATTACGACGCTGATTGGGTTACTGATGGGTAGTGTTAGCATTTAATCTGAAGTGTTGATTGGATGGTTTTATGATTTATTGATGATTGGTGGATGGAGGAGAATAATTATTGTCATGTTTAAAGTAATTTATTTATAATTCGTTTATCATTTTAATTTACAGTATATTTATTATTTTATATCTTAAGAATATATTCATGGTGATATAAACCAATATGATTAATAATTGGATTGATGAGCTATAAAACAAATATAACCCAGAAAAAAAAAAATATCCTGGCCTCTGGAACGACGACCGACTGGTCTCTATGAGCAGAAGTTCTAATTCTTGGCAAATGCTCGTAGCTCTTGATTCAGGATAGTTTTGTTCCTATTATTTTACGAGAGAATGCACATCTGAGCCATATATTTACGTGTTCTCAATTTTTCAACAGTCGTTTTTAAAGTGAAATAACCTACTACAACAGGTCAAGTAAATGAGCTGACTGCTATGAACGAGTTTATACATTTCTTTTAAAAGAGATTCAAGTGCCAGTGTTCTATAGTTTAAAAAACCTCTTGTTATAATCTAAAAAAAAATAGAATATGAATAACAAAAAAAAATTATAAGGAATGTGGACTTGGGCAAAAGTCCCGTTAGGTTACCACTCGACTATTTCGTATTAGAGAGCCTTATTCTTACCTCCGCGGAAAGAAGTCAATCATAAGATGGAACACGTATACAGTTTGTTGTTTGCCCTCTAGAAGGAAGGAAGTGAAAAGTAGCCAAAACAAACTTACTGGAGTTTTATCCTCAAAACCAAGTTTGGAAGTGGAGTGTGTTGGCTCCCTTCTTAAAACACTATTCTATATATACAACAATATAAAAAGCTATAAGCTTCAATGACATAATAGCGAGAATAATACTACTGTTACACCATTTAACTCTAACAACGAGTGTAAACTAAACAACAATACTCTGTGCATAATGACACAGGATGGCCGCCACTGCACTCGACCATGTCTAACCTCGTACAAAAGTTAGGTTGGCGTTGAGTTGAAGTTAATCCTAAAAGATGAAATAAGCTAGGTGTTAATCTTCCACATGTTTCCCCCCCGTTGAGATTGATATTAGCTCCCTCTAAATAACATCTACATACGCCATCTGTTAGTGAGATTAACTCCTCCCCAGCAGACAGAATTCAACACGTTTTCCTGTTGATGGAGGAAGGAGGAGGGTGAGGAGGAAAAAAGAATGATGAGAGGAGAAGATGAAGAAGGGGGTGGGGGAGGGAGGGAAGGGGTGGGGGAAAGGAAGATATGAGAAAATGGCGAGAAGGGAGTATAAGAGGAAGAGAGAAAGGGGTGAAGGAGACGTCAAGGAAAGAAAAGGGGTGGGCAGGGGATGGGAGGTCAGGTGAGGAGGAGAGGCAGGGAAGGGCTGCACAGACAGGAGGAGAGAGATCAAGGAGGGTGAGGAGGAGGGTTGGGAAGAAGAAGAAGGGAGGGGAGGTGGAGAGGGAGCTAGGGGAAGTGAGGGAAGGGAGAGGAGGTGGGAAGGGAGGGAGGGTAGAGAGAGGAGAGGGGGTGAGCCGGCGGAAACAAAGAGGAATCATTGGCTTGAAGGATTAATTAGAATTTTATGTAAGTTAAACTCTGTTTAGAATGAGAGACAGAGAGGGAAGAGAGAATGTGAGACTGTACACACACACACACACACACACACACACACACCTCTATCTCTATCTTATCCTCCTTTTTCAACCTCTCTCTCTCTCTCTCTCTCTCTCTCTCTCCGGCAGGCACTAATCAACATGGCTGGACAGTGCTGAGTGTGTGAACTAATACCTGAAGAGAGAGAGAGAGAGTTGGAATAGGTGGGAATAAGAAGAAACAGGTGGATTAAATATTCCTCCTCCCTCCTCTTCTTCTCCTTATCCTCTTTTCCCTTCTTCTTCCTTCCTCCTCCCCTCTCCTCCTCCTTCACTTTCTCCCTATTCTCCCCACCACCTTTCTCTCCCTCCCCCCACTTCTATCCTCCCCACACCCCTATTTCTCCCCTCTCCTCCTCTCCCCTTAGTCAGGACAAAATTCCCAAGCACTTCCTGGAATGCAAGACTTGAGGTGGTCCAGGAACATACAGGAATCCTGGAATGGTAGTGCAGAAGCTCTTTGTGTGATGTCAGTTCCATGACGTCCATCATGAGTGAGTGATATAAGCTTTCATCTTGTTTGTCTGTGTGTTGCACATTTAGAGAGAGGAGAGGTGTAGGAAAACAGAAATTAGGAAGAGAGAGAAGAGAGACAGGTAAGTGTAAAATAAGAATAGGAAGAAAGAAAAGACAGAGAGAGGAGGAGAGTAAAGAAGAGAGAGGAGCAGAAGATGAGGAGGAGAGAATCGATGCGGTAATAAGAAAGAAAGTGAAAAAAAGAAATTACAAGGAGAACAGTTGAAGAATGCGAAAAAGTCAGAGAGAGCGGATAAGAAATGGAAAATAAACAGAGAGAGAGAGAGGGGCGATAGCCTTAATAAATTGCAAATACACACAAGACCTGACCAATTACCTTCAAGACATCACTAGGAAAGACCCTGCTTTTTCTGCAATATTAACAGCAACAATCAACAAAGTCTCTCTACCTTAATAGTTGCATTTTCTATAAGATTTTAAAAAATGAATATAAATTATGGTAACTCTACTAAACGTATAATCCTCTCGTAACTCGCCCTCGGAAATTTATGTTCTCGTTAATTTATTAAGTTTATGTTGATTAATTGTGGGGATCGAACAGTCTTAAACAGTCTGTAAGGATTGAGGTTTGGTTTGAGATTGTGTTTTGTGTTATATTAATTACTTGGTACACTAAATTAAGGTAAGGGTTAAAATTAATGTATGCATCTGGCGCTAAATAATTTACGTATCTATAATTTTAAAAATAAATATTGTATAATCTTCAACTTGTGTAATATTTGGTGTAACATGTAATGATAAGTGATAATAATAATATAATAATAATAATAATAATAATAATATAATAATATCTCTACCTGGTCTTCCTCTAAATGCACACAACGTAAGCACCTAGAAAAAGTGCAAAAGAGGGCATGCAGTTTATTTCTCCTTCCTTCTCCATATCAAGAAGCGCTCAACACAGCTGCTTTCGACTCTCTTTGACCATCACCGACCTCATCTGCAAATTTGGTAGAAGCTACATCCCCGACTTGGGCTCTACTACCACCTGAGATCACCTGTCAGGAATTGCTGTTCGTTACCACAACCGCATCAGCCCATACGTGCGAACTGATCGCTATAGAACAGCCAGTCCCAACCATTGTAAGAGTTTCAATAACTTGTAATAAATCAGTGTATTTCCTCCCAGTAAACACTGCTCCTTCACTGTCACTATGTTGGAAATGGACTGTAGTTGAGCTTTTTCCCATCTAGTTATTATATGTCTTACTTGTGTCACTTATGTTACTTGTATATTATTTGTAATTCGTAACCCTTCCCCAAATATGTGGCTTTATATTTTCAGCCTTCTGGCTGTAAGCTCTTTCAATAAGCCGTTAATTATTATTATTATTATTATTACGCATTGGGAGGAACGGCATCTACTGGCCAGACTGTTGCCTTGGAGCAATGGCATCTGTAAATTCTTGTTTTGTTAAGGGAAACGCATTTGCCATTAACGGTAACGTAGTTAACGAGTTCGAGGCGCCCACCTCCTGTGCTATAGCTAATCGTTATCGCAGTGGCGGATGTGAAACATAAATATGGAGGGACTCAAGCCTCACACAACGGTGAGATACACTGAAATTTGACCTACCTCAGGTATGAGTTGTGGTTGAGTCATCCTGAATTCCCCAGGGGCATGGTAGTAGTGTTGGTGGTGATGGACCAGTAATTGAAGAAATAAAGTCGGCGTGTATGCTCTTCGATGTAACAAAATTGTTTTATTTCTATTTCATTAAAATACTATTTCTGTTATCATTTTATTTTCAATGGATATCCTGCTAAAGCAGACAGTCTGTCTTTCACCATGGTACTGAGCAAAAAGTTTAATTCTCTTCAAAGTTGACACCTTTCTGCCAAAATAATCTGCGTCTTTACTTCTTCCTTGATCTTATTTTGCAAATTTCCAACATGGATTCTTAAAGTTCATTCTGTATTGGTTTAGATGTTCCTTTAAAAGCTGCAGCAGTCAAGTGAGGCATCTAAGCTAAAATCAGTTCACAACAAATCAACTAATCCGCTTAATATAGGAGTTCTTGGGGCTCATTGTTTCATCATGTCACTAGAGGAGTTCAGAATTTACAAAATTTTAACAGGGTTTATGATTTTGGATAACACATCTGTTTTTTTTCACCTGTTCATTGTGTTTCAACTGAGAGCTTGTATTGATGTGTCAATCTGAGCTGCAATGTTCACTTTGCACAACGTTAAATTAATCATGTTATTCATATGTTTGGCTGACTGTATGTTTCACTATATACCTCAAGTCAGTCACACCTGCGGAGTCCCACCAAATAATAGCAGAGATAAAATTTTGCCTCATCCTAACCACACAGCCATAAACACTCATTCTTTGTTCCTGCTTCTGTTCTCTTCAATGGTCTTCCTCTTGCTTTGATTTCAGTCTTTTCATTTAATGTCATCTGGGAAAAGTTGATGTTTAGCAAATACTTCACTCTATTGTCCATGGTCAAGGTAATTAAAAGCAGCATCAATTTAACACACGGTCACACACCGTCACGTTGTACCACACTGGGCTGCTTCAAGTGATAACACACACCAATCGTACAGCATTAACACCAACTATGAAAATACTTAGAATTTTGGTCTAACTTTAATAAAAATTCATTAGCAACGCATTGAAAATAATTAAATAACACATAAAATGATATATTTGTTGGTAGTATATTATTAAGCTGCTCTAAATGAGCTCATACGCCTGGCAGTGAGTGTCTGAGGGGACTGCACGAGCCTCACCTACACTATATATATTTATTAATAATATAAACTTATATAATAATTTTGTTATAATTACTATATATTTATGTATATATCTCTCTAATTATCAAAGTAAAATTAAATACCGTCACCCAGTCCCCTCAGCTCATTGACTAAGCGCCGGGTCTCGCCCTTGTCAACATGGCCACTGACTGAAGACAAACCTCCTTTATAAGACATGCCTGTAGGTGAGTATATCCTTAACTCCAACCCTATCTTATAATTTAAAATAATATACGTGTGTTATTTTATTATTCTTATGGGATATGATTTTAATAACTGTTGTCATTAGGTAGAATGTAGTGAGGAGGATTCAGTAGATTGGGAAGGATTTAGTAGATAATTTATTTGTCGTAATTACTGTGTTAGGTAAGTGATTATTCTGTTTATATTGATCCATATTTTAGGTGATTTGTTATTTTTTTTACAGTTTAATGTTTGGTTGAATGGAGGTTTTATGGTATTGATGTTGAGGAGACTATGCTGTTTCTTCTGTGTTATTTTAAGATGTCAGATTTATGGAATGATGTTTTAAAGTGATTAATGACATGTTTAAAATGGTCTACAATTAAATATAGTAGTTTACAGTTAACAGTATGATAAAATTATAATCCCAATAAACAAGTTACAGTATTGATGAGTCAAAAGGATTTACACCTTAATATCAGTTATAAGTTGGGTGGAATTGATTTAGGTCATCTTTTGTTTTATGATGGTTTTTGACGTGTTTTGGAAGTTTTACTAACCTATGATACAGAACCCAGGAACTAATATCTAACTTAACTGCTAAACCACAGAACCAGGGAACAATATCTAACCTAACATAACCTAACCTAAACAAAGCACAGGAACAATAACCTAACCTAAATTTATAAGTTCCCCCAGATGACCGAAACGATAATAATACCATAAGTTGTTGTTGTGATTCACTAGTGTCTTTACTGTGACAGGAAATATTTCTCAAGAATATAACCTACACAGTTTACTGATACTGTGGTGAGAGGACTGTGGGTATAATCTGCCATTAGTGGAAATTATAACAAGTGAGAACAGTCTAGCACGTCACAGGTTAACTGGGAATCTTTTTGGGGAACTTGAGAAATTCCCCCACCGATGCAAAATACTATTATACTACTCACTAATGGTTTAATCGATTCACATCACATTCACATGTTCTTGGAAATGGTTCAGCAAATGAAGATGAGCCATCACTGGGTCACACATGATACAGCAGTAAGAACCACTGAGCACTGTTATCAAGAGTGAACTAAGATGATGCTAAATACTGTACTACTTGTTTGTTACTGTTTAAAACCAGGTATAGTTCACTGATTATACTGATGGCTATTATTTAACTCTATCATCAGGTACATTTTGTTAGAATTTTACCTAAAAAATGAGAAATCAACCATATTAACACTAGCGCTCACAATAAGGTTTAAGTTTTACTTGAGCACAACAAATCGTATTGGAACCACCGCAGTGAATACTTTGGTCATATAATTGGGAGGTGGGGATAATAACAGAAATATTAATGGGTAAAGCTGAGGTGTAGGAGGGCCAGGGAAGGCAGAGACTGGGGTGGATGAATGAAATTAAAACTTAATCCCCAGTGTGAAGATACAAGACATTAGAGGATAGGTAAAACAGTCTGGGAGCGTTTAGAGTTGGAGGACTGTTGCAGCCAACCTCAGATATGGCAGTACTCTGATTGATTGACTAGGGTACAGATTTCTCCACTGTACCTTTTAAGTAATCCTTTTGTCTGCAGCCAACCTTCTTATGTACTGTGTGTTGTGGATTTTCAGTTGGTAATAATGTACAGGTCGAATTTCACACAACTCCGACTCGTTTTTTTCAAGGTCTCCAGACTGAGGTTGTGGTGCTCATCCTCGGTACAGTATATTACAAGCTAGGATTGATAGGTTTTTTAATCATATTTATTTGATTTATGAGATATTTTATTTTTCCATTTTCAAGATGTTGTACACTGAAACAAGTATTAAAAAGATCCATTTTATTACTATAAGTCCTATAGCTTTAATGACATAAAGTAATTAGGTTAACTATTGTACAGTATTAGCTATTTAAACAAGTTAGTCCTCTTGAAGGTTATGTAAAACAGTAGTTCTGGCTGTGTGAATCTTTATCATTGTTCTTGTGTGCCTTATTTATATTGATTATTTCTCTTTTATTAAAAAGTGTAATACTGTATTAATTTATGTGTGTAATCAGTGGAACAAAAATTGAAACTAATTATTGTTGCTTTATGGAAATACAGTAACTATTATCTACTACTAATGTGAGTTTACTTTAGAGTTTGACAAGTAACTAGAGGATGTTTTCTGGACTGTATCACTGTTACCCACAGTAATTATATCATTAACTCATACTGTTCACACCTTTGTAGAAGAATCGTGACATAGCTTACTGCTCATGTGATTGTTCTTTTAGTTTGATGCCAATCAGAAAAATACTTCAGAAAATTGTATACAGTACCTGTAGTGATGTCCCCGTTAGCCAGAATAATTGGTGAAGATGGCTCCGTGATTGAGAGATTTCCTGGTACAGTGTGTTGATGAATGGTCTCGTCCCCGGAATTTTTCTGCATGCGGGTAAAATTTTTTGCATCTCGAACCAGACACAAGCTGTATTGATATATGCAAACACCACTGTGCACATACAACACTGTATATTGTAAATAAACAAAATATACTACTGCTGTACACTATACTGCACTGCTCACCAGCAGATGCTGTCATCTTAAGCTTGTGGTCAGACAGGCCAATATTGAGATGATGATACAGGATGACTCCTGTCCTGTACCATCTACTGTAGTAAATATTGTTTGATATTACGCTCCATGTAGGAGGGATTGTACATATGTTGTATACCATACCCTCTATACAGTTCTGTAAACCTCTGGTACTTTCACTTACTGAATGTACGATTACATAACTCTAATTACTTTTATGTCTTAACACTGCTTTAATGTTATTCTTGGCTGATTATATACATTCTGGTACAGTAATGCAGTACAGTACTCCAGTACAGATCATATGTGAAAACAGCAGTGAAGTTAGAACAAGCTTATGCATACATTGGCAGCAGACAATGAACTATGGTACAGAGTTTGAGGAGATAGGTTGAGAGGTAGGGTGTCCCGGGTTACTAATGGGTTTCGTTCCTGAGGGCGGCTCGTGCAGGTCAGAACACATGCTATATGCATACTGTCACTGTACTTATAAAACAATGTTAATCCCACTATATCATAGCCTAAGTCCCTTTATACATCTAAAATCACTTAATTTAAGACAAAAGAAGAAATAGAATAAAATACAGTAAATGGAATTAAAAATAAGTCAACTGGTAAATAAAATATAGCACTGTAAATTTCAAGTTTAGCCTCGTTCGTCGAGCGTGGTGTTAGTAAGTCGGACGTTTGTAGCGGGGACTTCCTGTACATCAACCAATCATAGGCGTTCCATGTAGTCACATACAGAAAAGGCCAATTGTAGCTCATGAACACCGAGCCAACAACCCAGTCATATGCCTGGCAAGCGTCTCCATATCGAAAACAAGGATGCAATTTCTCAGAAATTGGTTTCCTATGCCCAGAATGGAGATTTTCCCAATTTCTCAAATTAAAAAAAATCCGGCTGTTGGAGAATTTCGGAATCAAAGATTCTGGTAATTGAAGATTACTGGTACTCTACTGTGTAACAAAATAAGCACATTGACAAGCTTGATACTTGTGTTGGGTTAGTTACGGTAATTCTTCTTCTGTTATTTATTGATTTAGATAATTTCCTTTTCTGTATCTAGAGTCTTGCCCAGTTTATACTGTTCTCTCAACTAATGGAAAACTAGGTCAGTTCATTCATTGTCTGTCTTCATTCTCAACTGCTGGTGGGTTATATAAGATTGTTTATGTTAGATTATAGAGACATTGTAGTATAGTACAGTACAGTTAACCCTCACTTTCTGGCGGTCCGCATTCCGGCGTTTTCCGTGCTATGGTTGCCTTGCCAGAACCTCCGTGCTACATTACGATGCGTAGAACCCCATTCAGCGGAGAGTGTCCGGCGCGGCTATTTTAGATTCGCCCCCACCGCCTCGCCTGCCTGCCTGCCTCCTCCTCCTCCTCCCGCTTGGGCAAGCGGCAATGGAATTGCGCAGTGTGTTCTTTGTTCGCGTTATCACTGGCGTCATATGGCGTATCAGACCTGTGATTGGCCATGCATCCCTACCCCCTCTGCTGCTAGCTGTAATTGGCTTAAAGTATTATGGCGTGTCCACCGGGAGGGAGGAGGGAAGAAGCGGCCTTGACCTAGCGCGGCAGTTCGCATCCCTCAGGACACACGTGTATAGTGCATCCATTGTTCTGTGATAGTGACAGTGAAGGTGACTTTGAGGGTTTTGTCAGGAAGCCCTGACAACTGTAACTGATAGTGATGGTGATTCACCTAGTAATGGTGATTCACCTGAGGCCAGTAATCTGCCCTCTGCCTCGGAACCAGCCTCCATCCCGTATGCCGACCCATCTCTTCTACCAAATTTTTAGTTTTCTAACTCTTATTTTTTTCCTGTTAACCTTTATCTTTCTATTAACCTCTTCTATATTACTTGTTTTTCATACCATCATAAAGTTAAGATAAAATTTTTACTACAACATAGTTGTGTGTCGTCAAAAGTGGAGTTTGGGGTGGCCCGGACTCCATTCAATTAATCCCATATGTTATGTTATTCACTTTACGTTTCCTGCTTTCGCGGTACCTCCGGGTTACATTAACTGCGTAAAGTGAGGGGTTAACTGTATATTAATGTTATAGGTACACTACATAATTTGGTTGAGGAAGCCACACAAAACAAGTAGAAGATTGACATTGGTATTCAAACTCAAGAATAGCATCCAAACCAGATAGAAATTTCCTTTGAAATTACTCGTGATGGATATAAGAAAATTCTAACCATTCACCAGGGAGTAAATTTTGTTTAATGAAGGTACAGTATAATGAGGTCCTTGGTGGCAGCGGCCATGGTGGAGGCAGTGTCTGATGGTATTATAATGTGTGGTATGCATATTTATTTCATTAATTCTTCAACTTTTCATGAATATCCATATAAAGTCGTGAGATGAAGTCGTATTTAGGAAAACTCTTCCTCCTAAATTTAATGCATTGATTTCCTCAGGCCATGAATAATATGAAGTGATGACACACACACACACACACACACACACACAAGGTAGCCACTGGGGTTTTAGTTTTCTGTGTGATTGTTTTACGTCTTGTGTGTGTGTGTATATATATATGTCGTAAGATATATTAATGGGAGACTAATGGTATTGTGTCTCTTTACAACTAACATGGCTGGCGCAGGTAGGAACCCAGAGTTGATCATGTTGTTGTGGCCTGTGTGTATGCATGTGTAGCTCTGTGTAGTGGTGGTGAGAAGGTCAGAGATGATACATTGACCTCAATGCATGGTTTAGCAATGTTCTTAAGTGGTGCAGTGTTTTGAGGTACAGGTTACAACCCTTATCCGAAAACCAAACCTCTGAAAACCGAAGATTTTGTGGAGCAAAACTTTTTTATTTATTTTTTTATAACAGAGTTAGTCACAGGCACAGGTCACTGACCCACATCGGGGCCTGGTGGGTGAAATAATAATAATAATTATAATTATTCATAGTAAATGAAATTTACGTATATTAAAAATTATTATAATAATAAAATAATAATAATAAGAATGAAGAATACAAGAGTGAAAAAAGATCAAAAGTGAAAAACACGACCTAGACCGATGAATTATTATTTTGTTATTATTTACTATTACTATAATATTATTATATTTTCGCCCCCAGGCCCCAATGTGGGTCAGTGACGTGTGCTGGGTGGGCTGATCCTGTATGTATTAAAAAAAAAAAAAAACTAACCAAACCTACTCCATTCTGAAATCCGAAAAATTTCGAAATCTGAAATGCATCTGGCCCCAAGGATTGCGGATAAGATTGTCAACAAGTTATCAGAGAATTTGACTTAATGTTTATATGAGATGGAAATGCTTGAAAAAAAATATGGTATTGGCTGAAAATATGAGAATTATTTGTATTTTGGAGTTTTTGTTGTGTTTTGTTTAGATAATGGATTGTGTTTGTGTGGTGTTGCTGTAAAATTGTGCGAGGTTTAGGTGTTGTAGCTCTCACTCTGGTGCCACTGTGTAAGAACTTATTGGTAATTAAACATAAAAAAGACATTGTCAATCCATGCATAATTGTTTATAAATTGTTGTAGTATATTAAAAATATATATTGGAGTTGATAATATAGAATAATTGCACGATTAAGGATATAAATTTGTCGTGTTAATTTTACAGTGTCAATGTTTCTTTTGAGTCATGTCTCTGGCACACTGTCGTCATGTCTTGTGGGGCAGATGGTGACTATTGTGGGTCATCACCTGTCTAAAACACTGATGGAGAGCTGAGTATGGTGTATTAAAATTAACATCACTGGACTTATACACTACATGGACATTGGTACTGTGTGCTTTGATATGGTAAGAGCGATTTAAAATGTGTTTCTATGAGTCATCTATCAACGAATCTCTCATTTTGGTTTGATGTTGAGAGGTGAGCTTCCTGTGGCTCTTCATCAGTGTTCAAGAATGAAGGTCTGGTGCAGCAGGGATTCATTTGATGTGATTTTTATGTATATCAATGTAATGTTTCTGTCAGCAGGGGTAAATAATGGGCTTGGTACTTTTTAAACGGCTGACAGTATGGATGTGTGGATGGAGCGACACACTGTATCCATGTATATTAGAACAGCAATGAATGTGACATAATGACAGCAAACTTTACTAGAGAGTATTGACAAGATTACAAATATGCGTTGTTTTACATGTATATATTTGTTAGCTGAAGAGTACCTCGGCATCTCAGCGGCGTCAGTGTATTTTTAATCATGATGTGTAGGCAGCGGTCAGTCGGTACAATAAATGGAACTTCGGCGTGAAAAATGACCCGAGGAAGTTTGTGTCGGGCAGCCTAGGCCAGGGTGTTAAGGCTGTGTGATGTCTCTTGTGTTGTATTACTGTATAGCTTTGAAAATAGAGTTAGTGACTTAACCTATACCTGTATGTGGTTTTAGCTTGGCGGAAAATTGTATCTTGATTCTGTGGTGATTTATTTTAATTTGTTTTTATCTTTAGGTGAAAATTGTCTCTTGGTGGTGATTTATTTTACTCTTTTATTTATCTTAAGGTGAAAATTGCCTCTTGATTCTGTGGTGATTTGTTTTAATACGTTTTTCTTCACTAACTGCCGATGACATAGAAATGTGTTAAAATACTGGAATGTGTAATACTATGTTGATATATGTGTTGTGTGTACAGTATGTTCAGTTCAGTAGTGTGAAGCTGTTCGTTCCAGGACTGTAAGAGGTGATTGCATATGCCAGTGTCCGGAGGCTAGGTAGAAAAGTATCCATTTCTGAAAACAATGTACAGTTCGTGTGCCAAGTCGAATCAGGTATAAGACAAGTCAAATAATTTAACTCCGTGGGTTTGTTTTTGTTGCTGTTCGTGTTTTCTTCGCGGCGTCGACCAGAATTTTACCCGAATGTCAGAATCACGCCATCATGCATTTATTGATATATCTGCTCTAAAAATTCTGAAAGATGTTTGATGTTTGAGATTCACTCAATAATATGTCCAGAAATCTAAATCATTCATTAATATATTTTATTTCTTTGGCTAATAGTGAGTTAAGTTTAATTATCTCAAATACATGATCCTGAAGACTGGTTAATGACAGTCAGTGTAAGTGTGATGATTTAAGATACATCATATCAACTACAACACCACTATATTTTAACACCATCACAGAATCCTAAGATTGTCACCACTGGTATGTCACTGTCCCGGCCAGGTGGTCTAAATACACCTAGTCCTCGCCACCGAGGGAAGGGGTGGGTTCCTTGACCTCCTCTCACAGAGTGCTGGAGGTACCAACTTGCCTCTTCTGACTACCAAGGAACTAACACGATTAAAAATACAGTTGAGGTGATACATTTTTAAAGGATAACCAGGAAAGATGGCCAATATATTACAGGACAAAATGGCCAATATATTACAGGACAAGATGTAGGCCATATTTGAATTAGCTCTAGTGTGTGTGTGTGTGTGTGTGTGTGTGTGTGTGTGTGTGTGTGGACCCCAGAGTTCATTTTATCGCAGTGTACCTCCGAAAAATAATCAAATTTTCCTCAGAAGTATACTCGGACATTTATAAAAGCTGTAATAATTGTTTGAAGTAATATTACAGATTAGTTTGTTGAACATTTATGAGTTATCAGTTATCGGTCGTTAATGCCTGGGGTTCACTCCTGTTCTGGGTCAATAGTGATACCTTAAGCTGTACAGTATGTTGAGAATGGTGGAAGATTTACAGACCTATATAGAGAAATGAGTTACGTATATATATATTGCCTAATGGACAGGATAATTGTCTAGTGCTTAATATATTTCCTGGGGTCACACACACACACACACACACACACACACACACACACACACACACACACACACACACACTCACACACACACACACACTCACTCACTCACTCACTCACTCACTCACTCACTCACTCACTCACTCACTCACTCACCACCACCACTCTATCTCTGGGTGTTGTTGATATTGTTGACTGCTGCACGAATGATATATTATTAAAATTAAAACCATGAAAATTATCCTAGAGATACTAAAACAGTTGTAGGTCTGGATGAGGGTTTATCCGATCCCTTGAGAATGATTTATACCTTTATTGAATGTTTTAAGATAATCAAGTACTGTACTGTGAATGTTAGTCCTTCACTTATATGAGTCCTATAAACCTTCGGCCAAACCCTGTCATGGATCCCTGGGTGATATTACAGCGTAGCAGTCTACAAAAATATCTAGTCTAACCTAACGTTTCCAACCGAATCTAACCTAACCTAATCTATCCTAACCTAACCATCTCGCAGACCACACTGAGTAATGGGCCCTCCTATCTTGAGTTGTAATGGCCCTCCTATCTTGGAGTTGTTATGGGGCCCTCCTATCTTGAGTTGTAATGGGCCCTCCTATCTTGAGTTGTAATGGGTCCTCCTATCTTGAGTTGTAATGGGCCCTCCTATCTTGAGTTGTAATGGGTCCTCCTATCTTGAGTTGTAATGGGTCCTCCTATCTTGAGTTGTAATGGGCCCTCCTATCTTGAGTTGTAATGGGCCCCTATCTTGATCATTAGGTTGTGTGGTGTGTTTTGATTACTATTGGGACTGGTGTCTATTATAATTGGGGCCTATTAGGATTGGGGTAATTGGGACTGGGATCTATTAGGATTGGGGCCTATTGGGACTGGTGTCTAATATAACTGGGATCTATTAGGATTGGGGCCTATTATAACTGGGGTCTATTATGCCTGTGGCCTATTATAACTGGGGTCTATTAGGATAATGACCTTATTAGGACTGGTGCCCAATAGAACAAGGGACTATTATAACTGGGGCCTACTTGTCTAGGTCTTGATAAGGATGTGGTGCAGTAGTTGTTGAGACACTCTTGAGACAGTCTCACCTTCACCTCACACTTGTAGGAACTGTGTGTGTGTGTGTGTCGTGTGTGAGTGTGTGTCGTATGTGTGTGTGTGTGTGTGTGTGTGTGTGAGTGTGTGTGTGCGTATTGGCTGTACCCACCACTCTCTCTCATGTATCCACTCCAGGTATTTTTATTGCTGTATTTCTCATAATGTATCTCTGTACCTGTCTGTATTCTACTAATTAACGTGTATTTTAGGCTGTGTTCCTCTACTTGTTGTTACGTATCTACTGTATTCTGTTTTATTCTTCTCTCTCTCTCTCTCTCTCTCTCTCGTCTCCTCAACCCCCTTCTGCACCCACGCCCCGCCCCCAGTCAGTGATCGACCCACCCGCGCTCTTTTGATCTCACCTGATCACGTGCTGGTCGGTAGGCTGGGTGGCTAGTGAAGTACAGTACCGTCAGGTGCGTGGGCGGGCGGGCCGGGCGGCTGGCTAGCGAAGTACAGTACTTTACAGGTAGTGAGGAGTGGGCGGTGTAATAGTCTTTCAGGGTGGGGTGGGTGAGTGGGCGGTGTAATACTCTTTCTGCCAGGTGGGTGAGTGGGGCGGTGTAATACTCTTTCAGGTGTGGGTGAGTGAGTGGTGCACACTCTTCAGGTGGGTGGGTGAGGGGAGGGCGGCCAGTGTAATACTTTCATATGGGTGGGTGGGGTGGGCGGCCTGTCTAAAGTGTTCTGCATCAATAAGCCTCTATGATTGGCAGCAGTGGTGGGGGTGGTGGTTGTGGTGGGGTGGTGGTGGCAGTGGTGTGGGAATAAAAATAACTGACCCTGAACAGTTCCCTTTGGACTGGGAACCTTTTTATAGCTCTTCCGGGAAATAACTTTTCCCTCTCTTCTTTTATTCCCTCCCTTTCTTTTCCCCTCCTTTTTTTCCCCCAATCCTCCTTCCAACCTCCCCTCTCCTCCCCCTTCTCACCCCCCTCCTCCTCCCCTATTCACCACCCCTCCTCTCTCTTTCCCCTTAATTGGACCCCACCTCCCTTCTTTCTCCCCTCATAACCCTCCCCCTGCCTCCCCTCACCCTCGGTTCAGTGGCCTGGTGAATTGTGTCCCCTTATTACCAGAAGCAAACTGTGACTCATTGTGCCACTTTATCCTCATGTGACTGTTAACTTCCCCTCGTGTGACTGTTAATGTACCCTCATGTGACTGTTAATTTACCCTCATGTGACTTAACTTCCCCTCGTGTGACTGTTAATGTACCCTCATGTGACTGTTAATTTCCCCTCGTGTGACTGTTAATTTATCCTCGTGTGACTGTTAATGTGTACCCCTCATGTGACTGTTAATTTATCCTCATGTGACTGTTAACTTCCCCTCGTGTGACTTCTTCTCATGTAAGGAAATATCTACCTCCGTCTACCTGTACCGTCATCAATAATCTACTTACCTTTACCGTGTCAATAATCTACCTGTATGACCGTATCTACCTTATCCGTGTCAATAATCTACCTGTGCCGTGTCAATAATCTACCTGTACCGTGTCAATAATCTACCTGTACCGTGTCAATAATCTACCTGTTCCGTGTCAATAATCTACCTGTACCGTGTCAATAATCTACCCTTGTACCGTGTCAATAATCTACCTGTACCGTGTCAAAATCTACCTTGCGCGTAAATAATCTACCTGTGCCGTGTCAATAATCTACCTGTACCGTATCAATATCTACCTGTACCGTGTCAATAATCTACCTGTACCGTGTCATTAATCTACCACCGTCATCAATAATCTACCTGTACCGTGTCAATATCTACACTTATGTACGTAATAATCTACCTGTACCGTGTCAATATCTACCTGTACCGTGTCAATAATCTACCTGTACCGTGTCAATATCTACCTGTACCGTGTCAATATCCTACCTGTACCGTGTCAATAATCTACCTGTCCGTGTCAATAATCTACTATGCCGTGTCAATAATCTACCTGTACCGTGTCAATAATCTACATGTGCGTGCCTCTACCCCGTGTTCGAATCACACAAATCTGACTTTGGAGGCCAGTAAAAAAATTATTTGTTTATGTGCTAGGTGAAGGCATTCAGACGCACAGGGCTCCTGTCTTCTCGGCGTGTGGACAATCTATATGAGCATTAGTAGTGTTCGGATGGCTGCATTCTTGGCTTTCTTGGAAGGAGATGAGAGTGTTCTGATGCGTTCGGTATGTTTAATGGCATTATTATTATTATTATTATCATCATCTTGTATTAAGTTCTCTCTCTCTCTCTCTCCTTGTTTTTGTTGAGATAGAGAGAGTGAACTGTATTCAGATGCTGTCTTTATTTAGAGAATCACGTTAAAGAGGCTAATCAAGGTAGAGAGAGAGAGAATTGCGTGTTCAGCAGTTACGAAGAACAC
>NW_024725071.1:0-5803 GCF_018991925.1 Homarus americanus | reverse complement strand
CACAGGGTTTATTATGGGGGTTCTGAAGCCTGGAGAGGTTCATTATGTGGGTTCTGAAGCCTGGAGAGGTTCATTATGGGGGTTCTGAAGCCTGGAGAAGTTCATTGTGGGGGTTCTCAAGCCTGGAGAAGTTCATTGTGGGGGTTCTGAAGCCTGGAAAAGTTCATTGTGGGGGTTCTGAAGCCTGGAGAAGTTCATTATGGGGGTTCTGAAGCCTGGAGAAGTTCATTGTGGGGGTTCTGAAGCCTGGAGAAGTTCATTGTGGGGGTTCTGAAGCCTGGTGAAGTTCATTATGGGGGTTCTGAAGCCTGGATAATTTCATTGTGGGGGTTCTGAAGCCTGGAGAAGTTCATTGTGGGGGTTCTGAAGCCTGGAGAAGTTCATTGTGGGGGTTCTGAAGCCTGGAGAAGTTCATTATGGGGGTTCTGAAGCCTGGAGAAGTTCATTATGTGGGTTCTGAAGCCTGGAGAAGTTCATTATGGGGGTTCTGAAGCCTGGAGAAGTTCATTATGGGGGGTTCTGAAGCCTGGAGGAGTGGGGAGGGATGAGAAAGGGGATGGAGAAATAAAGAGACAGACAGAAACACCCACACTCTCCCCAGTACCATACTCTCTCCCACATCCCGTTTTCTATCACACCATTAAACAACACAGTAACAATATTCGTCAGATGGAGCCTTACTATCAACATCAACTCGGCTAAAGGGAAAATAAATGTCCTTTTGGGTCGTAAATATAATTGGAAAGTTTAGGATGAATCTTTGACAAATGATCATAATATATGTGCATTGTGGTTTGTGGACATCGCTGGTCTATGTATATGTATTGTGGATATTCCTGTTTCATGTATATATGTATATGTATTATGTTATTATTTTGAGGGTTATTGATTATGTTTATATAGTGTAGTGTAGTGTAGTGTTTCCTATGAGGGTCCTACCAGACACACATGCGCACCTACCTGTCAATAGCCGATTGTAATGTAAACAAAACCATCTATTGTTGTCCTAAAAAAAAAAAAAAAAGACGCGCGCAAACCTCACCCACCCTTACACCTTTCACAAGACTTAATCATAATAAATATATCTCCAATAATTATGTACGATGTTAATGAGTTTTTCTTATTAGGGTATAGTTGAATTAGCCTTAGTGTGTGTGTGTGTGTGTGTGTGCTAGTTGTTTACGGGTGGAGGCGGTGGGTGAGAGGCGCTGCGTCATTAGTATGGGAGAAAGTATTGTAGTTGCTGAACACTGATCGATGGGAGATGTTTGCCGTGACGTCACTCATTATGGCCTTATATACATACATCATCGCTGATATGGTTTTGGCGGGAACTTAGTCTTAAATTACGCGGGAAATGTCTCTAATATAGATATTTTTTTTAAACTGTAGCATTACCAGAATTGATGTAGTATTGTTGGTCATGAATACAGTGATGTAACCCCCTCACACCACCTCCCCAACCTAAGTGAGCGTGATCAGCGCCACAATAAAGGAGATTAACACCTTTTTTGCTGGGTCTCTCTGGCCAAGGTGGTGGTGTTGACCCTTTAACTCTGAGCCCCGGAAACCTTACCTGCCACTAGAAACAACAACAACAACAACAATATCAACAACAACAACAATAATAATAATAATAATAATAATAATAAACTACTTCAGGTATTCACTTAGGAGACGCCATCACCCCACATCTAAAAAGCTTATATTAATGTCACTCAGTATTCTGTAACGTGACTACAGTACATTACAGCACACGGAGTCGCGGTGAGAGTAAAAGAGGCGTTACAGTCTGGTGTTTGTAATATAGAGAGACGCGTTCTTCCTGACGAAGCTGTGTGCCTCCTGAAGTGCGTTTCGTAAAGTAGTGGTGAGACTGTGATCCTACTGACGGGGGTGGTGATATATTTTGATTTCCAGGAGGAGGATAAGGAACGAGAGAATGGAGGGAAGGTAAGGGAGATAGAGGAAATAGAAGATGGGAGATATGAGTGGAGGAGTAGGAGGAAGGAGAGAATGGGGGGAAAGTGGGGGAGATAGAGGAAATAGAAGATGGAAGATAAGAGGTAGAGGAGGGAAGATAATGAAGGGAGAAGGAGAAGTGTGTAGAATGAGGATATAGGATAGACTTTAGATTAATACTCCACGCTCCTTTCTTCTTTGTCTTCCTCCCCTTTCCTCTTCATCCCTTCTCTCCTTTCCTACCTCTTCACTCTCCTTTCTTCCCTTCCCCTTCTCTCTAACGCCCATCGTTCTTCTCTCATCCTTGTGTTAGGGACAAACAGACAGACAGCTGATTAGCATACACACACACACACACACGGAAATTGCTGAAGCCAAAAGTGTTGGAAGCTTGAGCATCACTTCACTGCCTAAACTAACATTAATTCCCCGTTGATGCAATCGTCCATTTATGTGGCTTCGAAGCCTTAATCGGACACAGAGAACGAAGCGGTTTCGAAACTTTAATGCGGTGAATGAACCAGTGTAACCAATGAATTAATAAACCAGTGAACCAATGAACCAGTGTAACCAATGAATCAATAAAACAGTGATCCAGTGAACCAATAAACCAGTGAACCAATGAACCAATAAACCAATAAAACAGTGAACCAATGAACCAGCGCACCTCAAAAACCTGTCCCAGCTCTATGACATATAGTTGTGAACCGACACTGTGTTATGGGTAAACTTGGAGTGTCCCATGAAAGAGTCTCGAAGCATCAAGTAAACACTACACTAGAGTCTGAGAGCGGCACTTTAGAATCACTTTTTAGCCTTCTGTAGATCAGGTGTCTCTCTCAGCTGAATAAATAATCCTACGCCGTTTCTGAAAGGGCTAAGATAAACAGCCATTGCATTAACCACAGACTGAGGGAAGAGCTTCGTGAGGATAGTTTAATATGTTGTTGTTGAAGCTGATATTAAAGTTTGGGTTAGACATGGAATGAGATATAAAGGCATAGGAAGAGACACAGATAGATAGATAGATAAGCGGATAGATAGATAGATAGAGAGGTAAACTCACAAATCTCACCACCTGAGGATATTACCCAGATGCTCACTGAGAAAACATCAACAAAGTGTTCAGAAACTTTGGTGGTCACTGGAAAGGAATAGAAAATGGAAGGTCAGTCATTATGTAAAGGGATTAATGTCAGAGAGGTCAAGCGGTTATAGGTCACAGGTGGTCAGGAACGGTCCATACTAATAAGAAACTCCATGGATCTTCAGGGCGAGTCATGAGATGTGTGTGTGTGTGTGTGTGAAAGTGAATGAGGGTGAGAGAAAAAGTGAGAGAGTGAGTTAGAGAGAGAAAGGAGAGAGAGCGAGAGAGGGGGTTGTCCTCTGCCACCAACACTATCCATCAGGCTCTGAATATATTAAAACTACACAGTTCACTTTCCTTGAAGAAGAAGAAGAAGAAGAAGAAGAAGAAAATAAAGATAAAGAAAGGAAAGGAAAAGAAAGCGAAAAAAAAAGAGGAAGGGAAATATATCACGTGAAGACGAGGAAAATAAAACAATTAAACACAAGAAAATAAAACAAGACGAAAAGGAAGAAGAAGAAAGAGTCACAATAATATAAAGAAGGAAGAAATAAAAACACACACACACACACACACACCACTCCCTCCACCCCCACACACATACACAGATGTAGGTATCCATCAGTGTGTGTTAGTATGTGTGTGTGTGTGTGTTAGTGTGCGTGGAGGAGGTACACTTGAGGGCGTTCACGAGGCAAAATATAAAACGCCATCTTGCTCAAGAGGATCCAGAAGCCTGAAAAGACTACTCGACCCACCTCCTCTCCCCCTCCTCCCCCCGTCGCTCCCTTTCCACCTTTATAACCTTTTCTGAGTTGTGTGACCTGCTTTGACCTTGGGGTATGTGACCTATTTTGACATTGGAGTGTATGTGACCTGTTTTGATCTTTTCTGAGTGCATGCCTTTATAACATCACTAATAATCCACGCCCATAACACCACTAACCCACGCCCATAACACCACTAACCCACGCCCATAACACCACTAACCCACGCCCATAACACCACTAACCCACGCCCATAACACCACTAACCCACGCCCATAACACCACTAACCCACGCCCATAACACCACTAACCCCACGCCCATAACACCACTATCGCACGCCCATAGCACCACTAACCCACCCATAACACCACTAACCCAGCCCATAACACCACTAACCCACGCCCATAACACCACTAACCCACGCCCATAACACCACTAATCACCAATTCTCTCTCCCCCTCAGTGATATCTGCAAGGACGGCGTGGTGAGGGTCCAATGGCCGTGCCTTCCCTGCCTGTGAGAAGTGGAGGGCGTGGCAGGGGCGCCTACACTTCACTCCGTGACCCACGCCCATAATGGTGATGCCGCGACTGTACACCTCTGACACTCCTGTATGTATATTATGTATGCTGATTATATATTAAGTGTATATATTATATGTGCTCCATTTATGTGCCATTTATCTGTGCCTAGCTAGCAGCAAGTATTGTTACAATATCCACATGCCACTAATGGAAGCTTGGTGTATCACTTTGCCATACGTCGCTCCATGCAGCAGCGGACATGAGTTTACAGCTGAGGAGAGCACTACTTCCCTTGTGTACATACTCTTATCCAGTAAAACTGAACCTACAAAACTATACAGTATGTTTTGTGTTCTTCCTGTATATAGAACTTATTATTCAGAACCTAACATGGCGCAGTGCGTAGTTTTACTGGATGGTTTTACGAGTGATATGTGCAAGTTTGTGAAAGCCGGCTTATGGACTCCTGCTCAGGCCATCCTCAAGAATTTCAACCTTGAGCAGGTCAGACAGTGATTTTCTGTGAAGTGTTTAGTGCATTGTGTGTGTTTCGCCATCTTATGTGTGACCTTGTTTTTAAAGGATTCCTGTGGCATATCAGGGGAGTAGAGTTCAGCAATCCTTCTTTCTGACTGCTTTCCAGAGGGGGTGACTGAGCCTCTGCCTCCAACCCTCCTCACAGCGCCGGGCCTTCTCCACCACAGCTGAGGCGAGACGCTCTGCCTGCCCGGGACACACACACACACATACATGAGTACTAACACTTGTTGACCGGGCGGCTTCTTTATATAGTATTAGAGAGAGCATAACTCCATTTATCTGTGTATTTAATTAATTTTTTTGTCTGAAATCTTAGAAGAAATATCGGGCCGACCGGTCAACACTGATTTTAGACACAGTACACAGATGAAGTTAGTTATGGTCTCTGCGCTCCACGTGAGTCGTGGACCCAGCGCCTGGATGAGTCAAGCGGATGATAGTCCCCCATGCATTAACGCCGGGCTACCACTTCTCCAGCCCCCACAACATCGCTGCAGTCCTTCAATTATCCGTTGTTCCAGAGATAATTGCTTACTGAAGTTTATGAGAGATGAGAGATGAGGATGAAGTCACAGATGCTTGGCGGATGAGTTACACAAAGTGCTAGAGGAGACCATAATTCCAAATTTTGAGATTGAAGACAGTGTACGGTTTAAAGCCTTGATATTCTGCCTCCCACTGTTAACCAAGCCCCCTGGGTTTCTAATAATCGGCCTCGGTACTGACTGGTCTGAGATATTCAACCATGCTTCACGCCCCCAGCCCCACCCCAAAGCAGCCCAAACACCGCCCATCTTGGAGCCTGATGTGAATTTCCAGACTTTTCGATAAATGGCGGCATGATTACTTACAATGGTGGACCTCCTGAGTTTGTCACAAAACAACTCAACCAGCTGCTTATGAGGTAGATATATGTTTAGG
>NW_024725070.1:0-30772 GCF_018991925.1 Homarus americanus | reverse complement strand
GTCACAATTATAAGGTCGTGGGTTCAAATCCTGGTGGGGTGAGGTGTTGATTATATGTAGAAGTCCGCGTGCTTTATTGGGCTAATGAAATATATATGGATCCTGGAGTTTCCAAGCCGGATTTGGTAAAACGTTGCTCTTATCACCTAAGCGGCACGGGTGGTCCCCTATAGTGGTTCACGGTGCCATAAGCTAATTGGACAGGCTTTGTGTGAATTATAACAGAGTCTAGGACTGCTTATAGTGTCCTGGTAGCCCATAGGTAGCGTTCCTCGGTCACAATTATAAAATCGTGGGTTCGAATCCTGGTGGGGTGAGGTGTTGATTATATGTAGATGTACACATGCTATATTGGGCTCATGAAATATATATGGATCCTCGTGTTTCGAAGCCGGATTTGGTAAAACGTTGCTCTGATCACCTAAGCGGCACAGATGGTCCCCATTAGAGGTTCACAGCGTCATAAGCTCATTGAACAGGCTTTGTGTGAAATATAGCAGAGTCTAGGACTGCTTTTATTGTCCTGGTGGCCCAGAGGTTGCGTTCCCCGGTCACAATTAGAAGATCGTGGGTTCGAATCCTGGGTGAAGTGTTGATTATATGTAGAAGTCCGCGTGATTTATTGGGCTAATGAAATATATATGGATCCTCGTGTTTCGAAGCCGGATTTGGGAAAACGTTGCTCCGATCACCTAAGCGGCACGGATGGTCCCCATTAGAGGTTCATGGCGCCATAAGGTCGTTGAACATGCTTTGTCAAATATAGTAGAGTTTAGGACTGCTTTTATTGTCCTGGTGGCCCAGAGGTAGCATACCCCGGTTACAATTATAAGATCGTGGGTTTGAATCCTGGTGGGGTGAGGTATTGATTATATGTAGAAGCCCGAGTGCTTTATTGGGCTAATGAAATATATATGGATCCTCGTGTTTCCAAGCCGGATTTGGTAAAACGTTGCTCTAATCACCTAAGCGGCACAGATGGTCCCCATTAGAGGTTCACAGCGTCATAAGCTCGTTGAACAGGCTCTGTGTGAAATATAGCAGAGTCTAGGACTGCTTTTATTGTCCTGGTGGCCCAGAGGTAGCATAACCCGGTCACAATTATCAGATCGTGGGTTCGAATCCTGGTGGGGTGAGGTGTTGATTATATGTAGAAGTCCGCGTGCTTTATTGGGCTAATGAAATATATATGGATCCTCGTGTTTCGAAGCCGGATTTGTTAAACGTTGCTCTTATCACCTAAGCGGCACTGGTGGTCCCCACTAGAGGTTCACGGCGCCATAAGCTAGTTGAACAGGCTTTGCGTGAAATATAACTGAGTCTAGGACTGCTTTTAGTGTCATGGTGGTCCACAGGTAGCATTCCCTGGTCACAATTATAAGATTTTGGGTTTGACTCCTGGTGAGGTGAGGTGTTGATTATATGTAGAAATCTACATGCTTTATTGGGCTAATGAAATATATATGGATACTCGTTTTTCGAAGCCGGATTTGGTAAAACGTTGCTCTGATCACCTAAGCGCCACGGGTGGTCCCCATTAGAGGTTCACGGCGCCATAAGCTCATTGAACAGGCTTTTTGTGAAATATAACAGAGTTCAGGACTGCTTTTAGTGTCCTGGTGGCCCAGAGGTAGCGTTCCCCGGTCACAATTATAAGATCGTTGGTTCGAATCCTGGTGGGGTGAGGTGTTGATTATATGTAGAAATGTGCGTGCTCTATTGGGCTAATGAAATATATATGGATCCTCGTGTTTCGAAGCCGGATTTAGTAAAACGTTACTCTGAACACCTAAGCGGCACTGGTGGTCCTCATTAGAGTTTCACGGCGCCATAAGCTCATTGAACAGGCTTTGTGTGAAATATAACAGAGTCTAGGACTGCTTTTAGTGTCCTGGTGGTCCACAGGTAGCATTCCCTGGTCACAATTATAAGATTTTGGGTTTGAATCCTGGTGGGGTGAGGTGGTGATTTTATGAAGAAGTCCGCGTGCTTTATTGGGCTAAATAAATGTATTTGGATCCTAGTGTTTCGTAGCCGGATTTGGTAAAACGTTGCTCTGGTCACCAAGCGGCACGTGTGGTCCCCATTAGAGGTTCACGGCGCCATTAGCTCGTTGAACAGGCTTTGTGTGAAATATAACCGAGTCTAGGACTGCTTTTAGTGTCCTGGTGGTCCACAGGTAGCATTCCCTAGTCACAATTATAAGATTTTGGGATTGAATCCTGGTGGGGTGAGGTGGTGATTTTATGTAGAAGTCCGCGTGTTTTATTGGGCTAATGAAATATATATGGATCCTCGTGTTTCCAAGCCTGATTTGGTATAACCTTGCTCTTATCACCTAAATGGCACTGGTGGTCCCCAGTAGAGGTTCACGGCGCCATAAGCTCGTTGAACAGGCTTTGTGTGAAATATAACAGAGTTTAGGACTGCTTTTAGTCTCCTGGTGGCCCAGAGGTAGCGTTCCCCGGTCACAATTATAAGATCGTGGGTTTGAATCCTGGTGGGGTGCGGTGTTGTTTATATGTAGAAGTTTGCGTGCTTTATTGGGCTAATGATATATATATGGATACTCGTGTTTCGAAGCCGGATTTGGTAAAACGCTGCTCTGAACACCTAAGCGGCACTGGTGGTCCCCAGAAGAGGTTCACGGCGCCATAAGCTCGTTGAACAGGCTTTGCGTGAAATATAACTGAGTCTAGGACAGCTTTTAGTGTCCTGGTGGTCCACAGGTAGCATTCCCTGGTCACAATTATACGATTTTGGGTTTGAATCCTGGTGGGGTGAAGTGTTGATTTTATGTAGAAGTCTGCGTACGGTATTGGGCTAAAGAAATATATTTGGATCCTCGTGTTTCGTAGCCGCATTTGGTTAAACGTTACTCTGATCACCTAAGCGGCACGGGTGGTCCCCATTAGAGGTTCATAGCGCCATAAGGTCGTTGAACAGGCTTTTTTTGAAATATAGTAGAGTCTAGGACTGCTTTTATTGTCCTGGTGGCCCAGAGGTAGCATACCCCGGTCACAATTATAAGATCGTGAGTCTGAATCCTGGTGGGGGGAGGTGTTGATTATATGTAGAAGTCCGAGTGCTTTATTGGGCTAATGAAATATATATGTATCCTCGTGTTTCCAAGCCGGATTTGGTAAAACGTTGCTCTGATCACCTAAGCGGCACGGGTGGTCCCCATTAGAGGTTCATGGCGCCATGAGGTCGTTGAACAGGCTTTGTGTGAAATATAGTAGCGTCTAGGACTGCTTATATTGTCCTGGTTGCCCAGAGGTAGCGTTCCCCGGTCACAATTATAAGGTCGTGGGTTCAAATCCTGGTGGGGTGAGGTGTTGATTATATGTAGAAGTCCGCGTGCTTTATTACGCTAATGAAAAATATATGGATCCTCGTGTTTTGAAGCCGCATTTGGTAAAACTTTGCTCTGATCACCTAAGGGGCACGGGTGGTCCCATATAGTGGTTCACAGCCCCATAAGCTCGTTGAACAGGCTTTGTGTGAAATATAACAGTCTAGGACGGCTTTTAGTGTCCTGGTGGTCCACAGGTAGCATTCCCTGGTCACAATTATAAGATTTTGGTTTTGAATCCTGGTGGGTTGAGGTGTTGATTTTATGTAGAAGTCCGCATGCTTTATTGGGCTAAAGAAATATATTTGGATCCTCGTGTTTCGTAGCCGGATTTGGTAAAACGTTGCTCTGGTCCCCAAGCGGCACGTGTTGTCCCCATTAGAGGTTCACGGCGCAATAAGCTCGTTGAACAGGCATTGTGAAATGTAACAGAGTCTAGGACTGCTTTTAGTGTCCTGGTGGTCCACATGTAGCATTCCCTGGTCACAATTATAAGATTTTGGGTTTGAATCCTGGTGGGGTGAGGTGTTGATTTTATGTAGAAGTCTGCGTGCTTTATTGGGCTAATGAAATATATATGGATCCTCGAGTTTCCAAGCCAGATTTGGTAAAACGTTGCTCTGATCAAATAAGCGGCACGGGTGGTCCTCTATAGTGGTTCACGGCGCCATAAGCTCTTCGAACAGGCTTTGTGTGAAATATAGCAGAGTCTAGGACTGCTTTTATTGTCCTAGTGGCCCAGAGGTAGCATAACCCGGTCACAATTATAAGATCGTGGGTTTGAATCCTGGTGGGGTGAGGTGTTGATTATATGTAGAAGTCCGAGTGCTTTATTGGGCTAATAAAATATATATGGATCCTCGTGTTTCCAAGCCGGATTTGGTAAAACGTTGCTCTGATCACCTAAGCGGCACGGGTGGTCCCCATTAGAGGTTCATGGCGCCATAAGGTCGTTGAACAGGCTTTGTGTGAAATATAGTAGAGTCTAGGACTGCTTTTATTGTCCTGGTTGCCAAGAGGTAGCGTTCCCTGGTGACAATTATAAGATCGTGGTTTCAAATCCTGGTGGGGTGAGGTGTTGATTATATGTAGAAGTCTGGGTACTTTATTGGGCTAATGAAATATATATGGATCCTCGTCTTTCGAAGCCGGATTTGGGAAAACGTTACTCTGATCACCTAAGCGGCACGGGTGGTCCCCATTAGAGGTTCACACCGCCATAAGCTCGTTGAACAGGCTTTGTGTGAAATATATCAGCGTCTAGGACTGCTTTAAGTGTCCTGGTGGCCCAGAGGTAGCGTTCCCCGGTCACAATTATAAGATCGTGGGTTCGAATCCTGGTGGGGTGAGGTGTTGATTATTATATGTAGAAATCGCGTGCTTTATTGGGCTAATAAGTATATGGACCCTCGTGTTTGAAGCCGCATTTGGTAACAATTGCTCTGATCACCTAGCGTGCGCCACCGGTCCCCAGTAGAGGTTCAGGAGCCATAAGCTCGTTAAGACAGGCTTTATTAATAATATAGCAGAGTCTAGGACTGCTTTTATTGTCCTGGTGGCCCCCAGTAGCGTTCCCTTTCACAGAATTATAGATCGTGGGTTTTAAATCTGGTGGGGTGGGGCGTTGATTATGCAGAAGTCTGCGTGCTTTATTGGGCTTATGAAATATATATGGATCCTCGTGTTTCGAAGCCGCATTTGGTAAAACGTTGCTCTGATCACCTACGCGGCACGGGTGGTCTCCTATAGTGGTTCACAGCGCCATAAGCTCGTTGAACAGGCTTTGTGTGAAATATAGCAGAGTTTAGGACTGCTTTTATTGTCCTGGTGGCCCAGAGGTAGCGTTCCCCGGTCACAATTATAAGATCGTGGGTTTGAATCCTGGTTGGGTGAGGTGTTGATTATATGTAGAAGTCCGAGTGCTTTATTGGGCTTATGAAATATATATTGATCCTCGTGTTTTGAAGCCGCATTTGGCAAAACGTTGCTCTCATCACCTAAGCGGCACACGTGGTCCCCATTAGAGGTTCATGGCGCCATAAGGTCGTTGAACAGGCTTTGTGTGAAATATGGTAGAGTCTAGGACTGCTTTTATTGTCCTGGTTGCCCAGAGGTAGCGTTCCTCGGTCACAATTATAAGATACATTGAGTTCAAATCCTGAGTGGGGTGAGGTGTTGATTATATATGTAGAAGGCCGTGTGCTTTATTGGGCTTATAAAATATATATGGATCCTCGTGTTTTCAAGCGCATTTGGTAGTTGCTCCTGATCACCCTAAGCGGCGGGTGGAGGTCTCTATAGTGGTTCTGGCGCATAAGCTCGTTGAACAGGCTTTGTGTGAAATATAGCAGAGTCTAGGACTGCTTTTATTGTCCTGGTGGCCCAGAGGTAGCGTTCCCCGGTCACAATATAAGATCGTGGGTTTGAATCCTGGTGGGGTGAGGTGTTGATTATATGTAGAATTCTGAGTGCTTTATTGGGCTAATGAAATATATTTTGATCCTCGTGTTTCGAGCGGGAATTGGTAAAACGTTGCTCTGATCACCTAAGCGGCACGGGTGGTCCCCATTAGAGTTTCATGGCGCCATAAGGTCGTTGAACAGGGTTTGTGTGAAATATAGTAGAGTCTAGGACTGCTTTTATTGTCCTGGTGGCCCAGAGGTAGCATACCTCGGTCACAATTATAAGATCGTGGGTCTGAATCCTGGTGGGGTGAGGTGTTGATTATATGTAGAAGTCCGGGTACTTTATTGGGCTAATGAAATATATATGGATCCTCGTGTTTCCAAACCGGATTTTGGAAAACGTTGCTCTTATCACCTAAGCGGCACGGGTGGTCCCCATCAGAGGTTCATGGCGCTATAATATCGCTGAACAGGCTTTGTGTGAAATATAGTAGTGTCTAGGACTGCTTTTATTGTCCTGGTTGCCAAGAGGTAGCGTTCCCCGGTTACAATTATAAGATCGTGGTTTCAAATCCTGGTGGGGTGAGGTGTTGATTATATGTAGAAGTCCGGGTACTTTATTGGGCTAATGAAATATATATGGATCCTCGTGTTTCCAAACCGGATTTTGGAAAACGTTGCTCTTATCACCTAAGCGGCACGGGTGGTCCCCATCAGAGGTTCATGGCACTATAAGATCGTTGAACAAGCTTTGTGTGAAATATAGTAGAGTCTTGGACTGCTTTTATTGTCCTGGTTGCCAAGAGGTAGCGTTCCCCGGTCACAATTATAAGATCGTGGGTTCAAATCCTGGTGGGGTGAGGTGTTGTTATATGTAGAAGTCCGTGTGCTTTATTGGGCTAATGAAATATATATGGATCCTCGTGTTTCGAAGCCGCATTTGGTAAAACGTTGCTCTGATCACCTACGCGGCACGGGTGGTCTCCTATAGTGTTTCACAGCGCCATAAGCTCGTTGAACAGGCTTTGTGTGAAATATAGCAGAGTTTAGGACTGCTTTTATTGTCCTGGTGGCCCAGAGGTAGCGTTCCCCGGTCACAATTATAAGATCGTGGGTTTGAATCCTGGTTGGGTGAAGTGTTGATTATATGTTGAAGTCCGAGTGCTTTATTGGGCTTATGAAATATATATTGATCCTCGTGTTTTGAAGCCGCATTTGGTAAAACGTTGCTCTCATCACCTAAGCGGCACACGTGGTCCCCATTAGAGGTTCATGGCGCCATAAGGTCGTTGAACAGGCTTTGTGTGAAATATGGTAGAGTCTAGGACTGCTTTTATTGTCCTGGTTGCCCAGAGGTAGCGTTCCCCGGTCACAATATAAGATCGTGGGTTTGAATCCTGGTGGGGTGAGGTGTTGATTATATGTAGAATTCCGAGTGCTTTATTGGGCTAATGAAATATATTTTGATCCTCGTGTTTCGAAGCCGGATTTGGTAAAACGTTGCTCTGATCACCTAAGCGGCACGGGTGGTCCGCATTAGAGGTTCACGGCGCCATAAGCTCGTTGAACAGGCTTTGTGTGAAATATACCAGAGTCTAGGACTGCTTTTATTGTCCTGGTGGCCCAGAGGTAGCTTTCCCCAGTCACAATTATAAGATCGTGGGTTCAAATCCTGGTGGGGTGAGGTGTTGATTATATGTAGAAGTCCGCGTGCTTTATTGGGCTAATGAAATATATATGGATCCTCCTTGTTTCGACGCCTCATTTGTTAAAACGTTGCTCTGATCACCTAAGCGGCACGGGTGGTCCCCTATAGTTGTACACAGCGCCATAAGCTCGTTGAACAGGCTTTGTGTGAAATATAGTAGAGTCTAGGACTGCTTTTATTGTCCTGGTGGCCCAGAGGTAGCATACCCCGGTCACAATTATAAGATCGTGGGTTTGAATTCTGGTGGGGTGAGGTGTTGATTATATGTAGAAGTCCGAGTGCTTTATTGGGCTAATAAAATATATATGGATCCTCGTGTTTCCAAGCCGGATTTGGTAAAACGTTGCTCTGATCACCTAAGCGGCACGGGTGGTCCCCATTAGAGGTTCATGGCGCCATAAGGTCGTTGAACAGGCTTTGTGTGAAATATAGTAGAGTCTAGGACTGCTTTTATTGTCCTGGTGGCCCAGAGGTAGCATATCCCGGTCTCAATTATAGGATCGTGGGTTTGAATCCTGGTGGGGTGAGGTGTTGATTATATGTAGAAGTCGGCATGCTTTATTGGGCTAATGAAAGATATATGGATCCTCGTGTTTCGAAACCGGATTTGGTAAAACGTTGCTCTGATCACCTCAGCGGCACGGGTGGTCCCCATTAGAGGTTCACGGCGCCATAAACTCGCTGAACAGGCTTTGTGTGAAATATAGCAGAGTCTAGGACTGCTTTTATTGTCCTAGTGGCCCAGAGGTAGCGTTCCCGGTCACAATTATAAGATCGTGGGTTCAAATCCTGGTGGGGTGAGGTGTTGATTATATGTAGAAGTCCGCGTGCTTTATTGGGCTAATGAAATATATATGAATCCTCCTTGTTTCGACGCCGCATTTGGAAAAACGGTGGTCTGATCACCTAAGCGGCACGGGTTGTCCCCATTAGAGGTTCACAGTGCCATAAGCTCGTTGAACACGCTTTGTGTGAAATATAGCAGAGTCTAGGACTGCTTTTATTGTCCTGGTGGCCCAGAGGTAGCGTTCCCCGGTCACAATTATAAGATCGTGTGTTCAAATCCTGGTGGGGTGAGGTGTTGATTATATGTAGAAGTCCGAGTGCTTTATTGGGCTAATAAAATATATATGGATCCTCGTGTTTCCAAGCCGGATTTAGTAAAACGTTGCTCTGATCACCTAAGCGGCACGGGTGGTCCCCATTAGAGGTTCATGGCGCCATAAGGTCGTTGAACAGGCTTTGTGTGAAATATAGCAGAGTCTAGGAATGGTTTTATTGTCCTGGTGGCCCAGAGGTAGCGTCCCCCGTTCACAATTATAAGATAGTGGGTTCAAATCCTGGTGGGGTGAGGTGTTGATTATATGTAGAAGTCTGCATGCATTTTTGGGCTATTGAAATATATATGGATCCTCGTTTTTCGAAGCCGGATTTGGTAAAACGTTGCTCTGATCACCTAAGCGGCACGGGTGGTCCCCATTAAAGGTTCATGGCGCCATAAGGTCGTTGAACAGGCTTTGTGTGAAATATGGTAGAGTCTAGGACTGCTTTTATTGTCCTGGTTGCCCAGAGGTAACGTTCCCCAGTCACAATTATAAGATCGTGGGTTCAAATCCTGGTGGGATGAGGTGTTGATTATATGTAGAAGTCCGCATGCATTATTGGGCTAATGAAATATATATGGATCCTCGTGTTTCCAAGCCGGATTTGGTAAAACGTTGCTCTTATCACCTAAGCGGCACAGATGGTCCCCATTAGAGGTTCATGACGCCATAAGGTCGTTGAACAGGCTTCGTGTGAAATATAGTAGAGTCTAGGACTGCTTTTAGTGTCCTGGTGGTCCACAGGTAGCATTCCCTGGTCACAATTATAAGATTTTGGGTTTGAATCTTGGTGGGGTGAGGTGGTGATTTTATGTAGAAGTCCGCATGCTTTATTGGGCTAAAGAAATATATTTGGATCCTCGTGTTTCGTTGCCGGATTTGGTAAGACGTTGCTCTGGTCACCAAGCGGCACGTGTGGTCCCCATTAGAGGTTCACGGCGCCATAAGCTCGTTGAACAGGCTTTGTGTGAAATATAACAGAGTCTAGGACTGCTTTTAGTGTCCTGGTGGTCCACAGGTAGCATTCCCTAATCACAATTATAAGATTTTGGGATTGAATCCTGGTGGGGTGTGGTGTTGATTTTATGTAGAAGTCCGCGTGCTGTATTGGGCTAATGAAATATATATGGATCCACGTGTTTCGAGCCGGATTTGGTAAAACGTTACTCTGATCACCTAAGCGGGACGGGTGGTCCCCATTAGAAGTTCATGGCGCCATAAGGTCGTTGAACAGGCTTTGTGTGAAATATAGTAGAGTCTCGGACTTCTTTTATTGTCCTGGTGGCCCAGAGGTAGCATACCCCGGTCACAATTATAAGATCGTGGGTTTGAATCCTTTGTGGGGTGAGGTGTTGATTATATGTAGAAGTCCGCGTGCTTTATTGGGCTAATGAAATATATATGGACCCTCGTGTTTTGAAGCCGCATTTGGTAAAACGTTGCTCTGATCACCTAAGCGGCACGGGTGGTCCCCATTAGAGGTTCACGGCGCCATAAGCTCGTTGAACAGGGTTTGTGTGAAATATAGCATAGTCTAGGACTGCTATTATTTTCCTGGTGGCCCAGAGGTAGCGTTCCCCTTTCACAATTATAAGATCGTGGGTTTAAATCCTGGTGGGGTGAGGCGTTGTTTATATGCAGAAGTCTGCGTGCTTTATTGGGCTAATGAAATATATATGGATCCTCGGGTTTCCAAGCCGCATTTGGTTAAACGTTACTCTGATCACTTAAGCGGCACGGGTGGTCCCTATTAGAGGTTCATGGCGCCATAAGGTCGTTGAACAGGCTTTGTGTGAAATATAGTAGAGTCTAGGACTGCTTTTATTGTCCTGGTTGCCAAGAGGTAGCGTTCCCCGGTGACAATTATAAGATCGTGGTTTTAAATCCTGGTGGGGTGAGGTGTTGATTATATGTAGAAGTCCGCGTACTTTATTGGGCTAATGAAATATATATGGACCCTCGGTTTTTGAAGCCGCATTTGGTAAAACGTTGCTCTGATCACCTAAGCGGCACGGGTGGTCCCCATTAGAGGTTCACGTCGCCTTAAGCTCGTTGAACAGTCTTTGTGTGAAATATAGCAGAGTCTAGGACTGCTTTTATTGTCCTAGTGTCCCAGAGGTAGCGTTCCCCTGTCACAATTATAAGATCGTGGGTTCAAATCCTGGTGGGGTGAGGTGTTGATTATATGTAGAAGTCCGCGTGCTGTATTGGGCTAATGAAATATATATGGATCCACGTGTTTCGAGCCGGAATTGGTAAAACGTTGCTCTGATCACCTAAGCGGCACGGGTGGTCCCCATTAGAGGTTCACGGCGCCATAAGGTCGTTGAACAGGGTTTGTGTGAAATATAGTAGAGTCTAGGACTGCTTTTATTGTCCTGGTGGCCCAGAGGTAGCATATCCCGGAAACAATTATAAGATCGTGGGTTTGAATCCTGGTGGGGTGAGGTGTTGATTTATATCTTGAGAGTCCCGGGTACTTTATTGGGCTAATAAATATATGGACCCTCGTGTTTTAAAGCGGTTGAAACGTTGCTCTTATCACCCTAAGCGGCCGCGGTGAGGTCTATAGAGGTTCATAGGCGGCCTATAACATCTCGTTCGAACAGAGCTTTGTGTGAAATATAGTAGAGTCTAGGACTGCTTTTATTGTCCTGGTTGCCCAAGTGGCGTTCCCGGTCACAATTATAGATCGTGGTTTCAAATCCTGGTGGGGTGATGTGTTGATTATATGTAGAAGTCCGGGTACTTTATTGGGCTAATGAAATATATGTGGATCCTCGTGCTTCGAAGCCGCATTTGGTAAAACGTTGCTCCGATCACCTAAGCGGCATGGGTGGTCCCCATCAGAGGTTCACGGCGCCATAAGCTCGTTGAACAGGTTTTGTGTGAAATATAGCAGAGTCTAGGACTGCTTTTATTGTCCTGGTGGCCCAGAGGTAGCGTTCCCCGGTCACAATTATAAGATCGTGAGTTCAAATCCTGGTGGGGTGAGGTGTTGATTATGTGTAAAAGTCCGTGTGCTTTATTGGGCTAATGAAATATATATGGATCCTCGTGTTTCGAAGCAGCATTTGGTAAAACGTTGCTCTGATCACCTAAGCGGCACGGGTGGTCCTCATTAAAGGTTTACGGTGCCTTAAGCTCGTTGAACAGGCTTTGTGTGAAATATAGCAGAGTCTAGGACTGCTTTTATTGTTCCTGGTGGCCCAGAGTGGCGTTCCCCGGTCTATGTAATAGATCGTGGGTTTGAATCCTGGTGGGGTAAGTGTTGATTATATGTAGAAGTCGAGTGCTTTATTGGGCTAATGAAATATATATTGATCCTCGTGTTTCGAAGCCGGATTTGGTAAAACGTTGCTCTGATCACCTAAGCAGCACGGGTGGTGCGCATTAGAGGTTCACGGCGCCATAAGCTCGTTGAACAGGCTTTGTGTGAAATATACCAGAGTCTAGGACTGCTTTTATTGTCCTGGTGGCCCAGAGGTAGCTTTCCCCGGTCACAATTATAAGATCGTGGGTTCAAATCCTGGGGGGGTGAGGTGTTGAATATATGTAGAAGTCCGTGTGCTTTATTGGGCTAATGAAATATATATGGATCCTCGTGTTTCAGAAGCCGCATTTGGTAAAACGTTGCTCTGATCACCTACGCGGCACGGGTGGTCTCCTATAGTGGTTCACAGCGCCATAAGCTCGTTGAACAGGCTTTGTGTGAAATATAGCAGAGTTTAGGACTGCTTTTATTGTCCTGGTGGCCCAGAGGTAGCGTTGCCCGGTCACAATTATATGATCGTGGGTTTGAATCCTGGTTGGGTGAGGTGTTGATTATATGTAGAAGTCCGAGTGCTTTATTGGGCTTATGAAATATATATTTATCCTCGTGTTTTGAAGCCGCATTTGGTAAAACGTTGCTCTCATCACCTAAGCTGCACGCGTGGTCCCCATTAGAGGTTCATGGCGCCATAAGGTAGTTGAACAGGCTTTGTGTGAAATATGGTAGAGTCTAGGACTGCTTTTATTGTCCTGGTTGCCCAGAGGTAGCGTTCCCCGGTCACAATTATAAGATCGTGGGTTCAAATCCTGGTGGGGTGAGGTGTTGATTATATGTAGAAGTCCGTGTGCTTTATTGGGCTAATGAAATATATATGGATCCTCGTGTTTCGAAGCCGCATTTGGTAAAAAGTTGCTCTGATCACCTAAGCGGCACGGGTGGTCTCCTATAGTGGTTCACAGCGCCATAAGCTCGTTGAACAGGCTTTGTGTGAAATATAGCAGAGTTTAGGACTGCTTTTATTGTCCTGGTGGCCCAGAGGTAGCGTTCCCCGGTCACAATATAAGATCGTGGGTTTGAATCCTGGTGGGGTGAGGTGTTGATTATATGTAGAATTCCGAGTGCTTTATTGGGCTAATGAAATATATATTGATCCTCGTGTTTCGAAGCCGGATTTGGTAAAACGTTGCTCTGATCACCTAAGCGGCACGGGTGGTCTCCTATAGTGGTTCACAGCGCCATAAGCTCGTTGAACAGTCTTTGTGTGAAATATAGCAGAGTCTAGGACTGCTTTTATTGTCCTGGTGGCCCAGAGGTAGCGTCCCCCGGTCACAATTATAAGATTGTGGGTTCAAATCCTGGTGGGGTGAGGTGTTGATTATATGTAGAAGTCCGCGTGCTTTATTGGGCTAATGAAATATATATGGATCCTCCTTGTTTCGACGCCTCATTTGTTAAAACGTTGCTCTGATCACCTAAGCGGCACGGGTGGTCCCCATTAGAGGTTCACGGTGCCATAAGCCCGTTGAACAGGCTTTGTGTGAAATATAGCAGAGTCTAGGAATGCTTTTATTGTCCTGGTGGCCCAGAGGTAGCGTCCCCCGGTCACAAATATAAGATAGTGGGTTCAAATCCTGGTGGGGTGAGGTGTTGATTATATGTAGAAGTCCGTGTGCTTTATTGGGCTAATAAAATATATATGGATCCTCGAGTTTCGAAGCCGGATTTGGAAAAACGTTACTCTGATCACCTAAGCGGCACGGGTTGTCCCCATTAGAGGTTCATGGCGCCATAAGGTCGTTGAACAGGCTTTGTGTGAAATATAGTAGAGTCTAGGACTGCTTTTATTGTCCTGGTGGCCCGGAGGTAGCATACCCCGGTCACACTTATAAGATCGTGGGTTTGAATCCTGGTGGGGTGAGGTGTTGATTATATGTAGAATTCTGCATGCTTTATTGGGCTAATGAAATATATATGGACCCTCGTGTTTTGAAGCCGCATTTGGTAAAACGTTGCTCTCATCACCTAAGCGGCACGGCTGGTCCCCATTAGAGGTTCACGGCGCCATAAGCTCGTTGAACAGGGTTTGTGTGAAATATAGCAGAGTCTAGGACTGCTATTATTTTCCTGGTGGCCCAGAGGTAGCGTTCCCCTTTCACAATTATAAGATCGTGGTTTCAAATCCTGGTGGGGTGAGGTGTTGATTATATGTAGAAGTCTGGGTACTTTATTGGGCTAATGAAATATATATGGATCCTCGTGTTTCGAGCCGGATTTGGTAAAACGTTGCTCTGATCACCTAAGCGGGACGGGTGGTCCCTATTAGAGGTTCATGGCGCCATAAGGTCGTTGAACAGGCTTTGTGTGAAATATAGTAGAGTCTAGGACTGCTTTTATTGTCCTGGTTGCCAAGAGGTAGCGTTCCCCGGTGACAATTATAAGATCGTGGTTTCAAATCCTGGTGGGGTGAGGTGTTGATTATATGTAGAAGTCCGCGTACTTTATTGGGCTAATGAAATATATATGGACCCTCGTGTTTTGAAGCCGCATTTGGTAAAACGTTGCTCTGATCACCTAAGCGGCATGCGTGGTCCCCATTAGAGGTTCACTGAGCCATAAGCTCGTTGAACAGGCTTTGTGTGAAATATAGCAGAGTCTAGGACTGCTTTTATTGTCCTGGTGGCCCAGAGGTAGCGTTCCCCTTTCACAATTATAAGATCGTGGGTTTAAATCCTGGTGGGGTGAGGCGTTGATTATATGCAGAAGTCTGCGTGCTTTATTGGGCTAATGAAATATATATGGATCCTCGGGTTTCAAAGCCACATTTGGTTAAACGTTGCTCTGATCACCTAAGCGCCACGGGTGGTCCCCATTAGAGGTTCATGGCGCCATAAGATCGTTGAACAGGCTTTGTGTGAAATATGGTAGAGTCTAGGACTGCTTTTATTGTCCTTGTTGCCCAGGGGTAGCGTTCCCCGGTCACAATTATAAGATCGTGGGTTTGAATCCTGGTGGGGTGAGGTGTTGATTATATGTAGAAGTCCGCGTGCTTTATTGGGCTAATGAAATATATATGGATCATCGAGTTTCGAAGCCGCATTTAGTAAAACGTTGGTTTGATCACCTAAGCGGCACGGGTGGTCCCCATTAGAGGTTCACGTCGCCATAAGCTCGTTGAACAGTCTTTGTGTGAAATATAGCAGAGTCTAGGACTGCTTTTATTGTCCTAGTGTCCCAGAGGTAGCGTTCCCCTGTCACAATTATAAGATCGTGGGTTCAAATCCTGGTGGGGTGAGGTGTTGATTATATGTAGAAGTCCGCGTGCTGTATTGGGCTAATGAAATATATATGGATCCACGTGTTTCGAGCCGGAATTGGTAAAACGTTGCTCTGATCACCTAAGCGGCACGGGTGGTCCCCATTAGAGTTTCATGGCGCCATAAGGTCGTTGAACAGGGTTTGTGTGAAATATAGTAGAGTCTAGGACTGCTTTTATTGTCCTGGTGGCCCAGAGGTAGCATATCCCGGAAACAATTATAAGATCGTGGGTTTGAATCCTGGTGGGGTGAGGTGTAGATTAAATATAGAAGTCCGCGTGCTTTATTGGGCTAATGAAATATATATGGACCCTCGTGTTTTGAAGCCGCATTTGGTAAAACGTTGCTCTGATCACCTAAGCGGCACGGGTGGTCCCCATTAGAGGTTCACGGCGCCATAAGCTCGTTGAACAGGCTTTGTGTGAAATATAGCAGAGTCTAGGACTGCTTTTATTGTCCTGTTGGCCCAGAGGTAGCATACCTCGGTCACAATTATAAGATCGTGGGTCTGAATCCTGGTGGGGTGAGGTGTTGATTATATGTAGAAGTCCGGGTACTTTATTGGGCTAATGAAATATATATGGATCCTCGTGTTTCCAAACCGGATTTTGGAAAACGTTGCTCTTATCACCTAAGCGGCACGGGTGGTCCCCATCAGAGGTTCATGGCGCTATAAGATCGTTGAACAGGCTTTGTGTGAAATATAGTAGAGTCTAGGACTGCTTTTATTGTCCTGGTTGCCAAGAGGTAGCGTTCCCCGGTCACAATTATAAGATCGTGGGTCTGAATCCTGGTGGGGTGAGGTGTTGATTATATGTAGAAGTCCGGGTGCTTTATTGGGCTAATGAAATATATATGGATCCTCGTGTTTCCAAACCGGATTTTGGAAAACGTTGCTCTTATCACCTAAGCGGCACGGGTGGTCCCCATCAGAGGTTCATGGCGCTATAAGCTCGTTGAACAGGCTTTGTGTGAAATATAGTAGAGTCTAGGACTGCTTTTATTGTCCTGGTTGCCAAGAGGTAGCGTTCCCCGGTCACAATTATAAGATCGTGGGTTCAAATCCTGGTGGGGTGAGGTGTTGATTATATGTAGAAGTCCGTGTGCTTTATTGGGCTAATGAAATATATATGGATCCTCGTGCTTCGAAGCCGCATTTGGTAAAACGTTGCTCTGATCACCTACGCGGCACGGGTGGTCTCCTATAGTGGTTCACAGCGCCATAAGCTCGTTGAACAGGCTTTGTGTGAAATATAGCAGAGTTTAGGACTGCTTTTATTGTCCTGGTGGCCCAGAGGTAGCGTTCCCCGGTCACAATAATAAGATCGTGGGTTTGAATCCTGGTGGGGTGAGGTGTTGATTATATGTAGAAGTCCGAGTGCTTTATTGGGCTTATGAAATATATATTGATCCTCGTGTTTCGAAGCCGGATTTGGTAAAACGTTGCTCTGATCACCTAAGCGGCACGGGTGGTCCCATTAGAGGTTCACGGCGCCATAAGCTCGTTGAACAGGCTTTGTGTGAAATATACCAGAGTCTAGGACTGCTTTTATTGTCCTGGTGGCCCAGAGGTAGCGTCCCCGGTCACAATTATAAGATTGTGGGTTCAAATCCTGGTGGGGTGAGGTGTTGATTATATGTAGAAGTCCGCGTGCTTTATTGGGCTAATGAAATATATATGGATCCTCCTTGTTTCGACGCCTCATTGTTAAAACGTTGCTCTGATCACCTAAGCGGCACGGGTGGTCCCCATTAGAGGTTCGCGGTGCCATAAGCCCGTTGAACAGGCTTTGTGTGAAATATAGCAGAGTCTAGGAATGCTTTTATTGTCCTGGTGGCCCAGAGGTAGCGTCCCCCAGTCACAAATATAAGATAGTGGGCTCAAATCCTGGTGGGGTGAGGTGTTGATTATATGTAGAAGTCCGTGTGCTTTATTGGGCTAATAAAATATATATGGATCCTCGAGTTTCGAAGCCGGATTTGGAAAAACGTTACTCTGATCACCTAAGCGGCACGGGTTGTCCCCATTAGAGGTTCATGGCGCCATAAGGTCGTTGAACAGGCTTTGTGTGAAATATAGTAGAGTCTAGGACTGCTTTTATTGTCCTGGTGGCCCAGAGGTAGCATACCCCGGTCACACTTATAAGATCGTGGGTTTGAATCCTGGTGGGGTGAGGTGTTGATTATATGTAGAAGTCCGCATGCTTTATTGGGCTAATGAAATATATATGGACCCTCGTGTTTTGAAGCCGCATTTGGTAAAACGTTGCTCTCATCACCTAAGCGGCACGCGTGGTCCCCATTAGAGGTTCACGGCGCCATAAGCTCGTTGAACAGGGTTTGTGTGAAATATAGCAGAGTCTAGGACTGCTATTATTTTCCTGGTGGCCCAGAGGTAGCGTTCCCCTTTCACAATTATAAGATCGTCGTTTCAAATCCTGGTGGGGTGAGGTGTTGATTATATGTAGAAGTCTGGGTACTTTATTGGGCTAATGAAATATATATGGATCCTCGTGTTTCGAGCCGGATTTGGTAAAACGTTGCTCTGATCACCTAAGCGGGACGGGTGGTCCCTATTAGAGGTTCATGGCGCCATAAGGTCGTTGAACAGGCTTTGTGTGAAATATAGTAGAGTCTAGGACTGCTTTTATTGTCCTGGTTGCCAAGAGGTAGCGTTCCCCGGTGACAATTATAAGATCGTGGTTTCAAATCCTGGTGGGGTGAGGTGTTGATTATATGTAGAAGTCCACGTACTTTATTGGGCTAATGAAATATATATGGACCCTCGTGTTTTGAAGCCGCATTTGGTAAAACGTTGCTCTGATCACCTAAGCGGCATGCGTGGTCCCCATTAGAGGTTCACTGAGCCATAAGCTCGTTGAACAGGCTTTGTGTGAAATATAGCAGAGTCTAGGACTGCTTTTATTGTCCTGGTGGCCCAGAGGTAGCGTTCCCCTTTCACAATTATAAGATCGTGGGTTTAAATCCTGGTGGGGTGAGGCGTTGATTATATGCAGAAGTCTGCGTGCTTTATTGGGCTAATGAAATATATATGGATCCTCGGGTTTCAAAGCCACATTTGGTTAAACGTTGCTCTGATCACCTAAGCGCCACGGGTGGTCCCCATTAGAGGTTCATGGCGCCATAAGATCGTTGAACAGGCTTTGTGTGAAATATGGTAGAGTCTAGGACTGCTTTTATTGTCCTTGTTGCCCAGGGGTAGCGTTCCCCGGTCACAATTATAAGATCGTGGGTTTGAATCCTGGTGGGGTGAGGTGTTGATTATATGTAGAAGTCCGCGTGCTTTATTGGGCTAATGAAATATATATGGATCATCGAGTTTCGAAGCCGCATTTAGTAAAACGTTGGTTTGATCACCTAAGCGGCACGGGTGGTCCCCATTAGAGGTTCACGTCGCCATAAGCTCGTTGAACAGTCTTTGTGTGAAATATAGCAGAGTCTAGGACTGCTTTTATTGTCCTAGTGTCCCAGAGGTAGCGTTCCCCTGTCACAATTATAAGATCGTGGGTTCAAATCCTGGTGGGGTGAGGTGTTGATTATATGTAGAAGTCCGCGTGCTGTATTGGGCTAATGAAATATATATGGATCCACGTGTTTCGAGCCGGAATTGGTAAAACGTTGCTCTGATCACCTAAGCGGCACGGGTGGTCCCCATTAGAGTTTCATGGCGCCATAAGGTCGTTGAACAGGGTTTGTGTGAAATATAGTAGAGTCTAGGACTGCTTTTATTGTCCTGGTGGCCCAGAGGTAGCATATCCCGGAAACAATTATAAGATCGTGGGTTTGAATCCTGGTGGGGTGAGGTGTAGATTAAATATAGAAGTCCGCGTGCTTTATTGGGCTAATGAAATATATATGGACCCTCGTGTTTTGAAGCCGCATTTGGTAAAACGTTGCTCTGATCACCTAAGCGGCACGGGTGGTCCCCATTAGAGGTTCACGGCGCCATAAGCTCGTTGAACAGGCTTTGTGTGAAATATAGCAGAGTCTAGGACTGCTTTTATTGTCCTGTTGGCCCAGAGGTAGCATACCTCGGTCACAATTATAAGATCGTGGGTCTGAATCCTGGTGGGGTGAGGTGTTGATTATATGTAGAAGTCCGGGTACTTTATTGGGCTAATGAAATATATATGGATCCTCGTGTTTCCAAACCGGATTTTGGAAAACGTTGCTCTTATCACCTAAGCGGCACGGGTGGTCCCCATCAGAGGTTCATGGCGCTATAAGATCGTTGAACAGGCTTTGTGTGAAATATAGTAGAGTCTAGGACTGCTTTTATTGTCCTGGTTGCCAAGAGGTAGCGTTCCCCGGTCACAATTATAAGATCGGGGGTTCAAATCCTGGTGGGGTGAGGTGTTGATTATATGTAGAAGTCCGTGTGCTTTATTGGGCTAATGAAATATATATGGATCCTCGTGTTTCGAAGCCGCATTTGGTAAAACGTTGCTCTGATCACCTAAGCGGCACGGGAGGTCCCCATTAGAGGTTCACGGCGCCAAAAGCTCGTTGAACAGGCTTTGTGTGAAATATAGCAGAGTCTAGGACTGCTTTTATTGTCTTAGTGGCCAAGAGGTACCATTCCCCGGTCACAATAATAAGATCGTGGGTTCAAATCCTGGTGGGGTGAGGTGTTGATTATATGTAGAAGTCCAAGTGCTTTAATGGGCTAATGAAATATATATGGATGCTCGTGTTTCCAAGCCGGATATGGTAAAACGTTGCTCTGATCACCTACGGGGCACGGGTGGTCCCCATTAGAGGTTCATGGCGCCATAAGGTCGTTGAACAGGCTTTGTGTGAAATATAGTAGAGTCTAGGACTGCTTTTATTGTCCTGGTGGCCCAGAGGAAGCATACCCCGGTCACACTTATAAGATCGTGGGTTTGAATCCTGGTGGGGTGGGGTGTTGATTATATGTAGAAGTCCGAGTGCTTTATTGGGCTAATGAAATATATATGGATCCACGTGTTTCGAAGCCATATTTGGTAAAACGTTGCTCTGATCACCTAAGCGCCACGGGTGGTCCCCATTAGAGGTTCATGGCGCCATAAGGTCGTTGAACAGTCTTTGTGTGATATATAGTAGAGTCTAGGACTGCTTTTATTGTCCTGGTGGCCCAGCTGTAGCATACCCCGGTCACAATTATAAGATCGTGGGTCTGAATCCTGGTGGGGTGAGGTGTTGATTATATGCAGAAGTCTGCGTACTTTATTGGGCTAATGAAATATATATGGATCCTCGGGTTTCGAAGCCGCATTTGGTTAAACGTTACTCTAATCAACTAGCGGCTTTATATGGTCCCCATTAGAGTTCACGCCTGCTTCGTTGAACAGGCTTTGTGTGAAATATAACAGAGTCTAGGACTGCTTTTAGTGTCCTGGTGGTCCACAGGTAGCGTTCCCTGTTCACAATTATAAGATCGTTGGTTCGAATCCTGGTGGGGTGAGGTGTTGATTATATTTAGAAGTCCGCATGCTTTATTGGGCTAAAGAAATATATATGGATCCTCGTGTTTCATAGCCGGATTTGGTAAAACGTTGCTCTAGTCACCAAGCGGCACGTGTGGTCCCCATTAGAGGTTCACGGCGCCATAAGCTCGTTGAACAGGCTTTGTGTGAAATATAGCAGAGTCTAGGACTGCTTTATTGAACTGGTGGCCCAGAGGTAGCGTTCCCCGGTCACATTTATAAGATCGTGGGTTCAAAAACTGGTGGGGTGAGTTGTTGATTATATGTAGAAGTCCGCGTGCTTCATTGGGCTAATGAAATATATATGGATCCTCGTATTTCCAAGCCGGATTTGGTAAAACGTTGCTCTGATCACCTAAGCGGCACAGGTGGTCCCTATTAGAGGTTCACGGCGCCAAAAGCTCGTTGAACAGGCTTTGTGTGAAATATAGTAGAGTCTAGGACTACTGCATTTATTGTCACAAAGTTGCCCAGAGGTAGCGTTCCCCGGTCACAATTATAAGATCGCGGGTTCAAATCCTGGTGGGGTGAGGTATTGATTATATGTAGAAGTCCGCATGCATTATTGGGCTAATGAAATATATATGGATCCCCGTGTTTCCAAGCCGGATTTGGTAAAACGTTGCTCTTATCACTTAAGCGGCACGGGTGGTCCCCTATAGTGGTTCACGGTGCCATAAGCTCGTTGAACAGGCTTTATGTGAAATATAACAGAGTCTAGGACTGCTTATAGTGTCCTGGTGGTCCATAGGTAGCGTTCCTCGGTCACAATTATAAGATCGTGGGTTCGAATCCTGTTGGGGTGAGGTGTTGATTATATGTAGAAGTCCGCGTGCTTTATTGGGCTAATGAAATATATATGGATCCTCGTGTATCGAAGCCGGATTTGGTAAAACGTTGCACTGATCACCTAAGCGGCACGGGTGGTCCCCTATAGTGGTTCACAGCGCCATAAGCTCGTTGAACAGGCTTTGTGTGAAATATAGCAGAGTCTAGGACTGCTTTTATTGTCCTGGTGGCCCAAAGGTAGTGTTCCCCGGTCACAATTATAAGTATGTGGGTTTGAATCCTGGTGGGGTGAGGTGTTGATTATATGTTGAAGTCCGAGTGCTTTATTGGGCTAATGAAATATATATGGGTCCTCGGGTTTCAAAGCCGCATTTGGTTAAACGTTACTCTGATCAACTAAGCGGCACGGGTGGTCCCCATTACAGGTACATGGCGCCATAAGGTCGTTGAACAGGCTTTGTGTGAAATATAGTAGAGTCTAGGACTGCTTTTATTGTCCTGGTGGCCCAGAGGTAGCATACCCCGGTCACAATTATACGATCGTGGTTCTGAATCCTGGTGGGGTGAGGTGTTGATTATTTGTAGAAGTCCGCGTGCTTTATTGGGCTAATGAAATATATATGGACCCTCGTGTTTTGAAGCCGCATTTGGTAAAACGTTGCTCTCATCACCTAAGCGGCACGCGTGGTCCCCATTAGCGGTTCACGGAGCCATAAGCTCGTTGAACAGGCTTTGTGTGAAATATAGCAGAGTCTAGGACTGCTTTTATTGTCCTGGTGGCCCAAAGGTAGCATTCCCCGGTCACAATTAGAAGATTGGCTTCAAATCCTGGTGGGGTGAGCCGTTGAATATATGTAGAAGTCCGCTTGCTTTATTGGGCTAATGAAATATATATGGATCCTCGTGTTTCGAAGCCGCATTTGGTAAAACGTTGCTCTGATCACCTAACTGGCACGGGTGGTCCCCTATAGTGGTTCACAGCGCCATAAGCTCGTTGAACAGACTTTGTGTAAAATATAGCAGCGTCTAGGACTGCTTTTATTGTCCTGGTGGCCCAGAGGTAGCGTTCCCCGGTCACAATTATATGATCGTGGGTTTGAATCCTGGTGGGGTGAGGTGATGATTATATGTAGAAGTCCGAGTGCTTTATTGGGCTAATGAAATATATATGGATCCTCGAGTTTCGAAGCCGCATTTAGTAAAACGTTGCTCTGATCACCTAAGAGGCATGGGTCGTCCCCATTAGAGGTTCACGTCGCCATAAGCTCGTTGAACAGGCTTTGTGTGAAATATAGCAGAGTCTAGGACTGCTTTTATTGTCCTAGTGTCCCAGAGGTAGCGTTCCACGGTCACAATTATAAGATCGGGGGTTCAAATCCTGGTGGGGTGAGGTGTTGATTATATGTAGAAGTCCGCGTGCTATATTGGGCTAATGAAATATATATGGATCCACGTGTTTCGAAGCCGGATTTGGTAAAACGTTGTTCTGATCACCTAAGCGGCACGGGTGTCCCCATTAGAGGTTCATGGCGCCATTAGGTCGTTGAACAGGCTTTGTGTGAAATATAGTAAAGTCTAGGACTGCTTTTATTGTTTTGGTGGCCCAAAGGTAGCATGCCCCGGTCACAATTATAAGATATTGGGTTTGAATCCTGGTGGGGTGAGGTGTTGAATATATGTAGAAGTCCGCGTGCTCTTATTGGGCTAATGAAATATATATGGACCCTCGTGTTTTGAAGCCGCATTTGGTAAAACGTTGCTCTCATCACCTAAGCGGCACGCGTGATCCCCATTAGAGGTTCACGGAGCCATAAGCTCGTTGAACAGGCTTTGTGTGAAATATAGCAGAGTCTAGGACTGCTTTTATTTTCCTGGTGGCCCAGAGGTAGCGTTCCCCTTTCACAATTATAAGATCGTGGGTTTAAATCCTGGTGGGGTGAGGCGTTGATTATATGCAGAAGTCTGCGTGCTTTATTGGGCTAATGAAATGTATATGGATCCTCGGGTTTCGAAGCCGCATTTGGTTAAACGTTACTCTAATCACCTAAGCGGCACGGGTGGTCTGCATTAGAGGTTCATGGCGCCATAAGGTCGTTGAACAGGCTTTGTGTGAAATATAGATGAGTCTAGAACTGCTTATAGTGTCCTGGTGGCCCATAGGTATCGTTCCTTTTTCACAATTATAAGATCGTGGGTTTGAATCCTAGTGGGTTTAGGTGTTGATTATATGTAGAAGTCCGCGTGCTTTATTGGGCTAATGAAATATATATGGACCCTCGTGTTTTGAAACCGCATTTGGTAAAACGTTGCTCTGATCACCTAAGCGGCACGGGTGGTCCCCATTAGAGGTTCATGGCGACATAAGCTAGCTGAACAGGCTTTGTGTGAAATATAGCAGAGTCTAGGACTGCTTTTATTTTCCTGGAGGCCCAGAGATAGCGTTCCCCGGTCACAATTATATGATCGTGGGTTTAAATCCTGGTGGGGTGAGGTGTTGATTTTATGTAGAAGTCCGCGTGCTTTATTGGGCTAATGAAATATATATGGATCCTCGCGTTTCCAAGCCGGATTTGGTAAAACGTTGCTCTGATCTCCTAAGCGGCACATGTGGTCCCCATTAGAGGTTCACACCGCCATAAGCTCGTTGAACAGGCTTTGTGTGAAATATGGTAGAGTCTAGGACTGCTTTTATTGTCCTGGCTGCCCAGAGGTAGCGTTCCCCGGTCACATTTATAAGATCGTGGGTTCAAATCCTGGTGGGGTGAGGTGCTGATTATATGTAGAAGTCCGCCTACTCTATTGGGCTAATGAAATATATATGGATCCTGTGTTTCCAAGCCGGATTTGGTAAAACGTTGCTCTTATCACCTAAGCGGCACGGGTGGTCCCCATTAGAGGTTCATGGCACCATAAGGTCGTTGAACAGCCTTTGTGTGAAATATAGTAGAGTCTAGGACTGCATTTATTGTCCTGGTTGCCCAGAGGTAGCGTTCCCCGGTCACAATTATAAGATCGTGGGTTCAAATCCTGGTGGGGTGAGGTGTTGATTATATGTAGAAGTCCGCATGCATTATTGGGCTAATGAAATATATATGGATCCTCGTGTTTCCAAGCCGGATTTGGTAAAACGTTGCTCTTATCACTAAGCGGCACGGGTGGTCCCCTATAGTGGTTCACGGTGCCATAAGCTCGTTGAACAGGCTTTATGTGAAATATAACAGAGTCTAGGACTGCTTATAGTGTCCTGGTGGCCCATAGGTAGCGTTCCTCGGTCACAATTATAAGATCGTGGGTTCGAATCCTGGTGGGGTGAGGTGTTGATTATATGTAGAAGTCCGCGTGCGTTATTGGGCTAATGAAATATATATGGATCCTCGTGTATCGAAGCCGGATTTGGTAAAACGTTGCTCTGATCACCTATGCGGCACGGGTGGTCCCCATTAGAGGTTCACAGCGCCATAAGCTCGTTGAACTGGCTTTGTGTGAATATAGCAGAGTCTAAGACTGCTTTTATTGTCCTGGTGGCCCAGAGGTAGCGTTACCGGTCACAATTATAAGATCGTGGGTTTGAATCCTGGTGGGGTGAGGTGTTGATTATATGTAGAAGTCCGCGTGCTTTATTGGGCTAATGAAATATATATGGACCCTCGTGTTTTGAAGCCGCATTTTGTAAAACGTTGCTCTGATCACCTAAGCGGCACGGGTGGTCCCCATTAGAGGTTCACGGCGACATAAGCTCGTTGAACAGGCTTTGTGTGAAATATAGCAGAGTCTAGGACTGCTTTTATTTTCCTGGAGGCTCAGAGGTAGCGTTCCCCGGTCACAATTATAAGATCGTGGGTTTGAATCCTGGTGGGGTGAGGTGTTGATTATATGTAGAAGTCCGAGTGCTTTATTGGGCTAATGAAATATATATGGATCCTCGGGTTTCAAAGCCGCATTTGGTTAAACGTTACTCTGATCACCTAAGCGGCACGGGTGGTCCCCATTAGAGGTTCATGGCGCCATAAGGTCGTTGAACAGGCTTTGTGTGAAATATAGTAGAGTCTAGGACTGCATTTATTGTCCTGGTTGCCCAGAGGTAGCGTTCCCCGGTCACAATTAGAAGATCGGCTTCAAATCCTGGTGGCGTGAGGCGCTGAATATATGTAGAAGTCCTCGTGCTTTATTGGGCTAAGGAAATATATATGGATCCTCGTGTTTCGAAGCCGCATTTGGTAAAACGTTGCTCTGATCACCTAACTGGCACGGGTGGTCACCTATAGTGGTTCACAGCGCCATAAGGTCGTTGAACAGGCTTTGTGTGAAATATAGTAGAGTCTAGGACTGCTTTTATTGTCCCTGGTGGCGCAGAGAGGTAGCGTTCCCCGGTCACAATTATAAGATCGTGGGTTCAAATCCTGGTGGGGTGAGGTGTTGATTATATGTAGAAGTCCGCGGACTTTATTGGGCTAATGAAATATATATGGATCCTCGTGTTTCCAAGCCGGATTTGGTAAAACGTTGCTCTTATCACCTAAGCGGCACGGGTGGTCCCCATTAGAGGTTCATGGCGCTATAAGGTCGTTGAACAGGCTTTGTGTGAAATATAGTAGAGTCTAGGACTGCATTTATTGTCCTGGTTGCCCAGAGGTAGCGTTCCCCGGTCACAATTAGAAGATCGGCTTCAAATCCTGGTGGCGTGAGGCGCTGAATATATGTAGAAGTCCTCGTGCTTTATTGGGCTAAGGAAATATATATGGATCCTCGTGTTTCGAAGCCGCATTTGGTAAAACGTTGCTCTGATCACCTAACTGGCACGGGTGGTCACCAATAGTGGTTCACAGCGCCATAAGCTCGTTGAACAGGCTTTGTGTGAAATATAGCAGAGTCTAGGACTGCTTCTATTGTACTGGTGGCCCAGAGGTAGCATACCCCGGTCACAATTATAAGATCGTGGGTTCGAATCCTGGTGGGGTGAGGTATTGATTATATGTAGAAGTCCGAGTGCTTTATTGGGCTAATGAAATATATATGAATCCTCGGGTTTCAATGCCGCATTTGGTTAAACGTTACTCTGATCACCTAAGTGGCACGGGTGGTCCCCATTAGAGGTTCATGGCGCCATAAGGTCGTTGAACACGCTTTGTGTGAAATATAGCAGAGTCTTGGAATGCTTTTATTGTCCTGGTGGCCCAGAGGTAGCGTCCCCCGGTCACAAATATAAGATAGTGGGTTCAAATCCTGGTTGGGGGAGGTGTTGATTATATGTAGAAGTCCGTGTGCTTTATTGGGCTAATGAAATATATATGGATCCTCGAGTTTCGAAGCCGCATTTAGTAAAACGTTGCTGTGATCACCTAAGAGGCATGGGTCGTCCCCATTAGAGGTTCACGTCGCCATAATCTCGTTGAACATGCTTTGTGTGAAATATGGTAGAGTCTAGGACTGCTTTTATTGTCCTGGTGGCCCAGAGGTAGCTTTCCCCGGTCACAATTATAAGATCGTGGGTTCAAATCCTGGTGGGGTGAGGTGTTGATTATATGTAGAAGTCCGCATGCTTTATTGGGCTAATGAAATAGATATGGATCCTCGTGTTTCGAAGCCGGATTTGGTATAACGTTGCTCTGATCACCTAAGCGGCACGGGTGGTCCCCATTAAAGGTTCACGGCGCCATAAGCTCATTGAACAGGCTTTTTGTGAAATATAACAGAGTTCAGGACTGCTTTTAGTGTCCTTGTGGCCCAGAGGTAGCGTTCCCCGGTCACAATTATAAGATCGTTGGTTCGAATCCTGGTGGGGTGAGATGTTGATTATATGTAGAAATGTGCGTGCTCTATTGGGCTAATGAAATAGATATGGATCCTCGTGTTTCGAAGCCGGATTTAGTAAAACGTTACTCTGAACACCTAAGCGGCACTGGTGGTCCTCATTAGAGGTTCACCGCGCCATAAGCTCGTTGAACAGGCTTTGTGTGAAATATAACAGAGTCTAGGACTGCTTTTAGTGTCCTGGTGGTCCACAGGTAGCATTCCCTGGTCACAATTATAAGATTTTGGGTTTGAATCCTGGTGGGGTGAGGTGGTGATTTTATGTAGAAGTCCGCGTGCTTTATTGGGCTAAATAAATGTATTTGGATCCTAGTGTTTCGTAGCCGGATTTGGTAAAACATTGCTCTGGTCACCAAGCGGCACGTGTGGTCCCCATTAGAGGTTCACGGCGCCATTAGCTCGTTGAACAGGCTTTGTGTGAAATATAACAGAGTCTAGGACTGCTTTTATTTTCCTGGTGGCCCAGAGGTAGCGTTCCCCTTTCACAATTATAAGATCGTGGGTTTAAATCCTGGTGGGGTGAGGCGTTGATTATATGCAGATGTCTGCGTGCTTTATTGGGCTAATGAAATATATATGGATCCTCGGGTTTCAAAGCCGCATTTGGTTAAACGTTACTCTAATCACCTAAGCGCCACGGGTGGTCCCCATTAGAGGTTCACACCGTCATAACCTCGTTGAACAGGCTTTGTGTGAAATATAGTAGAGTCTAGGACTGCTTTTATTGTCCTGGTGGCCCAGCGGTAGCATACCCCGGTCACAATTATAAGATCGTGGGTTCATATCCTAGTGGGGTGAGGTGTTGATTATATGTAGAAGTCCGAGTGCTTTATTGGGCTAATGAAATATATATGGACCCTCGTGTTTTGAAGCCACATTTGGTAAAACGTTGCTCTGATCATCTAAGCGGCACGGGTGATCCCCATTAGAGGTTCACGGCGACATAAGCTCGTTGAACAGGCTTTGTGTGAAATATAGCATAGTCTATGACTGCTTTTATTTTCCTGGAGGCCCAGAGGTAGCGTTCCCCGGTCACAATTATAAGATCGTGGGTTTAAATCCTGGTGGGGTGAGGTGTTGATTTTATGTAGAAGTGCGCGTGCTTTATTGGGCTAATGAAATATATATGGATCCTCGCGTTTCCAAGCCGGATTTGGTAAAACGTTGCTCTGATCACCTAAGCGGCACGGGTGGTCCCCATTAGAGGTTCATTGCGCCATAAGGTCGTTGAACAGGCTTTGTGTGAAATATAGTAGCGTCTAGGACTGCTTTTATTGTCCTGGTGGACCAGAGGTAGCGTTCCCCGGTCACAATTAGAAGATGGGCTTCAAATCCTGGTGGGGTGAGGCGTTGAATATATGTAGAAGTCCACGTGCTTTATTGGGCTAATGAAATATATATGTCACAATTATAAGATCGTGGGTTCAAATCTTGGTGGGGTGAGGTGTTGATTATATGTAGAAGTCCGCGTGCTTTATTGGGCTAATGAAATATATATGGATCCTCGTGTTTCGACGCCGCATTTGGTAAAACGTTGCAATGATCACCTAACTGGCACGGGTGGTCCCTTATAGTGGTTCACAGCGCCATAAGCTCGTTGAACAGGCTTTGTGTGAAATATAGCAGAGTCTAGGACTGCTTTTATTGTCCTGGTGGCCCAGAGGTAGCGCGTTCCCCGGTCGCTGCCAATTATAAGATCGTGGGTTTTGAATCCTGGTGGCGTGAGGCGTTGAATATATGTAGAAGTCCGCGTGCTTTATTGGGCTAATGAAATATATATGGATCCACGTGTTTCGAAGGCGGATTTGGTAAAACGTTGCTCTGATCACCTAAGCGGCACGGGTGGTCCCCATTAGAGGTTCATGGCGCCATAAGGTCGTTGAACAGGCTTTGTGTGAAATATAGTAGAGTCTAGGACTGCTTTTATTTTCCTGGTGGCCCAGAGGTAGAGTTCCCCTTTCACAATTATAAGATCGTGGGTTTAAATCCTGATGGGGTGAGGCGTTGATTATATGCAGAAGTCTGCGTGCTTTATTGGGCTAATGAAATATATATGGATCCTCGGGTTTCGAAGCCGCATTTGGTTAAACGTACTCTAATCACCTAAGCGCCACGGGTGGTCCCCATTAGAGGTTCATGGCGCCATAAGGTCGTTGAACAGGCTTTGTGTGAAATATAGTAGAGTCTAGGACTGCTTTTATTGTCCTGGTGGCCCAGCGGTAGCATACCCCGGTCACAATTATAAGATCGTGGGTTCATATCCTAGTGGGGTGAGGTGTTGATTATATGTAGAAGTCCGAGTGCTTTATTGGGCTAATGAAATATATATGGATCCACGTGTTTCGAAGCCGGATTTGGTAAAACGTTGCTCTGATCACCTAAGCGGCACAGGTGGTCCCCATTAGAGATTCATGGCTCCATAAGGTCGTTGAACAGTCTTTGTGTGAAATACAGTTGAGTCTAGAACTGCTTTTATTGTCCTGGTGGCCCAGAGGTAGCATACCCCGGTCACAATTATAAGATCGTGGGTTTGAATCCTGGTGGGTTTAGGTGTTGATTATATGTAGAAGTCCGCGTGCTTTATTGGGCTAATGAAATATATATGGACCCTCGTGTTTTGAAGCCGCATTTGGTAAAACGTTGCTCTGATCACCTAACCGGCACGGGTGGTCCCCATTAGAGGTTCACGGCGCCATAAGCTCATTGTACAGGCTTTGTGTGAAATATAGCAGAGTCTAGGACTGCTTTTATTTTCCTGGTGGCCCAGAGGTAGCGTTCCCCTTTCACAATTATAAGATCGTGGGTTTAAATCCTGGTGGGGTGAGGCGTTGATTATATGTAGAAGTCTGGCAAGAGTATTGGGCTTAATGAAATATATATGGATCTCTGGGGTTTCAGTCGATTTGGTTAAACGCTGCTCTGATCACCTAAGCGCACGGGTGGTCCCTCATAGTGGTTCACAGCCGCCCATAAGCTCGCTGGAATATAAACAGGTGAAATATAGTAGAGTCTAGGACTGCTTTTATTGTCCTAGTGGCCCAGAGGTAGCATACCCCGGTCACAATTATAAGATTGTGGGTTAAAATCCTGGTGGGGTGAGGTGTTGATTATATGTAGAAGTCTGCGTGCGTTATTGGGCTAATGAAATATATATGGATCCTCGGGTTTTGAAGCCGCATTTGGGTAAACGTTGCTCTGATCACCTAAGCGGCACGGGTGGTCCCCTATAGTGGTTCACGGCGCCATAAGCTCGTTGAACAGGCTTTGTGTGAAATATAGCAGAGTCTAGGAATGCTTTTATTGTCCTGGTGGCCCAGAGGTAGCGTCCCCCGGTCACAATTATAAGATCGTGGGTTCAAATCTTGGTGGGGTGAGGTGTTGATTATATGTAGAAGTCCGCGTGCTTTATTGGGCTATTAAAATATATATGGATCCTCGTGTTTCGAAGCCGCATTCGGTAAAAGGTTGCTCTGATCACCTAAGCGGCACGGGTGGTCCCCATTAGAGGTTCACGGCGCCATAAG
>NW_024725069.1:0-18477 GCF_018991925.1 Homarus americanus | reverse complement strand
TAACTGTAGAGTAACGGAGTAACACATGACAGTTCATTCTCTATCAGTAGTGACTTGTACAGTGCATTATATACTAGCGCTGGTGACTGTCATGCTATTATACTGAACTATGTATTTATTAGAGAAAAGTGATTTGTATTCTTAAAACGTTGGTAACTTATTTAATTGTTGGTCTGTTCATTGTAAACGGCTTTATTAGCATTTTTATTTCATTTATTTAACAAAAGAGAATTAATTATTGAGTGGCAAACACACACACACACACACACACACGAGGTCTTACTGTCTTCAATTACCATAACCTGAAGTGAGTGTTGGAATAAATTAATTAAATATTTTCTTGGTCAATTTTACTGACTATTAAACTACCTAAACAACAACTTCCATCACTATAAAGGAATAATTTTATTTGTCTTATGGTTAACAGTCGTCAATATTATGTCCTTAGCTTGTGGTTGTGAAGTGTGAGGGTGGATGAGTTGTGTGGCTGACGACAACTCTCACCACTGGCTGACATGTCTAGCTCTCTCTGGTCTGACACTATCAACACGGATCAAGACGCTTCTCACTTAAAAGACTGATTTTTTCCCCCACCTTTTGAAGAGTTGAATATTGTAAACACTTATACTTTGACACATGAAACTGAGAAAACAAAACGTATCAAAGTTTTAGTTGTAATAAATTGGTTTTAAGTTCATTTTTAATTATAACTATTAATGACCATTCACTTCTCTAAACTCTTAATCTCTCATAGTTATTTATCTTTTGTTAACGTTCATACTGATAATGAAGATCACTAGCAACAGTTGTTATTAAGTAAACAACTACACAGTAACATTTTCCACCAGTGCTGAACATCCTGGTGCTGACCCTGGCCTGTACACGTGTCTCCACTCTCCTCCTTTACACTAAGCTTACTCCCTCCATGGCCTCACCTTCTCAAAGTTAAAAAAATAATAAAATAAATAAATACAATTTGTGTATTCTATTGGGGTTAGTTGGTTTCCTAGACTCTCCCTGGATGTGTGTGTGTGTGTGTGTGTGTGTGTGTGTGTGTGTGTGTGTGGCGGCAGCTCTGAGGGGGCAGGGTGACTAAAGCTCATGGGTCACTTGTTCTACAGTGGACTACTGTTGAACTTAGTCGAGTTTTACGTCTTTACCCCCGACCCTCTCAAATATCAATCAACTGTAGATAGCATCACTACCACCACCACCACCACTGACGTCTTTTATAAGCTTGGGTCTAACAACAACCACAACCGTAGCAGATGATTCTCCTCTTTCTCCCGGAGTCTTTTTGATTTTTTTTTTTGATGAGGAATGAATCCCCCCTTTTGATCAAGAGGCCAGTCAGGGGACACAAGGTTATTTACCTATTTACCTGTGACACTCTTCAGCAGGTGTCCCCAAGATCATTGAGATCCTCTGTCGTTCTCACGCTGTCAACACATGTGACAGCTTCGCCTCTTTGTACACGTCTGTCTACAGTATGTATCTGGTAACATACTGAGAAGTCGTAACATCTTCAGTCATTCAGAGCAGCAATAAACCTGGTCCAACCTCCTAATATCCCGGAATACTTGAAGGTTCTCGATTAAAAGTTAAATTTTGTTATGCTAGTGTGATGGTGGACAGTTCTTCACCGTAACTTACAACACATTATTTTATCTTCCTTCCCTTGGGTACGACTGTGATTACTGTGACCGCGTACCTCACAAACCGCACTGACTGGACTATCTACACGTGTGAGTGACCAACTGACCATGGAAGTAGGTGAGTGACTCCTTTAGTCAAGCAGAGGGAGAAGGGGAGGAAGATAAACAGTGATCAACAGCGAAAAACTTCATTGGTTCTATAGGTCCTCCTACAGCTATGAGGTCGAGGTTTAATGGCATCTGAAGTGAGCTGTGCTAATTGAGTGTTACTCTTTATTGGCTTTATAACCTGAGTCGGGCTTGTTGCGTACAAGATCCACTCGTATGTGGGTAAAGCTGGTCGCTGATTGGTTCATACACGACCGTGATGTCAACTTGTGTCCGTCCCACTCTCTGGTAAAGTAAGACTTTCTGTTAGGTTAGGTTAGATAGGCTACGATAGGTGTAGATTGATTAGTTAGTTGAGGTGTGGTGTCGAGTGGGTACGGCTCTTGTCTCTTGACCTGAGGGTCGCTAGTTCAATCCGTCATCCCACCACACACACACACTCAGCTTATTTTTTTTCTCTCTCTCTCAGCATAGTTATTTTAGGAGAAATGACTGAGTGTAACCTAAAAAAAAAATCTAAATTATATGTGAATATCAGTTCTGAATTTTAACTTGTGTAGCTTTAACTTGTGTAGCTATGACGTTCTGAACTCACATAGTACCACTAGCAGTTATGGAAATCAATTAATTTTTCTCAAAGGTTTCATGGAACAACTTTTTTTTCTCGGGTTTATTTAAAAATAATTACTCGTGATATCTATTTTTCACATCAGTTTGTTTCAGTTTATTCTGATATATATTCGTATTTATTTTATTTTATTTTATATGCTATTTTTTATTATTTTTATATATAGTTTGTCTTCAATTTTTATTCATTCATTTTTTCTCCGTCGGTTACTCACTATTTTTTATTATTTTTTCTTTATTTGTTTCTTTCCTGGTTATACATATTTTACATCTAATAATATCCTTCTACTCTTCATTCTTGGTTATTCACGTTATATTTACATTAATTTCCTTCCATTCTTTCATTTTTTCCTAGTTAAAGACGCGTTTTTTTCCCATTTACGTTTATCCAGTAATTTATTCATATCAAAGCTGTTTTTTCCCCAATTTGTACTTTTCTTCCTCACAAAACATTCTCAAACTTGTCCCCAGTTCATACAGTTATTGATGTCTGTATAATCTGTAATTTTCAACACATATTTCTTACTAGTAAATCGTGAATGTTAAACGTCTTGTCAATTATTTTTTTTGCTTCAGTTAATGGTTTCCTAAAATGTATATATAATATCTATATTTTTTATGGAGTCTTTTCCGTATATTTGGGTCATATACTCTCTCTCTCTCTCTCTCTCTCTCTCTCTCCACCCATGCAAGTACATAATTAATATTTTATACTGCAGCGTAGACCATAACTTACAAAACCATTGAAGCGTTGGAATGTAAAGTACAGGACATATATTGAACTTTCGTGTGTGAGCAGTTTAGAATGGGTCAATGTCATGAACGTGAGCACTGGTGTGTGTGTGTGTGTGTGTTTTATGTGTGTTTTATGTGTGTGTGCGTGTGTGTTAGCGTTACTGGGTCACTCGGTTAACGTTAAAAGCTGTCAGTAAAAAAAAAAAACGAAGAAAAACAGTAAACATTCAAACACTTTCTGGTAATATTCTCAGTGGTTATAATGAGAGCCGGTCTTGAGTGAAAGAGAGAGAGAGAGAGAGATGCACAGGTAGACAGGAAGAGCAACATAGGTAGATATCAGAGAGAGAAAAAGAAAATACGAAGAAAGCAGTAAGAAGGGCGAAAGAAAAAAATGAAAGAAAACAAAAGATTAACAAAATTAAACTCTCCAGGTGCTTGATCTGAGACAAATTGTTACAAACGCCATTAAATATGTGGGATTGGCTTACTCACATTAGGAACAATTCAATGAAACTTGGAACCTTCCCTTCCCTTTCCTCCTCCCCCCCCCAAAAAAAAATCCCATATAAATCTGTTTTTCTATCTTTCTTTCTCTTTTTTTTTCATTTTTGTTCTTTTCTTCAGTTATTGTTTTTCTTTTCTCTGATTTTTCCTTCTCTATTTTTTCCTTCTTTCTCTCTATCTCTGTGTTTTTTTCTTCACTTTTTCTGCCTCTCCTCGTTCTTCTCCTTTCATCTTTTATTCTATTTCTCTCTTGTTTGTTTTTTTATATTTCATTTTTACGACGTTCAATATTTTTCTCCCTTTCTTTTTATTCTTTCTCCTCTTCCCTCTATCTTGCGCCTGTTAATTTTGTTTTCTCTCCAGTTATCAATTCTCTAACTCATTTTTTGCCTCTTGTCTCCATCCTGTCTTCCTTCTCGTTCCACCAAATCTTCCTCCTCTTCCTCGTACTGCTCTTGCCGCTGATCTTCCTCCTCCTCTTACATTTTCTGTTTCTCCTCCTGCTCCATCATGTTTCTCCCCCTCTTATTCTATCTTCCGTTTCTCCTCCTCCTCCGTACACAAGCCTCAACGCCTCCGTCAGCTGGTGGTAGGTCTCAGCAATTTCTCGTCCTGAAACACACGACAAATATCCACGGAGCCTCATCTTAGCGACCCCTACTAGCGCCTTGAAGTCCCTCTCCCCCTCTCTAACCCTCTCCCTAGCCCTTTCCCCTCTCTAACACTCTCCCTAGCCCTCTCCCCTCTCTAACCCTCTCCCTAGCCCTCCCCCCTCTCCCCCATCAGTCTAGCCCTCAATACTAGCCCCTCTTACTTCCTCAGCACTCTCCATAACCCTCTCCAAAACCTCTCTATAGATATATGACTTGTCCCTCTCTCCATCCTCACTCTAGCCCTTTCCCCAGCCCTTACTCTAACCCCTCTTCTCAGGCCTCACTTTCTCCTGTAGCCCTTCACTCACTCCTCATTTTACCCCTTTTCCACGGCCCTGTTTCCCCTTCACTCAGCCCTTTCTTTCCCTTATCCCTCTCACTTCCTTTCCTTAGTCCTTAACCCAGGTCGCCTCTCTCTCTCTCTCTCTCTCTCTTTACAGTTCCTCCAGCCCTTTTCACCCTTAACCTCTTCGTAGTCTTCTCCTCGCCCTCTCTGGGTCTTGCTAATCTCGAGCTTTTGATAGATTTAAGAGTAAAGAATAACCCCTCTAACAGGCCTCGTGTCTAGTCGTTGTTTATTGAGTATTATGTAGATTCTGGTCGTGCGTAGTGAGGGTGGACATCAAACTACAATGGCACATCGACTTGGTTCACTTTCAGCTGACCGTCGCTCCTCTGTTCAAGGTTATTTTTTTTATTTTACTGTACTAAACTATACGACGTAACCTAATGGAGCGTGTGACACGAGTTGTACATCATTATGTTCCCTCTCTGTGAAGATAAAAGACTTTTTTAGCGGATTATTGCCGACCAGAGGTGTGCTGTGGCTGAGTAGATACAATTCTCGCTTCATATTCCTAGGATTATTGGCTTGCACTTAGTGGATTCCCAGTTCACCCATCTGTGAATTGGTACCTAACTTTGCATCTGGGGAAAGTGGGTGATTTTTTAGTATACAGTGCCGGCCATGATGGTTCTTTCGTGCTAAAAAAAAAATAGGATTAGTTATTAGTGTGTTGTATCCGTGCTGTTATTTTTCCCCCAGTGAATATTTTGAACATAGAGAGAATAAGACAATAAATGAATATATAAAACACAATACACATATGAAGAAGAATCGTGAGTTCTGTGTTTAGTTCTCTCGTGTGTTCAGAGTAATGTAGCGTAGGAGACCGTCCAGTTGTACCCGGTAAAGTTCTCTTGTAAAGTTTAGGGCAAAGTTAAAATATATTAAGTTAATAATTATGCTATTTATTTATATTTTACAGTGTGATTATTTATATGATAGTTCTTATTTACAGTCAAGTTTAAATTTAAAAAAAAATATAAAAATGTATATAAATTATCACTTTATCGAAATTTTATCTAAATTACCTGATATATTAATTTATTTATCGCCGGAAGCTTTTAGTTCGGTGGTCTGTGTGTGGGGGTTTTATTTTACCAGTATATCAATTACTAGTGTTTATTCCTACTGTAGCGGCAGAAGTTCATGAGAGACCTTTAATGGCTCAATTTGTCGGCTTATTTGTATCGTATTTTTCTGTCAATAGTTCAGAATTAGTAGACCGAGTACTTTATATCGATGACTGCACCTTCGACTATGACAATTTATTTTTGTATTATTATGTTTTCATTTCTTTTTTTGTGTGTGTTTAGTGTCTCTCTCTCTCTCTCTCTCTCTCTCTCTCTCTCTCAATTATTCCACACGTCTCACTCTTAACACTTTACCTCTTCCTTCCCCTCCAACCGTACTTTTCCTTTCACTTCTTTCCTGCTCTCTGCATCCCACACACACACACACACATCAACAAGGAACACAACTTTTTATGACAGTTACCCCTTCCAAAAAAAAATATATTGTTTTCTTTCTCTAATAGGAGGGCCAACAGGGGAGGAATGGTAGGACAATGGGAGGGAAGGGGTGGGGTAAAGGAAGGGAGGGGTATGAGAGAGAGAGAGGAAGGGAAGGGAAGGGAGTTGGTGCCGTCAGGTTATTCCATCTTTTCAACATTGAATTTTTACAATTTTTTTCCTAACTATTGAAGAGATTTATCGAACAAAGCAATTCAACTCAGTCTGCACCGGAATCAATGATCATTTGCATCTCTTGGCCATCAGACTCCTTCCTTCCACGATAAGTCTTTTTCTTTAGCGATTTTGTTCACTTTTTTGCAAAATGTACAAAAGGCAAAAAGAAAATTAGTTGGAGAGGAAGAAATAATTTAGAGTTTGGCTGGTGGCGAGATAGTTCCCCAGACAGACAGACCCTCCCACCCTCCCACCCACCCTCTCACCTGGCCACCCACCCACCTACCTAACCCTCCCACCCACCTACCTACCCTCCCACCCACCTACCCTCCCACCCACCTACCCACCCTCCCACCCACCTACCCTCCCACCCTCCCACCCACCACCCAACCCTCCCACCCACCCACCATCCCACCCACCCACTCCACCCCACCCACCCACCTACCCTCCCACCCCACACCCACTCCACCCTCTCACCTGGCCACCCACCTACCAACCCCTCCCACCCACACCCACCCACCCACCTACCCTCCTCCCACCCACCTACCCTCCCACCCACCCCACCTACCCTCCCTCCCCACCCCACCCATTCACCCCACCCACCCACCCACCTCCACCCTCCCTCCCCACCCACCCACCCACCCCCCCACCCACCCACCCACCCCACCCACCCACTCCACCCTCCCCTCCCCACCCACCCACCACCCCCAACCACCCACCCACTCTCCCACCCACCCACCCACCCTCCACCCACACCCCACCCCACACCTACCCACCCTCCCACCACACCCACCCACCCACCTACCCCCACCCACCTACCTGCCCTCCCACCCACCCACCTACCCTCCCCACCCACCTACCTACTCCTCTCACCCACACCCACCCACCCACCTACCTACCTCCCACCCACTTACGTAATCCCCACCTGGCCACCCACCCACCTACCTACCCTCCCACCCACTTACGTACCCTCTCACCTGGCCACCCACCCACCTACCTACCCTCCCACCCACTTACGTACCCTCTCACCTGGCCACCCACCCACCTACCTACCCTCCCACCCACTTACGTACCCTCTCACCTGCCTCCCCCACCCACCTACCTTCTCACGGGTACAAATTCGGCTACGCGATACAAATTCAGAATTTTTGCATTTTGTAAACGTGTTCTAATAAACGGTGTTCAATCCAGACCGCCAAACGCGCCACATTTCGCGTGTTTTCCGAATTCATAGCAATTTTAACGCAGCCGTGTGCTATTTATAGGTCTATAAATTCCCGATCGTTTGCGGCACCACTCTCCCCGATGATTCTATCCAAATATAGACATCGCACACGAGGTCTGTTCTGATTCTTTTCATCTTCAATCAACCCGGGAATTGGCTGTTATAACTCTATGCTGTCAATGCCCCTGTGACCTCTTGTGGGCGTCTTTCTGTGATCATCAACACACAACTTGATGATGGTAGAGTGTGCCAGTTGACTATGTGGTGTTGAGATTCTGGTTTGGAAACAGAGTGGTGGATGAATGGAACAAGTTACCAAATATCATCATTAACTCGAATACGCTGAATAGCTTCAAACATAGGTTGGATGCTTATATGAGCAATAGGGGTTGGGTGTAAACGGGACTGCCCAGTATGGGCCAATAGACCCGCTGCAGTTTCCTCCATTCTTATGTTCTTATGTTCTGGTGGAGACGAAGTGCGTGGCGAAGACTGTTGTAATATTATTCATAAGGGAGACTTAAATAAATAAAGAAAATAAAGAAAGAAAGAAAATAAAGAAATAAAAATGCGGTATTTGTATAATCGTGTGTGTGTGTGTGTGTGTGTGTGTGTTAGAATAGTTGGTAGTTTTATCAGTCGTAGTTTGTATCAAATGTTGAGTGTCGTTGTAGTGGCTTAACACAGTATTGTCCCGTGATGGTCGGGCCTCGTGTGGTCGTTACCAGCCTCTACTCAACACTAATACCTTTACTGTTTCTTTTTTATTCATATTCACCACAAGTGTGAGTTGTTGTTATTGTTTTTTCAGGTAAAAATTGACAAAACTTTAATATTCAGACCAATAACATCATTTCAAACTTGCACTACGTTTATTTATTTTTATTTCGGTTCCAAAATATCCGACAACTGCTCAACCACACCACAAAATCATTTCGAGTTCTTTGTAGCGCTCGAGTTTTATCGCATATCAGAATGACAGATAACCGCTATAATCATAACATAAATTGTACTAACACTCCCATAGTGCTTGATTTGTGTCTCAGTTGAAAATGGCCGACAATAAGTATAATCACACACAAAAAGTCTACTGATGGAGAGTTCGTTTTTATCTCTTTTCAAAATGGCCGCCACCTGAAATACAAAACACACACTTACATAATCCTTCGTATATTACCTTCACCAAATTTTTGCTTTCCTGATTAAGTGAAGTCCCATAGAGGAGTTTACACTGCACTGATAAAGCTACACACGGAAATGTTACGGTAATTCCACTCCTTCCCTCCTTCTCTCTCCCCCTTTCTTTTTCATTCTCTTCCTCTCTTTTTTTTCACAACCTCCTTCCTTCCTTCCTTCCTTCCCTCCCTTTCTAGTCTCTCCCTCCCCTCCCTTTCTAGTCTCTTCCTTCCCTTCCTTTCTCTCCCTTCCCTTCCTTTCTCTCCCTTCCCTTCCTTTCTCTCCCTCCCTGGAGTTGTGTGACCAGCCCCCGCGGAAAAATGGCAAGGCCGAGATTAGTTCGCGTCTGGCCAAAGTTTTGAGGGCCGTTATAGGGCGTGGATGGGCGGTCTGTTGTGTTGTGTTTTGTCGTATATTTTGGCGACTATCTTTTTCCTATCTCTCTTATATTTCTCTCTTAATCTGTATATTCTTTATTTTCTTTTTTCTTTTGTCATTCATTGTTTTATTCGTTTATTTTTCTCGCTTCGGGTTTTTCCTTTTATCCATTTTTTCTTTTCCTTTCTCTCGTTTTTTTCTTAATTTTTCTTTTTATTTTCTCGTTCGTTATTTAATTTTTGTTCTTTTTCCTTTTGTATTCTCCCTTTCGTCCTCTGTCCATTATTTTCTTTTATATTTCGTTCCTTTTCATATTTTCTTTCGTTTTTCCTGTTCCCTTTCTCATTCGTTCTTTATTCATTATTCATTTTCATTTCTTTCTGTATTTCTCCATCTTTCCTTCTTGTGTTTTCTCATTATCGAATTTTTTCTTTTTCTTTCTTTTCAAAAGTTTTTCTCATTGGTGAAAGTCTATCCAGAAGGTCCACTTATCGCCTATTTGTTGACTGGTTAACTGGACCCCAGTCGTAATAGTCCCTAGTACTAATGGGTCCCAACTCTAATAGGTCCCAGTATTAGTGAGCCCCAACTCGAATGGGTCCCAGTATAAATGGGTCCCATCTCTAATGGGGCCCAGTATCAATGAGCCCCAACTCGAATGGGTCCCAGTATAAATGGGTCCCATCTCTAATGGGGCCCAGTATAAATGAGCCCCATCTCTAATAGGTCCCAGTATAAATGAGCCCCATCTCTAATGGGGCCCAGTATAAATGAGCCCCATCTCTAATGGGGCCCAGTATAAATGGGTCTCATCTCTAATGGGGCCCAGTATAAATGAGCCCCATCTCTAATGGGTCCCAGTATTAGTGAACCCCAACTCTAATGGGTCCCAGAATAAATGGGTCCCATCTCTAATGGGTCCCAGTATTAATGAGCCCCATCTCTAATGGGTCCCAGTATTAATGGGCCCCAACTCTAATGGGACCCAGTATTAATGGGCCCCAACTCTAATGGGTCCCAGTATTAATGGGCCCCAACTCTAATGGGTCTTAGTTCTGATGGATTTCATTTCTAAATGGACCCTAGCCAGATTGGCCCCAACTAAGCCTTAACCTAACTTAACCTCTGGTATCGATCCTCAGGTTAGGTTAGATTAGATTAGGGACTTTTTGGTCTGGAACCCATTAGAAGTGGTATTTACTAGGACTGATGCCTCTTAGAACTGGAACGCTATTATGATTGGATCCCATTACTAACAAGTGAGGCCAGGGCCGGATTAAGGCTAATTGATGCCCTAAGCACAGCCCAACAATGGTGCCCCCTCGGCCCTCCCATTGCTAGGGATGGGGTGCACCTGTCTAGGGATGGAGTAGCAACCCTGGCTGGGGCTCTAGAGGGGGCAGTTCAAAAGATATCGAAGTCTTTAAACTGCTAAGAGAACATAGGAGCACGGGGATGGAGGAGACTGCAGTGGGAGCGGGTAAACAAGGCGAAAGATTACAGGGAAATAGTGTTAGGAATGATGACAAAACTAAATTAGACAGGGAGTTTAAAACTAAACGCGGTAAGGGAAGGACTCAGAACACGACTAACTTAAATGTATACTACGCGAACAGTAGAAGTATGAGAAACAAAATGGATGATATTAAGGCCTTGGTATGTACCGAAGAAATCGATATAATTACATTCACTGAAACATGGATCAACCTAGACACACGTGAATTACCAGTCGAATACCAAATTGCGGGTTACAAACTGTTCCATACCGATAGGCAGACCAGGAAAGGAGGCGAGTAGCAATCTATGTTAGGGATAATCTGAAGTGTGAAATAAATAAGGAAATAAAAACTGAGAGGAATACAGAAACAATTTGGATAGAATTAAGCGACGGTCGGGAAAAATTAATCACAGGGGTAATATATAGACCCCCCAATCTTGATAGCGTCAATGAGCGACTTATCTGGGATGAAATGCGCAGGGCTTCCATACACAACAAAGTCTGTATAGTAGGCGACTTTAACCTTGGCCAAATAGATTGGACTGTCCTTACGGGTAACTCAGAATCAGAGGATTTTCTCGAGACGATCCAGGACTGTTTCCTAAGTCAACATATAACCGAACCCACACGGGGTAATAATATACTGGATTTAGTTCTGACGAACAGAGAAAACCTCATTAGCAATGTCGAGGTAGGGAACGAACTTGCAAACAGCGATCACAAAGAAATTCGATTCCAGTTAGATTTTCAGGGCAGACGTAAGGAAAATTCAACTAAAGTACCAGATTTCAGAAGGGCAAACTTTGACAGTTTAAAGAGGCAGCTGAGAGAGGGGGTGTCGCGCTTGGTTGTGAACTTGACAGATGACACCGACCTGATAACGAGATCTGAGATTGCCGAGTTCCACGATAATTTAAATAGTGAGTTACTTAATGCACAAAGGCAGAACATACCATACAAAAAACTCAGATCAGACAACAATGACCCTAAATGGATAAATAATTATTTAAAGAACATCATTGGCCAAAGGAAGGCTATAGGTAGAAGGATAAATCGTGGCGAAATTCACCTCTGGGACTATTATAGGGTATTGGCGAGTAGAGTTAAAACCGAGATAAGGAAAGCAAAGAGGAATAATGAGGTAAGGATAGCAAGGGAGGCGAAGACAAACCTCAAAGGATTCTACCAAATGTATCAAACTAAAACACGAGAAAAGATTGGACCAATACGGTCAGACTCCGGCGAGCTCACTGATAACGACGGAGAAATGAGCAATAATTTGAATAAATATTTTTCAACAGTTTTCACCACCGAAAATCTAAACATGATACCCGAGGCACCGACTCTATTCAGAGATAGTGAAGAAAACAAATTAAGTGAGATAGTAGTGACTAGTAACGATGTTAGTAAGCAAATAGACAAACTAAAGCCTAATAAGTCACCTGGTCCCGATGAGATATTTGCCAGAGTATTAAAGGAATGTAAGGAAGAGCTCAGTATGCCCTTAGCAAAGTTGTTTAACATGTCCTTAAAAACAGGTGTAGTACCAGAATCCTGGAGGATAGCGAATGTAATACCGATTTTCAAGAAGGGGGATAGATCACTATCCTCTAACTACCGCCCAATCAGTCAAACATCAATAGTAGGCAAATTACTGGAAGCAATCATTTCAAACTCTCTTCGAAATCACCTGGAGAAGCACCGATTGATCAACGATTCCCAGCATGGCTTCACAAGCGGGCATTCATGTCTAACTAATCTATTAATATTCTTTTCATCAATTTTCGAATCGGTGGACGAGGGGCACAATTATGATGTGGTATATCTCGACTTTAGCAAAGCCTTCGATAGAGTCCCCACGAAAGACTAATTAGAAAGGTAGAAGCTCATGGCATCAAAGGTGACATCCTTAAATGATTATTAGGGCGTATATAGGACAGGAAACAGAGAGTGAGCATTAACGGCACTAAGTCCCATTGGAGCAACGTCACAAGTGGAGTTCCCCAAGGCTCAGTACTTGGACCATTATTGTTTATTATATACATAAACGACATAGATATCGGCATAGACAGCAACATAAGTAAATTTGCTGATGACACTAAAATAGGACGTGTTATCAAATCTGACGAGGACTCGGCAAAACTACAGGAAGATCTAAAAAAATTTTTCGAATGGTCTGAAAAATGGCAGATGAAATTCAATGTTTGATTAAATGTAAAGTACTCAGTATAGAGATGTAAACAGGGAAACCAGATACCAGATGAACAACGATGCCATAGAGAAACTGACTGCGAGAGAGATTAGAGTAATGATAAGTAGGAACCTTAAGCCAAGTAAATAATGTGTTTTTGCTCGTGAACAAGGCTAATAAAGTAATTGTTCATACAAAGGAGTGTTAGTTACAAGACCAGCGAGGTCATCCTCTAAACTGTATTCATTTCATGAGACCACACTGGATTACGTGAAGTTCAGTTCTCTGGTCAATCGATACAGAATGGATATAGAATCCTAAGAATTCAGAGGAGAATGACAAGACTCAATCCCGGGCATTAGGGAACCTTGGAGTATAGAGAGACAGGTTAAAGACGACTTGCACTCCCTCGAGAGACGTAGAGAGCGAGGGGCGGAGACCTGATAGGAGGTGTATATGGAAGACAGGGCTAAACAAAGGACATTACAAAGCGGCTCAAACTATCCAACCAGGAGCGAACTCGTAACAATGGTTTTAAATTAGACAAATTTAGATTTAGGCGTGAAATAGGTAAACACTGGTTTGGAAACAGAGTAGTGGATGAATGAAACAAGTTACCAAATATCATCATTAACTCGAATACGCTGAATTGCTTCAAACATAGGTTGGATGCTCATATGAGCAATAGGGGTTGGGTGTAAACGGGACTGCCCAGTATGGGCCAATAGGCCCGCTGCAGTTTCCTCCATTCTTATGTTCTTATGTTCTTATGCTTAACTGACAAGATATTAAGACCATGATTAAGACTCAATGAATACTGATGTTCAAATATAAGATAAAAAATTCAGCTTTCTTCCAGGCCACCTCACAAGCCAGATCCTACAATTTTCTCATCATTTATGTTAGACTAGAACCAGAACAAATACAGTTAAAGACAATTAAGAAATAAAAACAAAGAGTTGAAGTTTTTCAACATTTGATAATTATAAAAATCACTGAAATTAGACAGTTTTGATTTAACCTTATTTATTATAACAACTAGGCCTAGAGTTACTGCTCTTAATTTGGTAACACAATATATTAATATAGTTAAAATATCTACCTCTTTATTTTGTAAATATAAAGTAATTTAATTAATGAGAAATTCAGAAACTCACTTGTTACTTCACACAATCAACCTCATACCACACGTTAAGATAGACACATTTCGTTGATACTGCAAGAGCCTGAGTGAGGGCTGAGAAGCGAGGGAAAGAACTTAGACAATTTCAGACGTTCAGGAACGTTCTTGAACGTGTATAAAATAAAGCCATTTCCATTGGGCAACGTGTCCTTTAAAAAAAAAAGGAGCACAGTTTTCTTGGTTTAAAACCCTTACAAAACATAGTTAACGAACAAATTGGGATAAATATTTTTCACCAATTTTATACGGCGGTTTTACACTAGCCTATTAGGTTTTATCGCAAATATGATTTGGTCACTAGAAGGCATAATACCTTCAAAAGAAAAACCTGTGGTGCCCCCTTCTTTTGGTGCCCTAAGCACGTGCTTATTTTGCTTAATGGTTAATCCAGCCCTGAGTGAGGCCCAGGATTAGTGAGGCCTCTTATAACTGGGGGTCCATTATAACTGGGGCCCTTTATAAATGAGGCCCATTAGAACAGAGACCTATCATTATAACTGGGGGTTATTACAACTGGGGGATCACTATAACTGAGACTCATTATCACTTGATACCCATTAGAACTAAGACCTAGTAGAACTGGAACTCATTAGACTTGCAGACTCCTCGTGTAAACAAAGTGAAAAACACTGACTGAGGGCAGGGGGGGGGGGTGAGGGTGTTGGACCCGGTAACACCTCCCCGGGCGTGTTGGTCTTGTGATTAATTTACGAGTCTACCCTGAGCCTGAAGGTTGTAAGTGTGGTCCTCTGTTGACACGTGTCACTTCATTCCTGCACTCTGCTACATGAGTTCTTCTTTTGTGTGTTAGAATGTGATGCCAGGCTTGGGTTTATGTCATGGCTGTGAGGTTTGGTTTTGTCATTAATGTTATCGTAAGGCTTGTTGTAAACGTCATGTCAGGTTTCTAATACTTATATTAATTTGAAGTCAGTCAAGTCAATGCAATCTCAGACTTTTCGACAGTCGTATTCTCGTTTAGCAAATTAATGGGATCAGTTTTACAGTTGTTTAAGCCCCTTGAGAACGTTGGCTTAATCCTTAATCCTCTGAGTACAATGGCTTACTCCCTTGATCACGTTGTTATAACCCTTTCTATATGATGACCTGTTCCTGAGTACAGTGACTTAACCACCTAAGTACAGTGTCTACGTACCCACAAGAATAGGTCATCTCATTCAAAGGGTTAAGTCATCGCACTCAAGCGGTTAAGGTACCTTACTCGGTTGATTTATTGTACTCAGAGGCTGGTATTGTACTCAACTGGTGATATACCTAACCCACTGGTCTATTTCAAGGGGTAAATATATCTTGTTCATTGTGTTAAATAATCGTACTCTATAGGGGGGTCTGGGTTAATTCATTGTACTCAGGGGGGTTGGCATCGTACTCAGAGGGTTAAGTTAGGAAACAATAATGCCAAGTCCCCACGTCATTGATTCTTCACGCTACCCGGTGTGGAAAATACAATTACTGTACCATGGTCAACCTTTACGCTTTGTCTCCACGTGTAAAGATATTTTTCCACTTGTTGTCTTCGTCTCTGTACTTAGACTTAATTCTGTTTGCTCGTTATAGTCCTGGATTTGTGTGGCCTCGGCTCTGAAGTCTTGAGGGAAATTCTTCTCAATCGTGATGTAATAAGTTGTGGTTCCCCGGAGAGATACAAAGTCTGGCAGGACTGATAAAGGCAGCTTGAAAATCCTTGGAGTGGAGAGCCTTGATTGCCAACCCTAAGGCATGATTGATTGATTGAATAAGCTTTGAGTTTGTGACTCAGAGCTTCGTATATTTCTTCAAATTTATTTTTTCACAAATGCAAATGAGATGAACTCCTCGTGGTCACAGGTGTAAAATTAAGATGATCGTGAGATATTACTTTTCACAGGGATGAGTCCTCGGAAAGATCTATATTATCTCAGGATATAATACTCGTTGAATCCACTAATTTAAGGCTTATCATAGACCTTCAAATTATATTTCTTCTCTGATAACTAAGTTGTCTGGATTCTTGTGGTTGTGGGGAAGAATCGCTTCAAATTGAGACTCGTTCTCTGCCAACCAGTTGGTGGTCGCAAGTGTCGTGGCCGCTGGACGACGACGGATTCTGTGGGAGAGGTTTCTTTTTTGCATATATGATACTGGAACCCTACAGTACACTAAAAGGCTCCGAATTTAGTTTCGGATTGTAGATGAAGATTTTTACATATAAGTGGTCTGTTCCGGTTATGAAATTTGTTAAATAGTTATGTAACAATGTCTCAACGGATATGTGAAAAGGTGTATTAAGTAAAGACACTAGTATTTGAGTTAAGTGAGTCACCAGATCACAATAGAAGTTGGTTGATAAAGTGGTGTGAGATAAATTAAGTGAGGCTTGTGTTAAAATTGATGACAAATTTGTATTATGTGAAGGTTATATTAGCTAAATAAAAGGTGGATATATCTTATAGTAGAAGGAAATTTGGAGTTTTCATATGCTAATTACTCAAGTATACTCAAGTTTGGATGTAGGGAATAATATGTATGTACAGGTATATATTAATTGCAAGATTTAACAAACACCAAGGTAAATTATTGGTTGCAGACATAGTGACGGTTGTCTCTCTCTCTCTCTCTCACACACACACACACACACACACACACACACACACACACACACACACACACACACACATAACACATACACACACACACTATTCCAACCTTATGAATCCTAACAGTACCTCCAGTTTTTCACCTCCAGATTACAGAACAAAAACTCTGCCTAACAAAAGCTTCATTATCATCATCAGCACACACACAGCGTCACCACACCTTGCATTATCACAACACAAGGCGAATGCAGAAAAAAACAATGGTAAATATACCCTCTTTTCTTATTATTCTCATCTTGACGATTAAATCTCTATCATTAAGTCCAGAGTCTAGCAATGTTCCATGTTGTTGCCCGCACCTGCTGTAGAGTGAGTCATTGTTAGTATGGGAAGGACCGTGTCTCGGGCCTTGTGTCTGTTGTGTGTGTGTTTTTTTTCAGTACTGAAATCAGATGCTGGGATGACGGTAACCCCTCATGTCCGGTTACTCCATTAAGGTACTTTAGTTAATTAGTGTTTCACCTGGAGACCTTTACCTATTAGGGTTGTATGGATGACTTGATGTTTGACGTGACATAATAGGATTTCAGTATTAAGTTTAGACAAGAGATGAGATTATTTTCAGTTTATCATGTTGGTATGCAAATAAGTCTAAAAGGTTAAATGAATCACTTGCAGATTAGCAACCCACCATATTTTACCTGATGATTAAACACCTTAACGTTATCTAGGGGAGAAGTGGATCTTTCATCCCATCCCGACTCTGGGGTGGAGGTGAGTTGGAGGAGGGGGAGTGGAGAGGAGGGGAGGGGGCAGAGAGAGTGTCAGATGAGGGTGGGGGGTGTCAGAGTTAAGTTGGACCGTTTGGTGGTCTGCCAAGGGACTGTCATGTGAGTGGTCAGGTGGAATTTAATTTTGGATGTCGTGTAGGTTGGTGTCGGGGGTAGGAAACGGGTGGACTTTCATATGAGAAGTCAAGGTGGTTAGATAGACTGCCATGTAGGGTCGGAGGGGGAGGTGTGACTGTTCTCAGTCTCATAGTATGCTGCTTTCACTACAGAACCATAGCTAACGTGTAGGGTCGGAGGGGGAGGTGTGACTGTTCTCAGTCTCATAGTATGCTGCTTTCACTACAGAACCATGGCTAACGTGTAGGGCCGGAGGGGGAGGTGTGACTGTTCTCAGTCTCATAGTATGCTGCTTTCACTACAGAACCATGGCTAACGTGTAGGGTCGGAGGGGGAGGTGTGACTGTTCTCAGTCTCATAGTGTGCTGCTTTCACTACAGAACCATGGCTAACGTGTTGGGTCGGAGGGGGAGGTGTGACTGTTCTCAGTCTCATAGAGTGCTGCTTTCACTACAGAACCATGGCTAACGTGTTGGGTCGGAGGGGGAGGTGTGACTGTTCTCAGTCTCATAGTGTGCTGCTTTCACTACAGAACCATGGCTAACGTGTAGGGTCGGAGGGGGAGGTGTGACTGTTCTCAGTCTCATAGTGTGCTGCTTTCACTACAGAACCATGGCTAACGTAACACCGTCGCTTGAAGGATAAGGTTAGCGATCTTGCCCAGGTCGTGTTCTTAGCTGTCTGAGTTTTATCATCTCCTTTGTTTTAATTTTTCCTTCTTCATGTTACCTGAACTTTGGGATTTATTCCAGGATTAATTTTTAACCAAATTTTGTATATAGTTGAAACCTGATACGAAATTGGTTCATGAAGATTTACGCCATCACATATGAGAGTAAATGGTCAAAACGTGATTTTTTTCTTAACAGACATACTTGCTGGTGCACACAGTTAGGGACATCACGTGTATATCTGCCGTTCATAACAAGGATGTTCACTAAAGTTCAGTGTTATAGCGTGAACAGTATTTTGAATGATCTAAGTACAATTTTCTTAAGTGTACAG
>NW_024725068.1:7500-19040 GCF_018991925.1 Homarus americanus | reverse complement strand
ATTTTTTACTATGCGTGCCAGCCGTGAAGGGTGTCACACAGCTGGCAACCCTGCTATTCCACACGTGTGGATCAGCAGTCTGTGATGTCAGGTCACAGGTCAGTGGTTAGTTACCATCAAGAAGTGGAACAGAGCATCATACGGGTATCTGCGTGTTTGTCATTTGGGACCCCATCCCAACCCACTTTTATATTCATTATATTTTTCCTGTATAAAATAATATTACTACGAATGTTCAAATAATATTTTCTCTGATCGTAAGCAATTAATTGTATGGCACAAATATGGTACTGGTCCCTGGCACACTGGGAAGACTTGTTACGTCAATGATGATTGGCCTTAGAATGAATAAGACATCATGTCTTCATGTTTAGTACAGATAGTCTCAAAATGCCCCTGAAATAGGAAATATCTCAAAAGATTTTCCTGGGGGGGGGGGGGGCCTATAGGCCCCGGGATTGGCTCGCTTCGCTCGCCGGTCCGTGGCACATTGAAAAAAACCATGCCGGTCCGCCACATCAGATAGTTTGAGAAGCGCTGTTCTAGATGGAGGTCGGTCTCGGACAGCAGGAGTCAAGTTGGTTTGGACATAGTCGCCCCGAGGATCCCGTAGAATGGAAACGGCAGTTTTTAGGTAAAACTCCTGGACACGATCCTGTAAGGGGGAAAGACCAAGTTCGGTATATAGAGAAGTAGAGCGTGTCCACTGAGGAGCCCCAAGGATGATACGAGCAGCTTTCCTCTGGATAACTTCGAGACGGTTGACAGCAGTCCGACTAATGTTGACGAGGGCAGGGGTGGCGTAGTCGACACAGGAACGGACAATGGACTTGTACATGGTGAGAAGTACAGGGATGGTGGCATCAAGGGAACTTCTGCACATGGTAGAGAGGGGAGCGAGACGCCGAAAGCATGTCTTGAAGATAGCGGACTTCAGGGATCTGACAACGTGTGCGAGTTACATACACACCCAGGTATTTTGTCTCATTAACCCAGTCCAAGGGCGTTCCTGATAAGAGAAGGGGTGGAGGTACAACACGACCGTGCCACATGGCTTTTGTTTTCGCAGTTGAAAGAAGGAAACCAAGTGAATCACACTCTCTGGAGACCAGATCAAGGGCTTCCCGCATGCTGAGGTAATCAGGGGCTTGGAGGAGGACATCGTAGGCATATCCTGAGTGGACAACTTCTGTCGGCCACAGGAGAGATGCAATGGAGTGCATGAGAGTGTTAAACAAGGTGGGACTCAGGACTCCACTTTGAGGGGTGCCTAGGTTCATTTCTTGAACAGGAGACATAGAGCCTTCAACGCGAACCCGGGTCTGATGTCCGGTGAGGTAAGAGGCGATCCATTGTAGAAGTCTCCCTTTAACCCCTAACCGCGCAAGCTCAGCTAAAATGAGGGCAGGCTGAGCCGTATCAAAGGCTCCCTTGATATCAAGGAAGACGGAGACGCGGGCAGTCTGATTGCAATAAAAGGAAGCAATGGAGTGTGCTGTGCTGCGATGTTGAATGAAACCATTGAGGGAGTTGTGGAAGCCGCCTATGGTGTGAAGAAGGCGACGATGGAGTATCCTCTCCATCATCTTGCAAACACAGGAGGTAAGACTAATGGGTCGATATTTCCCAGGATCTCCCGGCTTAGGGATGGAGATAATAGTGGCATTTTTCCAGTTGGACGGGAGAACCCCAAGTTCATAAGACATATTTTAGAGAGCAAGCTAGGGGCCGTTAGGAATATTAGTACAGGCGTTGAGGACGGAGTAGGTTATCTGATCATCCCCAGGAGAGGTGTCTTTTCTAGAGCGACGAGCACTGTCAAGCTCGAACTGTGTGATGGGATGATCAGTGGGGGCAGGGGAGGTAAGAGCAGCACGAACAACAGGCTCAGACGCATCGATGCGAGTCTGCACTGCCTCCTGCATTGGATCTGGAAGTGCCTCAGGGGAGGAAGCTCGTGCCCAGTCCTCCATTAAAGAGCAAGCAAGGGAGGCGGGGTCAGAGTGGGGAGGAGGCCTCCGTCGAGTACCCCGTATAGCATTAATCCGATTCCATACATAAGAGGGTGACGACTGGAACGATAGAGACCCCGTGAAGGATAGCCAGTCTGCCTCACGTATCCGACGGCGCTCCTGAGTTGCAAAGGATCACCAATTTTTGAAGTCTTCCCAGTCCTCTGGAGACCGAGACCTCCGTATGGCAGAGTGCAGATCACGGGTTACCTGCCGGAGATGTCTCATGGCAGGGATACGATAGCAGTAGTTGGTGGCACTTCTGGGGGTGACGGGGAGGGCGTGGAGGGGTAGCGCGATTGACAGAGTCATACACGGCATCATTAAAATCAGCGCTGTAAGAGTCAAGGGACTGGGGGACAACATAGGAATCCGCCCAGGTAGAAAGGTAAAGGAAGGAACAGCATCTTGTGTGAGACGAAGGCGAATGGATCGATAAGGAGCTGATGTCGGGGCAGAGAAGGAGAGCCTGAGATGGGTAGTAACGGCAAGATGGTCACTATACAGAGCAGGCTCGGTGCAGACGGTAGGATGAAAGGAGGTATGACCGTTCAATAGTAAGCCAACATCAAGGAAACTATGGGGGAGGCGAGTAGGATCGTCAGGACAAAGAAAGCGAACATCATCATCCCCATTAAGAAACTGTGAGAGATGTGATCCGTTAAGGGTACATGGCGTGGGATGATCCGGAGTAAGAGTGGGATGGCGGGCATTAAAGTCGCCAAGAACAATAGTGGGAATCCCATCATGGAGGTCGTGAAGAACCTGAGGGTCCAGAGAATCACTCTTGAAATGAACATTGACTACACGAAGGGTCCGGTCACCAAGAGTAAGGGAGACAGAAAGTAATTCAGACGGGGGTCCATGTGAGTCAGGTGAAGAGAGACGAACAGATTGAATGGTGTTACGCACAAGGGTGAGGAGGCCACGAGCCTGCCCACGGTACCAAGGCAGGGTGTAAACAGTATAGACAGAGAGGCGGAGTGGAGTAACATCGTCTGTGATGGTTTCCTGAAGTAGAGCAACATCTACTTGATGGGAGAGCACAAACTGGGCGAGGTCTGTCCGGCGAGGTCTAAGTCCCTGGATGTTCCATTGTAAGAAGAGGAGGGAACGGCCTCCAGTGTGAGATGAGTCGGAGGGGCTAGACAGGGCTCCAGAGGAGGTACCAAATTCTGTTGAGAAAAATGGATAGGGAGGAGTGGGAGAGCGAGGGATGGATCCTCCATCTCGGGAGATAGAAGGAGGCGGGTCATCAGGGCTTGCAAAGTGCGCCCCTGTTGGGTCAGGGTGTCCAGAATGGGTTGTTGTTGCCTCTGCAATGTCGCAATTGTTTTCACAAACAAGTCGAGTTGGGCTGAGAGAAGGTTGATTTGCTTGGAGTGGCGATCCAGACGGAGAGTGATTGTTTCCATAGAACCAACTTGGTGTACCTGTACAGGAGCTGGAGGTGGCGGCGAGGATTTCCGAGGGCCCGACTGGGCATGTGGTGGTGGTGGTAGCGACGGAGAGGGACGGTGAGGGTTCAGTTGAGTAAGAGGTGGTGGTGCTGGTGAGAGACAGCGGGGGTCCGGGTGGGCAGGAGATGGTGGTGACTGTGTGGCAGGGCCGGCAACGACCTTGTTCCAAGAACGGTAGAGAGAGGGAGGGAGAGGAGAAAGGATGGGTGGTAGGGGTGATAGGGGGGGGGGTGGTAGAGAACAGGAGATCAATGGGAAATCCTTGGTGGATGGAAGAGGCGGTGGTGGATAGGAGTGAGGTTTGGTTGACAGGGGCTTCGTCAGAGACGAGGGCGGTGGTACAAGGTAAGTTTTCCCCGGGCGAGTGCCAGGTCGCTGTGGGCAATTGGCATTCCAGGCGTGGTGACTGCCATGGCAATTGACACACCGTGGAATAACTGGGATTTTGTTCTGAATTTTCGATTTGCATTCCACTGTTTCGTGAGGACCTGCACAGAAACCGCAGGCGACCATCCTCGTGCACTCCCAGGTGCGGTGTTTCCACGATTGGCAGCGACCACAGATTTTCGGGGTTCCGATAAATCGGTCGAGAGGACAGTTGTGAATTGGTCCTACATTCACCTTCGGGGGGAGGGGGCCCACCCACCAGCCGATGAGTTCGTTGGATGGACGTTTGGAGACCGGGTTGATGCGGCGTTCCATGTCCAGTAGTTGTGGGAGAAGAGGGCGAAGATCGTCGATAGGGATCTCCCAGGGTACGTGGCGAACCATTACCTTGGTACGACGAGTTTCTGGGGTGATGATGGTGAACTTCAGCATCACCTCCCCCTGGGGAGCAGGAAAGCCCACCTGAGTGAGCAGGCGTACCGTCTCGTCCATTTGTGTGGTGACTATCACGGCTGTGGGACCTCGGCGGAGGCGAAGTGTTGAGTCCTGAAGTGGAGAGCAGTGACGGAAGAACCAGATCGCCCGTGTGCTCAGAGGCAAGTCCCGAGGAAAGGCGAGACGACGAAGGCGCGACGGGGCAGGGCGACAAAGGGAATCCCCTATGTCCATCGTCGGCGGAGGGTCGGTCATTGAGCCACATGTAAGCTCACTTGGGGACCCCGATGACAGGAGGAGTCCACCCTCTACAGCCCCAGAAGGGGTGCAAGGGGGAGCCGTGGCCCCTGCTGGAGACCCTGACTTCTGAGGTTTCTGCTTCTTTGACGTGTCTTCAAGAAGAAAGTCGTCAGCATCACTGTCACCTACTGCCGCCGTTTCCAACGAACGGGAGCGTTTAACGGCGGGCATAGGGCACGTTGGCAACACTGCAGTCAGGGGGAGTGGTAATGATGTCACTGCTACGTCACACTATCACATTGCGCATGCGCAAACTTGAAAAACTTTGCTCAGAGGGATCGGGTGGTAGGACCAGATGTTTTATCCCCAAAAAATGACCAAGTCCAAAAGTAAAAAAAAAAAAATATGCCGCTGTGCTGATAACTGGGTCTTACTATAGTTGTCTGCACAGGCTGGGATTGGTAGACTCGCTGAATTCGTCAGAAATACGAATTTTAAGGAGCAGTCTCTTACAGCCTTTGTTGACACTACGCATGCATGGGCGTTCCTCTGTTCTTTTGTTATGATATTTTCTTCGCTGTCTTGCTTGTCGTAAGAGTTAGAAGAGGAAGACTAGATCGGGAATTTTTTCGTCAAGGGATATTTACTAACCCTCTACTAACACACACAGTCCCCCTCCCCCTCCCACCTGTGTGACTCAAGAAGATAACTGAAAAAAAGAAGAGCCACTTACCCCACGTGCTCCCCCCCTCCCGTCTGCACTAGTATACAAAACAATAATTCAGTTTAATAAACTTGTACATAAACACGTACGGTGTTGTAATCTCTATCAGCGGGGACATAAGCCTGCAGCAGCGCTCCGGCTACATACATACACATAACGTGTCTACATAATGTCTACATAAATGTTTCTTATCCTTTAACAGGTCATCAGCCTCGTTATTAAGGGATCATCAGGAAATAATTGGCTTAAGTCAGACACTGTGGGAGGAAACTGATCAAGGTTGAGACGTGAAGTATGACCCATAATACTCTATTATAGGTCAAATATATTTAATAATCCAATAAACTGTTAGACGGTTGTTTATATCACTATTGCAGCACGGTGACCTATGACCTCACCATCACAATGTAAACAAGCGCCACGAAAACAACACTAACACCATTAACACCTTGTGGTTAATTAACTTTTCTTCTTGTTCTTGTGCATCAAGTGAAAAAACTGTTGTGTGCTGTACAAAGAATTCTACTCCAGGAATGTTGTGGTGGTCGCCAGAGAAGAGATTTAATATTGGGAACTAATGAGACAGAGGTCGAGTGGACGAAGCAGATGAGTCGACCCAGAAAAAGTAAGAATCGTGACTCTTACAAGAATATACGAACCTCATCATATCATGGGTTAAATCCTTTTGGTTTAAAATAAAACTACTCTCACCACCCAAGTCTTATAGCGGTATTCATAATGGTACTCATCAGTCGTGCTCAGGCCAGGTAACACAAGAGTTATGTTCACCAGCAGGAGTAGAGAGTTTGTTTACATTACGATATCGTCTGTGTGGTTTACCCTCCTTAGCCCAGGTACACGTTGTGTCTGTTTACGTGAGACAAACAGCTGGGTGTGTTTACCATCCCAGACACTGGTTATGTTCCTTTCACTAATGTTAACAATCACAAACAACGCTCGCTGGGCAGATCAATCAGTTAAGTAAACACTCACTATAATCTCTTGCCAGCTGGATCAACCTAACCTAACCTGACCTAACCTAACCTAACCTAATTTAAATTACCTAGAAAACGTAAGATTGAACGTAATCCTAAACCTTAACATAGATTAGATTAGGTTAGGTTAGGTTGGGTTAGGTTAGGTTGTATTGGAAATGTATACAATATAATTTCATTTTAAATTTCACCATAAAGGTCACTTCCAGGCCTAACTGTGATCTGCCAACACGCTCTCGGTTGTTATTCTCTTTTACACTGAGTTATACGTCGTTCTACACAATTGTACATTGTTCTACAATTAAGTTAAATATTGTTCATCACTTGAGTTACATAATGTTCTTCAATGACCTGAAGTGAATGAACATTGTTCTTAAATGAGTGTTGTAACGTTCTACACTGAGACAATACCACTAAACTATTAATTCATCAGAGCTGTGTATTTTATTTTACATATTCATTAATCCTTTGTAATATGATGAATATTCATGTTGAAATTCTCCTTTATAATGCGTGTTAATTATGGGGTGTAATTGCCGCTTGGCGCTATATTTAACTACAGTATATAACATGTTGTGATCCTATATTGATCATCTGTGTAGAACTTTGCTGCAATAAGTTGGCTGATTACATCCTTACTGTACACATACCTGGCTAATAAATATAATTAATAATCACAGGTATACACAATGACTCTAATAAGTGTTCAGGTTTGGACATATATTATAAAGGTGTTAATGTGTCAAAAACCCAAAAGGTTTTACTATCATTGTATAATATTAATCAGGTTGTTTGTCAAAGTTATCTTATACAATATATTTGTCATTATATGCTATTGATGTATGCAGACATATTCACCATGTAGAGGTAAGAACTGTTAAAGTAAGCTGTGTCGAGTATAATAGATAATATTGTTTCCTGCCAACATATAAATTGAAGCTTTATTTTAGTTTTAGTTTTCCATATCTGACCTAAACACAATGCTGCATAAGAACTTAACTTGAAACAGCTTTAGTCAATGGTATTTTCATGGTTTTCACTTGTATTTAATTTTTGTAACGTTTGTGATTTCATTATCACGAACATGATTTATACCAGTCTCTTGTCAGAAATCATTTATGACAAGCTCTTTTCCAGCCAATTTTATTCACCCTTTTGTTCACTGCTGTGAGGAGAACTACCATAACACACAGAGGCAATACACAGCTTAAGAGAACTATATGTAAAGTTACAGGAAATTTTTTACAGGTTCTTCAGATCCTTTTTTATCATTCGACAAGTCATAAATGGAACCATTTCCTGAATCCATATTTATTTCTAACTCTGACTCCCAACAGTTCACAGCCAGTGTCAACACGCAAGTAATAAAACCTCACGACTCAAATAATCGCTCACATCTAATATTTACGGTTTCCTCGTCTTTCTTGATTAACCATACAGGGTTCCACATATATATATATATATATATATATATATATATATATATATATATATATATATATATATATATATATATATATATATATATATATATATATATATATATATATATATATATATATATATATATATATTAGGGTGGTCCAAAATATCACATATTTGTATACGTTTTCTCCACAAGGTTTATTTTTGTCCATTAGGTACAAAATGCATCCCAGAAAAAAATTGGATCATTTAAAGCATATTTAGAGGTCAATCCAATGTCCTCTTTTTTTCCATTTAGTACGTAATAAGGATTTTTCGGGGCTAGATAAACACATTATAAACACATTGTCTTTATTCAGCAAAATACAATTATAAGTTTTACAAATTACAAACTAAATAACTCTAGAACACCAATACACATTCTTTATTTGTATCCCTTCATCATAGCAGCTTTGCTTGCCGTTGGTAACTTCTTGCGATGAGCTGCAACAACCTGTAAAAGGTACTGCTTTTGGTCCTCATTTTGCGTTATAGACTCATTATAACGCTCTATGAGAGCAATTGCCCTCTCTGCGCTGTCATTCACCACCTTCATATTTATCGCACGATCTCTCATTGTGATAAACACTTCATCGTCTTTCCATGTTTTGGGATCCTTACTCAAGAACAGTTGTGCTCTTTCTTTGCCATCTAGTGTAAGAACATCAAAAATATCTAATGTACGCTCAGTAACAAATGAGGCCACATTACTGATAGGAGTTTCATCAGATAGGACAATACGCCTTGAAAAGTCCTGTTTCTTTGGGCACTGGAAGTTTTGTACCATATTCTTCTTGGTTTCAGTATCGATCCTGTCATCAAATAAGCTTAGACCGATAAGATGTTCTGATAGATACCAGAGATGTCGGCTAATTGCTGCTTGTGCTGCGTGTGCAACTTTCTCATGAGGATATTCCTTTAAAACCTTCATTAGCTGCAAATCATTGAATGGAGCTCGAACAGCCATTGGTGCTTCATGCCAGAATCTCACATACATTATGCTCACAAACAAAGCCAGTTGTGTGATATTGTTTTCTTCCCGTGTTGATAATGTGAATTGATGTTTGAACAGATAGATTTTGAGAGCATAGATTCCTTTTGCCATCCATCTTGCATGGTGTGTAGGACCAGGAACTCGAAAGGAAACCTTACTACTTGGCAGTCCACCAAGAAACAAAAGAGCTAGTTCTAGAAACTCCCTATAATCATCTCGTGGCTGATTATCCTGCAGGGCTACTGGCAAATATTCAAGCAACTCCTTCCTTAGAATTTGAAGCATTGGGTCCTCAAACATGCTTTCTGGTGCTGGAATGAAGTCATTGAGCGAAATGGACCTCCACTGCTTTTTGAAGCGCTTAAACAGAATAGTCTCAGGACTTCCAGTTGACCCACAGATCAAACTGAAGACATCGCTTAGCATAATTTCTAGCACATGGTGTCTGCATGCTATCCAAACAAGTTCCTGTTCCAGTTCATCTTCAATGCGGACACATGCTCCACGATGTAATCCTGTATTGGAAGCAGTAGTATCAAATACAAGTCCTTTAACCAATTTCTCAACATTCCATGATTTAATTGCTTCCAAACATGCTTCGGCCTGTGCTTCTCCAGTTTCTCTCTCTTTTTTGGGTACTCCTAGCAGCTTCTCTTGTCCATTAAATGATTAAATGATAATGAAATAATTGTAGAACTGATGAGATATAAATGAAATAAGTAACTTCATCTGATTAATGGTAACCCTTGTCTGTGTTTCCTGTTTCAACCTGTCATTGTCAGTCCCTATGACTCAATACTTGACTCTTTGCCCTTTCCAAATAGGCAACTAGGCTATATACATTGAAATATACCCAATATAATGTGTTGTGTATATTGAGACTGTATCATGCGGACAAGAAAATTCAGTCCTACACTACAAGTATAATATGCAAAATGGATTGACCTCTAAATGTTAATGAATATGGATAAAATTTTACAGACCTTATCTATGAACCAAATGGACAATTTTAAGGCTTGTGGAGGCAATATATTACTACTTATATTTTTTACCATATAGTTTTGGACCACCCTATATATATATATATATATATATATATATATATATATATATATATATATATATATATATATATATATATATATATATATATATATATATATATATATATACAGGTTGACAATCCTTTATCAGAAATCCTTGTGGCCAGAGGCATTTCGGTTTTCTGAATTTTTCGGTTTTCAGAATGGTTAGGGTTTTTTTTTTTAATGTGTATTAGCCCACCCGGGCATAGATCACTGACCCACATTGGGGCCTGGGGGATCGAAAATAAAATAAAAATTATAATAATAATATCAATTCATAGGTCTAGGTCATGTTTCTCACTTTTGATCTTTTTTTCATTCTTGTATTTCTTTACTGTATTATTATTATTTTATTATTTCAGTATTATTATTATTCATTTTATTATTATATTTTATTATTATTATTGTAATCATTATTATTGTATTTTGGTGTATTTTTATTAAATTTTTTATTTACTATGAATAATTATTATTATTATTATAATTATTATTACTATTTAATTTTCGCCCCCCCCCAGGCCCCGATGTGGGTCAGTGATCTATGCCTGGGTGGGCTAATAATCCCTGAAAAAACAAAAACAAAAAACAATGACCCACAAAAAAACTTTCGGTTTTTAGAGCTTTTCGGTTTTTGGAATTTCGGATAAAGGGTTGTCAACCTGATATATATATATATATATATATATATATATATATATATATATATATATATATATATATATATATATATATATATATATATATATATATAGATATATATATATAGATAGATAGATAGATAGATAGATAGATAGATTGATAGATAGATTGATAGATAGATAGATTGATAGATAGATAGATAGATATTATTATGGCATTTTTACACATTTCACATAATCCCGTGTGAGAAATAAATCCGATGAAACATAATGCTCTCGACTTGTAAAGGGATTTCCTGGATTATCTGTGATGATCATAATGACCACCAGGTAATGTTGTCTGCCAAACACTGTGTCCCGCCTGGTGCTGCCCTCAGTAACACATTCTGCTGATCACACCAACTCTATCCGCTAAGCTCTAAATGGATGGTGAAGCAGACTGTTGGCCTGGTGTACTTAATATTGTTTTGTTCACACACACACACACACACACACAGCAGCATAATAGATTGTGATTGGCTGGGAAAGTGTTTTTTACCAGACTGAACATCAAGAGTAGTAATTGAGAGGAGGTAGATTGGCCACCTGACAGTGGAGAGTTGGCGATAACGAGTTATTATTAGTGGTCATCACACACACACTCTGTCTCTCTCTCCACAATTAATGGAAAGAGAGAATTAGAAGAAACTGAATAAAAAAGATGATGTGATAATTAAGAGAAACAAGAAGAAAATTAAAAAGGGCAGAGAGAGAGAGAGCGGGGGGACCATCATTTCACAAGTTTCAAGACGCGGCAGCAAGTTGTGAGGCAGTTGAGAGTGTTAGTGAAACAGTCCAGCAGCAGAAGCGACACACAACACCTGAGTAATGGTGACTGACTCGGCCAGGTGTACAAAGTCAGGCCTGGCAGGTTGTGAGAGGGTTGAGACGCGGGGCTAGGCGTTGGTGAGAGAGAGAGAGAGAGAGAGAGAGATTTACGTACGCGCGAAAGAAACTTGCACACGGTCTTCTCTCCCAGTCGGCGACAAGGTAAATATATTCCCTTTTATGTCAACACAAGTTTTACTCTGACAAATCACTTTTCCATCCTGTAAATTAAAAGAAAA
>NW_024725068.1:0-2500 GCF_018991925.1 Homarus americanus | reverse complement strand
AGTGTGTCAAATGGTGTATAGATGATACATAACCTGTAATGCATCATACGGCTTAGCCTCAAATATTTTAATAAGGATCCACATATACTGTACGTGTTGGCACCAATACCTTCAATTAATCTAATACATATTTATACGAGTTAACGGTTGGCGAAGTAAAGTGTAAATAAGTTGTGTAAGATCTTAATTAAAGTAAAGTTGAGTGAAAATATTGTTCTTCCACTTTGTGTTTGATATTAACACAACAAACACTCACACTAATAGCTACTACACCTTCTCTAACTCATTAACTCACGATGCTGAGTTTACTGTTATTGTCAAACTAAAGGAATTAATATAGTTACAGTTTGTGATTCATAACTGAAATAGTTAACCAATAAAATTTAATATATTTTCCATTTTTTTTTACTTCAGTTTAATTTAAGCGAGAGGAGTTTTTGTAGATCAACTAAATGAAAATACTGAAATTGTTGGGTCAGTGGGCAGGCAGGCAGGCAGGTACAGGTAGGTAGGTAGAGAGGTTCCCCCAGTAGTGTGTGGGAGATACGAGACAGGTGGGCGAGGTGGGGGAACTTACTCTGTTGTTCACGATAATAATAATAATAATAATAATAATAATAATAATAATAATAATAATAATAATAATAATATTAATAATAATAATAATAATAATAATAATAATAATAATAATAATAACAATAATAATAATAATAATAATAATAATAATAATAATAATAATAATAATAATAATAATAATAATAATAATAATAATAACAATAATAATAATAATAATAATAATACAAAGAGAGTATGATTTTTTTTAATAAACTTAAAATTTTTGGGAAGAATGTATAGAAAACTTTAACTTAAAATTTTATGGGGTGAAAGAAAATACACTTTTATACATTAACTGGGGAGAAAAAATCCATGGATGGTAATCAGGTGATAAAGCATGATAAATATATGGTGTGGTAAAGGCTGAGAGAAAGATAAGAGATAGAAAAGAGGAGGTAAGAGTGAAGCCACGAATAAGACATAATTTGGTATTTACTCTCTCTCTCTCTCTCTCTCTCTCTCTCTCTCCTCACTTCAATCTCTGGCTGGCTGGGAACACTCACAGTAAAAAGAATTTCCACTACCAAGAGCGGGAGACAAACACTCACTCTGAGATTAATTAATAATTCAATTCCTCCTTCTTTCTCTGTCTTTCAGTTCTTCCTTTATCCTGTGTGTGTGTGTGTGTGTGTGTGTGTGTGTGTGTGTGCTTTTCTCAGCTGTCACCAAGGTTGTACACGGGAGCGAAAGCGGTATAACAACACTTTTCACTATTGTTAAGTAGCCCCCCCCAAAAAAAAATCATATTATTTACACATGACTATGGACCAGGACGGAATCTACCGACCAGTACAGTACTTCAGGCAGGATGGGTGAGCATGTTCCCCTACACAACAAAGACGACCTTAGTTATACCTTCCCTCTACTGTACAACACAATAGGTTCCTGGTGGAGCCGTCAACAGCGTGTGGGAGGGATTGATCTATTACCTTGTTCTGAATTTAGAAGATATCTGGACGGAAGGGGAAGAGGCAGGGACAGGCAGATGGAAAAAAAGGGATAGAGAGGATGAGAGAGAAATTGAACGAGGTGAAACAAGGGGTGAAAGGAAGGTGAGGCGAGAGAGATGAAGGCCAACTATAGAAAACAATCGAGAGAAGATAATTGGGATATATAGTGAAAGAGGGAAGGAGATAGAAGAATAAAGATAAAAGATAAATACAAAGATGATGAAAAACATGGTGAAATGGTGATGAATTCTTAATTCTAGTTGTGTATGGGGGCAGAGGAAGGTAAAACTTACGTCACTAGACATTGTGAAAACTCGTATTCATGTGAGTGAGGGAGGGAGGGAGGACGAGGGAGAGAGGGAGGATGGAGGCTGTATGTGAGGATGGCGACTGCATGGGAGGATGGTAGAGAGAGAAAGGGTGAAGGAAAGAGGGAGGGTGAGGGCGAGAGGAAGGGTGAGGAGGTGAGGGAGAGAGGGAGGATGGAGACTGTATGAGAGGATGGGAATGAGAGGGAGGGTGAAGGAAAGAGGGAGGGTGAGGGAGAGAGGGAGGATGGTTGAGAGAGGGAGGATAAAGGAGAGAGGGAGGATGGGGGCTGTATAGGAGGGTGGGGTAAACAGGGGGAGTAATGGAGAGAGGGAGGGTGGAGCACTGTTTACACTAGATAATGGGTGTGGTCGGGGCAGCAGCTCACCTGTGTAATAAAGCGGTCATAATACTTTAATAGCCACGCAAGCAGTATTGACATAAGGATCATATTCAACCCCCCGAGAGCATCCACCAAGCAGTAATTTAAGACTAAACTGGTTATAATTCACCGCATGCTGAGGAAAATGCTGAGAAAATATAAGAGGTAGAATGACAGACGCCCCTCCTGAGTTTACCCGTTGACCAAAATTGGCCACCTAAGGATAAATTACCTCCAATATCTT
>NW_024725067.1:7500-22703 GCF_018991925.1 Homarus americanus | reverse complement strand
GAGGAGGGAGAGGCAGAGAGAGGAGTAGAGGACAGATGGGCAGAAGGGGACAGGGAGAGTAGCAGAAAGGGAGGACAGGGAGAGGCAAGGAGGACAGGGAGAGTGGCAGGAGGGGAGGACAGGGAGAGTGGCAGGAGGGAGGACAGGAGAGTGGCAGGAAGGGAGGACAGGGAGACTGCAAGGGAGGACAGGGAGAGGGGGGAGGCAGGGAGAGTGGTGGAAGGAGGACAGGGAGAGTAGCAGGAGGAGGACAGGAGAGTGAAGGGAGGACAGGGAGAGTGGTAGGAAGGGAGGACAGGAGAGTGGCAGGAAGGGAGGACAGGAGAGTGGCAGGTAGGGGAGGACAGGGAGAGTGGCAGGAAGGAGGACAGGGAGAGGCAGGAAGGGAGACAGGAGAGTGGCAGGAAGGAGGACAGGGAGATTGGACAAGAAGGGAGGACAGGAGAGTGGCAGGAAAGGAGGACAGGGAGAGTGGAAGGGAGGACAGGGAGAGTAGCAGAAAGGGAGGACAGGGAGAGTGGCAGAAGGAGGACAGGGAGAGTGGTGGGGAGGGAGGACAGAGAGGGCAGGAAAGGAGGACAGGAGAGGCAGGAAGGGAGGACAGGAGTGGCGAAGGAGGACAGGAGAGTGGCAGGAAGGGAGGACAGGAGATTGACAAGAAGGAGACAGGAGAGTGGCGGAAAGGAGGCAGGGAGGGGGTAGGAAGGAGGACAGGGAGATTGACAGAAGGGAGGACAGGAGAGAGGGCAGGAAAGGAGGACAGGGAGAGTGGTAGGAAGGGAGACAGGAGAGTGGCAGGAAGGAGGACAGGGAGAGGGCAGGAAGGGAGGAGAGGGAGAGTGGTAGGAAGGGAGGACAGGAGAGGCAGGAAGGGAGGACAGGGATAGTGGCAGGAAGGGAGGACAGGGAGAGTGGCAGAAGGAGGACAGGAGAGTGACAAGAAGGAGGACAGGAGAGTGGCAGGAAGGGGAGGACAGGGAGAGTGGCAGGAAGGAGACAGGAGAGTGGCAGAAGGAGGAGGAGTGGTAGGAAGGAGGACAGGGAGAGAGGAAGAGAGAGGGAGAGGGTAGGAAGGAGGACAGGGAGAGTGGCAGGAAGGGAGGACAGAGAGTGCAGGAAGGAGGAGAGGGAGAGTGGTGGGAAGGGAGAGGGGAGTGAAGGGAGGACAGGGAGAGTGGCAGGAAGGAGGACAGGGATAGTGCAGGAAGGGAGGAGAGGGAGAGTGGTAGGAAGGAGGACAGGGAGAGTGGCAGGAAGGAGGACAGGGATAGTGGCAGGAAGGGAGGACAGGGAGAGGGCAGGAAGGGAGGACAGGAGAGTGACAAGAAGGGAGGACAGAGAGGCGGAAGGAGACAGGGAGAGTGGCAGGAAGGGAGGACAGGGAGGGTGGAAAGGAGGAGGGAGAGAGGAAGGGAGGACAGGAGAGTGGCAGGAGGGAGACACTTCATGTCAATTTTGTCGCCGGTCGATTCTTATTTGGACCTGACGATGGAGGAGGAGGAGGAGGAGGAGGAGGAGGAGGAGGAGGAGGAGGAGGAGGAGGAGGAGGAGCAGGAGAAGAAGAAGAAGAAAAGAAGAAGAAGAGAGAGACTACAACACACATCAGAAAACTTTATAAACTTTACCTGTCTATATTTCTTCACAAAGTATTAAAAACTCTACAAGAAAACCTTAAACTCATTAGAACAAGTCTGTGTGTGTGTGTGTGTGTGTGTGTGTGTGTGTGAATCAAATACCGACACAACACTTGTCTTCGTATACGTGTTAGTTCAGGAATATGAATCGTTGACTCACTGAATCACTCTTTAATCTGCATTGTAACACGTAACTAAATTGGCCTAAATCAGGTAAGGAAAGGATTATTAATTACAGGTGATTTGCATTCCAACAGGTGTCGTTACTAATCAGGAAATAATGCCAGTTTCCAATCGACAATCTCTCGAATTTCTAATCATCAAACTCGTCAACTTCCAATCGACAAACTCGCCAATTTTCAATCGTTACACTCGCCAATTTCCAATCGTCAAACTCGCCAAATTCTACAGGTGTTTGACCCCCAATCAGCGGCGCTATAAATAATGAAGAGATTTTTTGTATTTGATGGTGAAGAGGCAATGGAGAGAGGACCTCCCACACTCTCTCTCCCTTTCCTTCATCCTCTTCATTATCCTCCTTCCTTCTCCCCATAGTCACTCCTTCTTCCCTCCCTCTCCATAGTCCCTCTTCCCTCCCTCCCTCTCCATAGTCCCTCCTTCCTCCCTCCATAGTCCCTCCTTCCCTCCCTCCATAGTCCTCTTCCCTCCTCCATGTCCCTCTTCCTCCCTCTCCTGTCCCTCCTTCTCCCTCTTTCCTTTTTCATCCTCCTTCCTCCTCCTCCCCTCTCCATCTCCATACTAATTATCTCCCTTTCTCCCAAGCTTTATTCTTTCTTTCCTCCATCTTTCCTTCATTTACCTCGCTTTGTTCTTCCTCTATGTCTCACTCCTCCTTTCCTTCTCTGTTCCTCTCCTTCCTCCTTCCTCTCTACCTGAGACCTCCTCCATCTCTTCCACCCTCCACCCTTCCCTGCCACCTCTCCTGCCACCTCTCTTCCCTCCTGCCACTCTTCTTCCCTGGTCTCTCCACGCTCCAAACCAACCTCTCTCCCTCCCACCCTGCCATCCTCCCTCTCCACACGCCTCCCTCCCTCCTGCCTCCCTCCCTCCCTGGCCTTCAACACGCCTCCCTACCTCTATTGACACTCAGCTAGAGAGGTAAGATTGAAGCCCCTATTTTAAATATATATATATAAATTTAACTTCGATATATACTCAATGTGTATTAAATAAAGTTAAAATAAATTGAATACAAGTTTAAAGATATTAACAGTCTGATGTAAGTTAAATACAACTAACATTCGTCACCAACAACTACAATATTATAGACATGTTTTAACTTTTGTGTTTATGAGGGATTTTATTTGAATGAGAAGATGTAGATGTGTATATTGTGTCATTGTGAAGGACTCAGTGTGTGTGTGTGTGTGTGTGTGTGTGTGTGTGTGTGTGTGTGTGTAAACAAAAATAAAATATATATTTTTTTCACCACAGAACGAAAAAAGTTACTCATTTGACTAAAAAAAATAAAATTAAATTCTTATTTTTACACCATATAATTTGTTCTTTTACAATTTTTCTCAAAATAATATTAGCAGTTAACAAAGACTTATGAATGAAGGAACAATTGAATAATAAACAGAGAATAAGTAATAATGGATAGAAAGAGATAGGTTATTAAAATCTAGTTCCTGGTTTTGGAGATAATTAGAGGTGTAAGTCATTAGTGAAGAGACAGTAGAAGACACAGGTAATAATTAACAAATGCTTTAGGGGGGGGGAGAGAGGATCAATGGAATATGGAACAATGAACTAAACTGTTTTTGTCAAGTATAATCCGCTTCCATCCTCCCATTCACTCTTCCACTCCTTCCCTTCCTCCTCTTTCTCTCTTATTCTCTCTCTCCTCCCTCCTTGTCCTTCCCTCTCCCTATTCTCCTATTCCCTCTCCTTTCTCTCTCCCCTCTGTCTCTAACTCCATTCCTTTCTTTTTGTTATCTTCCTCCTACCTCTCCTTCTTCCGTGCTTTGCCATTCCTTCTCCCTCCCCCCCCTCTCTCAACTGCTCAGCAAACATACATTTTTCCGGAGCCATTAGTTCTTTGCATGTTTGCACTGAGCCTGCATGGTGTGTGTGTGTGTGTGTGTGTGTGTGTGTGTGTGTGTGTGTGTGTGTGTGTGTGTGTGTGTGTGGCTGAGAACAAGTCCATCAACGTTTAAAACACCAACCAAAAACATTAGGTAAATGGATTAACTAGATAGATGAGAGAGAGAGAGAGAGAGAGAGAGAGAGAGAGAGAGAGAGAGAGAGAGAGAGGAGGGGGGGTTAAACAATAAGACAACGACCCCCACTGCCGTCACCCCATCCCCTCAATTCCCAAGACAGAGACAGACAGACAGGGTGAGTTATATACATGTCACAAACCTGATGTGTGAGACAAGTATTACTAAGAGTGGGGAGGGGGAGGGGGTAGGAGAGGGGGGTAGGAGAGGGGAGGGGGGTAGGAGAGGGGTAGGAGAGGGGTAGGAGAGGGAAAGGAAGGATGATACAGAGAGAGAGAGAGAGAGAGAGAGAGAGTCACCAGGGCACTGTGATCAAGATACAAACTAAGGGAGACTTCATTAAGTTATTCTCCTAAGTTACTATCCCTAAATATACCTCCTTTAAAGTTACCCTCCTTTAACTTACTCTCCTATATATATCTTCTTTTAAAGTTACTCTCTTACACTACTCTCCTCTTAGCCAACAGGGTGAATGGAAAATAGATCACCCTTTGATAAGAAAAAATAAAGTTTCAATTTGATGCCGTAAAGATGGTGAAAGGGAGGGAGGGAGGGAGGAGGAGGAGGGAGGGAGGAGGAGGGAGGGAGGAGGGAGGGAGGGAGGGAGGGAGGAGAGTTATGGCGATTATGAGGGGCTAAGGGAGATAGAGAGGGAGAAAAGGGAGAGTAAGAAGAGGATAAGAAGGAGGAGGGCGAAGAAGAGGAAGGAGATGTTGGTGGAAAGGAAAAGGAGGAAGGGAATGGAGGAGAAGCGGAGAGCAGGAAGGGGTGGATGGGAGGGAAGGGAAGGAGGATAATTATGTCTTTTCATGTCCATGTTTATCAATCTTTGCTTTTCTTTCGTTTTCTCTCTCTGTTTCTCTATGGCTGTCTGTCTGTCTGTCTGTCTGTCTGTCTGTCTGTCTGATCCTCTGTACACACACACACACACACACACACACACACACACACACACACACACCTCAGCATAGACAAACACATTCATAACAAACACAGCTAAACAAAACCAAAAAATACATGTATAGTGTATTAACTCGTTCAATTGTTACGTATACAAACACACGTTCATACACGACATACATAAACATACAGAATGTCTCCAAAAATAACATACACACTACAGGACACACCCCGGACATCAACAAGTGAGGGCAGACATTCACACGACGGACTCCACCAAAGTAAAATATTGCGAAGAATTTTTTTTTTCTGAGACACTCTGTACAGTATTGTGTGTATATATATAAATTCAGGCTTTAAAATATATAAACATGAAGGCTAGTGTACATGATGAGGCTGGGGTTAAGGGGGGAGGGGAGGGGGAGGAGTAGGGTGGGGATAATGTTGTTAGTTTCATGGGTATTGTTAAATTACATTTTTGCAGTGAATCTCCTGGCGGGGGATGGTGCTGGGTTGACCCCTGCCAGGAGCTCTGTTGTGTTCCTCCGCCCAAAGTTTGTAATGACGCCGCATCACCGTGTCCCTCCCTCCCTCCCCTTCTCCCCCGACCTCTTGGCCCCTCAACTAGCCTCTCAATATGATGTGTGTGTGTGTGTGTGTGTGTATTTCTGTTTTATCTTTATTTATGCACACACACACACACACACACACACTCTCTCTCTCTCTCTCTCTCTCTCTTATGGATATATTTACACTCTCTTACTCTCTTTTTCTCTCGTTCTACCTCTCTTTATGTGTGTTTCTGCTTGACTGGCTGTGAGTGTGTGTGTGTGTGTGTGTGTGCGTGTTTCAAATGGATGTGTACACGAGGCAAGATTCATCGAGCCATTATCCAGGCTGACGACCACACACGCACGCACACACACACACACACACACACACACACACACACTAAACAGATCAAGGCGAGGAGAGTATTATAAGCGTTCTTCACCCTCTGAGTGTGTGTGTGTGTGTGTGTGTGTTAATGTTTGTCCACATGATAACTAATAAACTAGTAGATAGAATGTGATGAAACTTGTTAGGTCAGGCGAGTGTTGGTCAGGGAAGAGATGATTCGATTTTAGGTTCAGTAGGTCAAAGGTCAAAGGTCACATAACAATGATAACTTGGTCCTCAGAGACTCACAAGATAAATTTATATATAACGTAACCCAACCTAACTTAGCCTAACCTAACTCAACGTAACCTAACAACCCATCCTAAACTTACCTGACCTAACCTAACCTAACCTAACCTAACCTAACCCAACGCTAACCTAACACAACTAACGACAGTAGAGTCTCAGTATAAATTTGCCTCCATCTTTGTGTCACAGGTGAATTTAGCCAAATAGATCTTTCTTAGAGTGAATTTTTCGTGGATATTTCACCATTTGTTACTTTACTTCTTAGATGTGATCAATGACATCAAACTCATTCATTCAATCCTGGTCCAGTGTGGCGGCCATATTGGAATAATGACGTCACTTCCGTTACATCACCAGTTGAAGATAAATCAACCAATCTCAGACCTTGACTATTTACACACGTCACCAACACGTCCTCACCCTACAAAAAAAAAAAAAAATCTGGCAACCGAAGCAGGAAATCGCACCACGAACACAACCACTTAGGCTTTTATAGGTTAATTCTCTACCCATTTTGTTTTGTTATTTTTACAATGAACTAAATCCAGTTATGACCAGAGGGGAGGATTACGCAGTGATGTTGTGGACTGTGTGTAATGAACGAGTCCATTACCGATTCTAAACAGATAAAAAATATTGTTTAACACGATATATCAAATGACAAAAATATGAATTGATATTATTTACGTCTGTTGATACTTGTTATTGTAATGTTGTTATTGTTGTTGTTAATGTTGTTATTATTTCTATTATTTTTTCCTGTTGGTGTTATTATTATTATCATTACTGCTAGTGTTATTATTACTACTACTACATTAATGAGACTATACATTCTCTCACTCCCCGGGCCGCTCACTGGTCCAGCCAAACACTCCACATCACGTAGCTTTCCTCAAGGTACTGAGATAAACTGTTAATTATTTCCAAACTTCTGAGTGAAAAATTATAAAAAAATAAGAAAATGAATAATTAAAAAAATACTTGATATATTGAGGAAAATAATGTAAATGGCCTCCAGCCTCCCCCAATAGCCACACCTTCGCCGCCATTTTATTACCTAAAAATTAAATATCCTAATACATAAGTAGCTACCTGCTGTGTTGAATTAGTTGAGCCGCAGATCTATGAGGCATTCAGTGACAGTAGCCTCATAGTCAATATCTGCAGCAGTTGTCGGCTTTGGGGCCGATGCTCTCGTTCCCCTGAGGCAGAGCAAAGCCGACCGAAGGAGAGAAGGACAGTCGACATCTCATCCAGGCTGTAACATAACTTCGGGCTGCTGCTTCTGTTCGATATCACCCGCGAGTCTGGCGGAAACATCTTGCACTTGGTCCCATCCCACCAGAGGTTGTGAACACTAGAGGAGTGAAGCTGCCTTGATCAACGTTCTGAATCTTCCCATATGCCCTGATCTTGTCGTTCTCGTTCCTCCTATGTGCAGCATCGAGAGCTAGGTTACGGTGACATGCGGCCATGGATAAAAAAAATCCTTATGTCAAAGAAGGCTCGCTGTCCCCGCGTCCAGAATCATCGAGCACTGACGTTCACACGGGCTTCGTTGGATGTGCTGTTAGATCCCTTACTTCGCCATGCCTCATGCATATGAAGCCCCTTTCTTCACGCCGTACCTTAGAGCAATGGCATCTGTGAATTCTTGTTTATTAAGGATGAAACCTTTTGGCCTTATCGGTAACTTTGTTAACCAGTTGGAGGCGCCCACCTGCTCTATAGCTACTTTTCTTTTCAAATTCTCTGGCAATTGTTGCAACAGTTTATCACTGGGTGTGCTGCTGCTCTGTCGGAATGAACCGTCGAATCTTGTTTAATTCGTTGGTATTCACCTGACTTGATCCGTTCTGATCTGTTATGTGCTCAGTGAGGGCTGCCGTGAGCTTGAAAGAGTTCTGATGTTCTGTAGACAAGCTCCACTAGATTAGTCAATCCCATCTCCTAGTCTCGGATAAAAAGGAGTTACCATTCTGCTGTTATAAGTTTTCAAGGGATACAAGCGACATTGATGGCTTCTTCCAGAGGGTGGAGGAGGGGTCCGATATCAGGGATAGTGCGCTTCAGGTAATTCCAGTGATGCTCGACTCCATGGGTGAATGCCGCAAAAGCCGCATGTAGCTCTGTGTTAGCAATATCAGACAGAGCTTGGATTTCCTTCACCCACTCCTTAACCTTTCCCGCTACGTACTCGGTCTTGAAGTCCTTCGTGCCAATTACCGCATCTAGATGTCTTGGCCCTCATTTGTTATTTTGGCCTTATCACCGAACACCTCCATTGCCCGTTCATAATGTTCTGGCTTCACAATGAGGGAGGACTTGCTGGCGTTTGGGTGGTACCCTATTTGTGGACCACGTGATGTTACCAGGTCCCACCACTTTTTGATGTCCTCCACTTTTTCCTGCTCCTGTTAGGTCATCAGCGTCCGCCACTTGCTTGACCTCGGTTGTTTCATATTCTATTGTGTGTTGGAGCACAAACAGGCCTAGTACAACAGGGTCCCCCTGAGTTGTTCCCTCAGTTGACTGTATGATGGTATCTCCTCTTAGAACCTTGAAGCTTGTTATATAAAGGTCTGATGGATTCCTGTAGGTGTTTTCAACATACATTGCAAAGCTTGGACACTTGATCTTGATGTTGCACAGTGTAGCTTTGCGGTTGAGTATGTTGAATGCGTTGGGAGCGTCAACTAGGAGAACGGCCTCACAATCACGTTGCTCAAATATCGTTCTCATGACGTGAATGGCGGCCTCCCCGCCAGCCTGGTGGCCAGCACACACTTGTAGGTTCCCTGCTGCTGCCCTGACATCATCCTTTACCACCTCCATTATGCATTTTCCGATGATCCGCCTCAGCACTTCCCCCACCCCTATAGGCCTACATCTTGGATTCTTATCCAGGGGAATGAGGCGGCAGGCCGTCAGAGTGTGGAGGTGGTGGCAAGCACAAGGTTGCTAGCTTTCTTGCAAGGGCGGGGATGGCAGTGCAGAGGTCACTTGCTACAGGGCCAAACTTGTGAGTGCTGAGGATGACTCTTCAACCGTTTGCATCCAGGCCTGGAGGGCCGGCTCCTCCCTGAGTTTTCAGTGTTTTTTTCCCTCCTGTTATTTTCTCGAACAGGACAGCATTTGGTGGGATATAGGCACCCTGGAACCTGATGCCTTTCACTTGCATGGGGGTGTTTTTCCTTCAGTTGTTTTAATGTCTCTGTTTATTGGCAGAACACCACCGGAAAATTCCTCGGTGAGAGATCTTACCGCCAAGGACACTTTTCCCTCACGCATCCTGTTACCAAAATTTCTGGTTCTGCATCCTCAGTATTTTGCTTTCCGTCTCCTATGAATTTTAGACTCCTGCAGTGTTCTTGCTTCGCGTAGATCATCAAGGGCCCCATTCTGCCACATTGTCAATCTTCTATTCATTGTTGCCACATTTTCTTTGCACTTAGACCTCGCGTGTGTCCTCTGACAGAATAGATGGGGTATCATGGCCAGTATTTGAGGCGAGTCATCTCTCGAATCAGCTCTTTGTGGCCGCACACTTGGGTGGTTCAAACAGGTTAGCTGGCGACCACCTGACAATTTCTGAGTAAGTTTCTTTAACACAACTACTACAACTACTACAACTACTACAACTACTACAACTACTACAAATACTACAACTACTACAACTACTACAACTACTACAACTACTACAAATACTACAACAACTATAACTACTACAACTACTACAACTACTACAACTACTACAACTACAACTACTACAACTACTACAACTACAACTACTACAACTACTACAACTACTACAACTACAACAACTCCAACTACTCCTACAACAACTAAACACACATCTGGACAACATAACCAAAACAACTACATCAGTGAATGAGTTACGTTCTCCAATAATAACAGCCAAAGAAGTCAAATTGCTCGTAAAATCAGCTCTAATCACTTCCTGGGCATGTTGAAGTCGCGTAAAGCAACAACAAAAGGCAGCGAGAATCCGTCTTCGTCGCACAAAAACTCTGTCGATACTCTTCACAACAACAGTTTCCGGATTCGTCGGATTTTCCTCGGATTTGTAGAAGAACTTATCGATTATAGTAGCAGAATAGAGGCGGGCGGGAGTAATTGCGTATTGTTGTTGTTTTGGGTTGGGCTGCCTGGTGGGCGTTGTTCGGGGGGCAGTGGTGGTGGGGGGAAGGGGAAGGGAGGATGGGAAAAGGGGTGTTATGTACTGGGAAGGGGGAGTAGAGTAGGGGAAGTGATATATAAAACACTGTTCTTGACAATTAAACACACACACACACACACACTCCGCCTCTCCCCACCCTCCCTGCCCTCCCACACCTCTCTCCACCCCCACACACCCCTGCCCTCCACACACCCGTCTCCACCCCCCACACCCCTGCCCCCACCTCCCTGCCCCCCACACCTGCCCCCCCACACCCCCCCCTCCCACACCCTCTCCCACCCTCCCCCTCCACACTCTCCCTGTCCTCCCACACACCTGCCTCCACCCCACACCCCCTGCCCCCCCCCTGCCCCTCCCCACCTCCCCACACACCCCTGCCCCCCACCTCCCCTGCCCTCCCACACACCCTCTCTCCACCCCACCTCCCTGACCTCCCACACCCTGTCCTCCACCCCCACACCCCTGCCCCCACCTCCCTGCCCTCCACACCTGTCTCTCCACCCCACACCCCTGCCCCCCCACCTCCCCTGCCCCTCCCACACACCTGTCTCTCCCACCCCCACCTTCCTGACCTCCCACACCTGTCTCTCCACCCCCACCTTCCTGACCTCCCACACCTGTCTCTCCCCCCCACCTTCCTCTGCCCCCCACACACCCCCCTCCTCTCCCCACTCACCATAACCCTCATTACATCTAGGCTAGATTTACGCATATCTGACCTGATCGTTTATAGTAGTTGTTTTAACACTCAACTTTTACCAAAACAAAACTAACCTTAACTAACCTAACCTAACCTAAACCTAACCTAACCTAACCTAACCAAACCAAACCTAACCTAACCTAACCTAACCCAACCAAACCTAACCTGATTGACCTACCTAAACTAAACTTTCCTTTACCTATTCTAATCTTAACTGGCGTAAATTAACCTAACCTAAACCTAATCTAAATTTAACTCTCTCTTTGGGGTAGAAGGAAGGTACTGGGGGTAGGGAGGAGGAGGAGGAAATACAGGTGGAAAGGGGAGAAGGGAGGTAGAGATAGAAGGAGGGATTATAAGGAGAAGGAGGAGGAGGGAACGAAGGATACCGAGGAGAGAGAGAGAGAGAGAGAGAAGAGAGAGAGAGAGAGAGAGCCTAACACGGATTACTGTAGATATTTCCAGATAGTAAATGCATATAATTATATAATAACATTGATACTTTAATTACATTCTCCTTCACTAGAAAATACTAACTCAAAATATTAAAACAAAATATTATCTTTTACCTGAATGTATTTATGTAACATTAAACGGTAAGTAATAAAGCTAACGGTAATAATACAAACGGTAAGTAATAAAGCTAACGGTAATAATACAAACGGTAAGTAATAAAGCTAACGGTAATAATACAAACGGTAAGTAATAAAGCTAACGGTAATAATACAAACGGTAAGTAATAAAGCTAACGGTAATAATACAAACGGTAAGTAATAAAGCTAACGGTAATAATACAAACGGTAAGTAATAAAGCTAACGGTAATAATACACTAATAACATCAATATTCTTAACAACACATTAAATTACAACCCCATAACCCTCGCTATAACAGACCCAAAGATTGTTGCGTCTGTCTGCTTAATACTGTATGCGAGCCTAAGTGTTCTGTCAACGTACTAACTTCTGTGTGTGTGTCCCCGGAGACAGACAGACTAACACTGGCTGGAGACGGGAGCACATCTCTCTCTCACACTCCAACACTGGATAGAGTGGAGCACATCTCTCTCACACTCCAACACTGGCTGGAGAGTGGAGCACATCTCTCTCACTCCAACACTGGATGGGGAGTGGAGCACATCTCTCTCTCACACTCCAACACTGAATAGAGTGGAGCACATCTCTCTCTCACACTCCAACACTGGCTGGAGAGTGGAACACATCTCTCTCACACTCCAACACTGGATGGGGAGTGGAGCACATCTCTCTCTCACACTCCAACACTGGCTGGAGAGGGGAGCACATCTCTCTCACACTCCAACACTGGATGGAGAGGGGAGCACATTTCTCTCACACTCCAACACTGGATGGAGAGGGGAGCACATCTCTCTCACACTCCAACACTGGATGGAGAGGGGAACACATCTCTCACACACTCCAACACTGGCAGGAGAGTGGAGCACATCTCTCACACACTCCAACACTGGCAGGAGAGGGGAGCACATCTCTCACACAAGAGTGCAGAGGTCTTATTGCAACTATATCTTGCGCTAGTCAGGCCGCACCTCGATTATGCGGTTCAGTTCTGGTGCCCCTATTATAGAATGGATATAAATTCACTAGTCGGTGCAGCGAAGAATGACGAAAATGATTCCGGGACTTAGAAACCTTCCATATCAAGATAGGTTAAAGAAACTAAACTTGCATTCCATAGAAAGACGAAGAGTGCGGGGAGATATGATAGAAGTATTTAAGTGGGTGAAAGGAATCAATAAAGGGGATATAGATAAAGTTCTTATAATATCCGAGCAGGATAGGACTCGGAGCAATGGATTTAAATTGGATAAGTTTAGGTTTAGGAGGGAGATAGGAAGGAACTGGTTCACAAATAGGGTGGTGGACGAGTGGAACAAGCTTAGCAACTTTGTAGTAAGTGCTGGAACTCTGGAAAGTTTCAAAAGGAGGCTAGATAGATTCATGGATGATAGAGAGTGGTAGTAACTCGACAGGAGCTGCTGTATGCACAGGCCAACCGGCCTATTGCAGACTCCTTTATTTTCTTATGTTCTATGTTCTTACTCTCTTCATATGAGTTTTTTATTCATTATACAACAACACCACCATCAACACCAACAATACCACCACTCACCACCAACACTCACTCACCACCACCACCACCACCACCAACACACCACCACCACCAACACCAACAACAACACCAACACACCACCAACAACACCACCACCACCACCAACACCAACAACAACAACACCAACACACCACCAACAACACACCACCACTACCACCAACACACCACCAACACCACCACACCACCACCACCAACACCAACACACCACCACCACCAACACCACCACACCACCAACACCACAACACACCACCACCACCAACACCACCACCACCAACACCACCACCACACCCCTACACGGCACACCACCAACACACCCCTACACGGCACACCACCAACACACCCCTACACGGTACACCACCAACACACCCTACATGGCAGTACACCACCAACACACCCTACACGGTACACCACCACACCCTACACTTCTGCACACCACTCAACACACTCACACGGTACACCACCAACACACCCTACACGGTGCACCACCAACACACCCTACACGGTACACCACCAACACACCCTACACGGTACACCACCAACACACCCTACACGGTACACCACCAACACACCCTACACGGTACACCACCAACACACCCTACACGGTACACCACCAACACACCCTACATGGTACACCAGGTACTAAACATTCCTCTAACTCACACATCTCTTCCCACCAGGAGGCGCCTCACCCCTAAGGCCAAGACCCAAATCTGAAGGAGGGAACTCAAAGGACGCTGAACGATCGACTCTCCTCCCCCCCTCCCCCCTCTCTCCCCCACACCTTTTTGCGGAAGGGGAGAGGGAGGGGGGGATAGGGAGGGGGGAATAGGGAGAGGGAGGGAGTTCTTTGACCTTAGTGGAGAATCCGATTTGCAAGTTGAAAAGGTCCCTCTCTTACCCCTCCTTCTTCCCTGCCTTCCCTTCCCATCTCTTTCCTTCCCTTCCCTCCTTCCCATCCCTCCCTCTTCCATCCTCCTCCCATAAGACCTCAAAGCGCTCGTCGGAGGGGTTGGGAGAACAGGGTAGTGAGGAGGAGGAGGAGGAGGAGGAGGAGGAGGAGGAGGGATACTAATGACGTATGGTGGTGATGGTGACAACAACAACAACAACAACAACAACAACAACAACAACAACAACAACAACATCAACAACAACAACAACAAGAAAAGGTGCAAAAATTTTAATGGTGATAATATATTAAGGTGATAATAAACAGTAATAACAACAGGTGAGATAACAGAAGCAACAGGAACAATAACAGGTGAGGTAACAGAAGCAAATAACAACAGGTGAGATAACAGAAGCAACAGGAACAATAACAGGTGAGGTTTAACAGGAAGAGGTGAGATGATCACAGCAATAATAACAACTAAAGAAACACAACTACAACAACAACATAAATAACAGGAGAACCCAACTAATAACAGATACCATAACAACAACACTAACACAAACAACAACAACACTAACAGCATTAAAACTAAAAAAACCCAAAAAACTACAATAATAACATACAATAAATCATCTAAAAACTAAACACAATAAACAAAACTACCAATAACACCTAACTACCCCATTAACAACATAACCCTTAACTACTACAACCTTTAACTAATCACTATAATAATCACAAATACATCTTAGAATCACCAACTCACCAAAACACAAGACGGGAGGATGCGTCAAGGTGTGAGTAACCTTCCTCAACACTCACACACTATGGTAATTAGGGCGACTTATAGGTAAAACTCTTATCATTCTACTTCATATAATTAAGTCGATGGTTGAGAAATACGAGCCTTCACGTGTGATATATAACAGATGACGTTAACGCAGTGTATTATATGTTAAAGAGAGAGCTCAGTGAATTGTGTTATGAGTTTTGTAGATTAGGATATGAACAAATACCCAAGAAACGCTTTGTTATTTTCGTTGCCGCGGCGGGTCACTTATATTCGATACAGGACTCAGTAAAACACGAGGGGGTGGGGGTAATGTCCTTCACTTTACCTTCTTCAGGAGGATGATAGTCTTGGTGCTTGAGAGAGAGAGAGAGAAGTTACCTGCTGACACACACACACACACGAACACAAACACACATCTTCACTACTCAGAGTCTGAACAGAACCAGACAGCTTCTAGTGTGTACCCGTGCATTTACGACTGTTGCCCGGGACACTCAACCAATAG
>NW_024725067.1:0-2500 GCF_018991925.1 Homarus americanus | reverse complement strand
GGGAGGGTGGAGGAGGGGAGAGAGGTGGGAGGGTGAGGGGGAGAGGTGGAGGAAGGGGAGAGGAGGTGGGAGGGTGAGGGGAGGGTGGAGGGAAGGGGGAGAGGAGGTGGGAGGGGTGAGGGAGAGGTGGAGGGGAAGGGGAGAGAGGAGGTGGGAGGGTGAGGGAGAGGTGGAGGGAAGGGGAGAGAGGAGGTGGGAGGGTGAGGAGAGTTAGAGGAAGGGAGAGAGGATTGAGGACAGTACACTTAACCACCATACCACCCAGTGCACCAATGTACAGTAATCTTGTATAAATAGTCAACCATAACCTCAGTGTACATCTGGTTTAAATATTTACATAGTGTACATCTTAAAACACTCCATATGTGTACAACCAATTACAATTACTCAGTTGTACAATGTTCCTCACACTTTGTACACCCTCAGAGATACAATTAAACTCATGTGTACCTATTTGTACACATGATACATGAGTATTACATGGCAGTCCACACGATACACACGGATACATGGTTATACATACACATTAGGATGGATGTGTGGAATGGGTGTATCATAGGTGTTATAGAAACCATTTTGTTCACTGGTGTTGTCTAAGCCGGCCATACTAACTGGTGTTTGTGGGGCTGGGAACGCATAAAGGAACGCTTGATGTTGAGATACTGTCCTGCTGAGAGAGAGAGAGAGAGAGAGGGCAAAGCAATGTGATAAAGTGAGCGTCAGGCTGTCACAAGGAGTGTTAAATGAAATCACCTTGAATGCCGGGGAGAGGGAAGAAATTGGGGGGACACGTGAGCGTCAACACTGCGCGACGTCATCATTAGTCACTGGAGCGCCATCTTCAGCTCTCTTTCTCTTCTTCTTCCTCCTCCTCCTTCTCTTATTATCTTCCATTTATTCTTTATTATGTTACTATTACCATTTACGTGTTATATTATAGATAATGATTAATATATAGATCCACCGTTTCTAAATTCTCTTTTACATAAACCGTTATTAATTTTGTATCACTTTAAAAATGAGACCGAAAATAAATGTGTTACATAACTTTCTTCTCTAAGGGTTTATTGACTGTGTTCAGGCATAATATTTCATTTAAGTTACCTTTAGTTGGTATGTATGTATGTATGTATGTATGTATGTATGTATGTATGTGTCTAAGCCCTCGTCATATCAATAGATTAGACTGTGTGTAAAGAATAATAATAATAATAATAATAATAATAATGTGTGTGTGTGTGGTGTGTGTGTGTGTGGTGTGTGTGTGTGGTGTGTGTGGTGTTGTGTGTGTGGTGTGGTGTGGGGTTGTGGTGTTGTGTGTGTGTGTGTGTGTGTGTGTGTGTGTGTGTGTGTGTGTGTGTTTTGTGTGTGTGTGTGTGGTGTGTGATGATGATGATGATGATGATGATGATGATGATGATGATGATGATGATGATGATGATGATGATGATGATGATGATGATGATGATGATGATGATGATGATGATGATGATGATGATGATGATGATGATGATGATGATGATGATAAACGGTTTATTAATTGAGTTACAGCCTGTGGCTGAAAATATACAAAGGTGTGTGTGTGTAACGTGTTTGTTTCGCGTTATGGATAGCTTCCTCCTTAATGGTCAGATAGACAGATAGATAGATAGATAAATAAATATATATATATATATATAAATAAATATATATATATATATATATATATATATATATATATATATATATATAGAGATATTACTCATCACCCTTAATTATTCATTCCATAACTCATACCAAATAGGTCCATTTTCCTATAAATCACTAATAGGGGAACGTGTGTGGTATGGTTAGCCGGAAATAGGACCATGGGATAATAATTGGTTTGTGTAGATCTTAATTAGGTTATAGGGGAGGGGGAGGGAAGGTGGCTGGGTGGTAGGGAGGGAGGGAAGGTGGCTAGGTGGTAGGGAGGAAGGGAAAGCTGGGTGGTAGGGAGGGAGGGAAGGTGGCTGGGTGGTAGGGGGAGGGAGGGGAGGGAGGGAGGGAGGGGAGGAAGGAGGGAGGGGGAGGGGGAGGGGGAGGAGGGGAGGGGGAGGAGGGAGGAGGGAGGGAGGGGAGGGAGGGAGGGAGGGTGGTGAGGAGGGAGGGTGGGTGGCTAGGTGGTAGGGAGGGAGGGAAGGTGGCTAGGTGGTGGGGAGGGAGAGGTGGCTGGGTGGTAGGGGAGGGAGGGGGAAGGTGGCTGGGTGTGGGGAGGGAGGGAGGAGGGAGGGAAGGTGGCTAGGTGGTAGGGAGGGGGGGAAGGTGGCTGGGTGGTAGGGAGGGAGGGAAGGTGAGGGGGAGGGGAGGGAAGGTGGCTAGGTGTGGTAGGGAGGGAGGGGAGGAGGGGAGGGAGGAAGGTGGATGGGTGGTAGGGAGGGAGGGAGGTGGCTGGGTGGGGGAGGGGAGGGAGGGAGTGGCTAGGTGGTAGGGAGGGGGAGGGGAAGGTGTGGCTGGGTGGTAGGGAGGGGAAGGGGAGGGA
>NW_024725066.1:0-7775 GCF_018991925.1 Homarus americanus | reverse complement strand
TGTTCAAATGATTTTTAGAATATTTTAATTACTTTGGCAATGCTAATTACTCGCCACTTATGGGTTTTCGAGGTCATTTCTTGGTGCTTGTGTATTATTCTGGATGTACTTAAATAGTTAGGCACATGAAATTTTAGTTCAGAGAGAAAAAGTATATTTGGCCAAAAATCCTTTAAGGCATAAGACTTACAATTTTTGTCATTTTCGGCCAAAAAATGGATTTTGTTCAAAATTTCAGTATAGGTACTCCTGAATGTGCTGCTTAAGGATCTGTTAACCAAAATTTGATATCTTGATTATAACTTGTTCAAATGGCTTTTAGAAAATGTTCAAATGATTTTTAGAATATTTTAATTACTTTTGCAATGCTAATTACTCGCCACTTATGGGTTTTCGAGGTCATTTCTTGGTGCTTGTGTATTATTCAGGATGTACTTAAATAGTTAGGCACATTAAATTTTAGTTCAGAGAGAAAATGTATTTTTGGCCAAAAATCCTGTAAGGGGTAAACCTTACAATTTTTGGCATTTCGTCCAAAATTAGATTTTGCTGAAAATCGCAGTATGGGTACTCCTGAACATGCTGATTAAGGATCTGTCAACCAAAATTTGATATGTTGATTATAACTTGTTCAAATGGCTTTTAGAAAATGTTCAAATGATTTTTAGAATATTTTAATTACTTTTGCAATGCTAATTACTCGCCACTTATGGGTTTTCGAGGTCATTTCTTGGTGCTTGCGTATTATTCTGGGTATATTTAAGAAGGTAGGCACATTAAATTTTAGTTCTGAGAATAAAAGTATTTTAGGCCAAAAATCCTGTAAGGGGTAAGCCTTACAATTTTTGGCATTTCGTCCAAAATTAGATTTTGCTGATAATCGCAGTATAGGTACTCCTGAACATGCTGATTAAGGATCTGTTAACCAAAATTTGATATCTGCAATATTACTTATTCAAATGACTTGCAAAATTAATTACAATGTTCTAAAAGCCATTTGAACTAGTAATAATACAGATATCAAATTTTGGTTAACAGATCCTTAAGCAGCATATTCAGGAGTACCTTTCCTGAGATTTTGAACAAAATCTATTTTTTGGCCAAAAATCCTGTAAGGGGTAAGCCTTACAATTTTTGGCATTTCATCCAATAAATAGATTTTGATCAAAATCGCAGTATAGGTACTCCTGAACATGCTGATTAAGGATCTGTTAACCAAAATTTGATATCTGCAATATTACTTATTCAAATGACTTGCAAAATTAATTACAATGTTCTAAAAGCCATTTGAACTAGTAATAATACAGATATCAAATTTTGGTTAACAGATCCTTAAGCAGCATATTCAGGAGTACCTTTCCTGAGATTTTGAACAAAATCTATTTTTTGGCCAAAAATCCTGTAAGGGGTAAGCCTTACAATTTTTGGCATTTCGTCCAATAAATAGATTTTGATCAAAATCGCAGTATAGGTACTCCTGAACATGCTGATTAAGGATCTGTTAACCAAAATTTGATATATGGATTATTGCTTGTTCAAATGATTTTTAGAATATTTTAATTACTTTTGCAATGCTAATTACTCGCCACTTATGGGTTTTCGAGGTCATTTCTTGGTGCTTGTGTATTATTCTGGATGTACTTAAATAGTTAGGCACATGAAATTTTAGTTCAGAGAGAAAAAGTATATTTGGCCAAAAATCCTTTAAGGCATAAGACTTACAATTTTTGTCATTTTCGGCCAAAAAATGGATTTTGTTCAAAATTTCAGTATAGGTACTCCTGAATGTGCTGCTTAAGGATCTGTTAACCAAAATTTGATATCTTGATTATAACTTGTTCAAATGGCTTTTAGAAAATGTTCAAATGATTTTTAGAATATTTTAATTACTTTTGCAATGCTAATTACTCGCCACTTATGGGTTTTCGAGGTCATTTCTTGGTGCTTGTGTATTATTCAGGATGTACTTAAATAGTTAGGCACATTAAATTTTAGTTCAGAGAGAAAATGTATTTTTGGCCAAAAATCCTGTAAGGGGTAAACCTTACAATTTTTGGCATTTCGTCCAAAATTAGATTTTGCTGAAAATCGCAGTATGGGTACTCCTGAACATGCTGATTAAGGATCTGTCAACCAAAATTTGATATGTTGATTATAACTTGTTCAAATGGCTTTTAGAAAATGTTCAAATGATTTTTAGAATATTTTAATTACTTTTGCAATGCTAATTACTCGCCACTTATGGGTTTTCGAGGTCATTTCTTGGTGCTTGCGTATTATTCTGGGTGTATTTAAGAAGGTAGGCACATTAAATTTTAGTTCTGAGAATAAAAGTATTTTAGGCCAAAAATCCTGTAAGGGGTAAGCCTTACAATTTTTGGCATTTCGTCCAAAATTAGATTTTCCTGAAAATCGCAGTATAGGTACTCCTGAACATGCTGATTAAGGATCTGTCAACCAAAATTTGATATCTGCAATATTACTTATTCAAATGACTTGCAAAATTAATTACAATTTTCTAAAAGCCATTTGAACTAGTAATAATACAGATATCAAATTTTGGTTAACAGATCCTTAAGCAGCATATTCAGGAGTAACTTTCCTGAGATTTTGAACAAAATCTATTTTTTGGCCAAAAATCCTGTAAGGGGTAAGCCTTACAATTTTTGGCATTTCGTCCAATAAATAGATTTTGATCAAAATCGCAGTATAGGTACTCCTGAACATGCTGATTAAGGATCTGTTAACCAAAATTTGATATATGGATTATTGCTTGTTCAAATGATTTTTAGAATATTTTAATTACTTTTGCAATGCTAATTACTCGCCACTTATGGGTTTTCGAGGTCATTTCTTGGTGCTTGTGTATTATTCTGGATGTACTTAAATAGTTAGGCACATTAAATTTTAGTTCAGAGAGAAAAAGTATATTTGGCCAAAAATCCTTTAAGGCATAAGACTTACAATTTTTGTCATTTTCGGCCAAAAAATGGATTTTGTTCAAAATTTCAGTATAGGTACTCCTGAATGTGCTGCTTAAGGATCTGTTAACCAAAATTTGATATCTTGATTATAACTTGTTCAAATGGCTTTTAGAAAATGTTCAAATGATTTTTAGAATATTTAATTACTTTTGCAATGCTAATTACTCGCCACTTATGGGTTTTCGAGGTCATTTTTTGGTGCTTGTGTATTATTCAGGATGTACTTAAATAGTTAGGCACATTAAATTTTAGTTCAGAGAGAAAAAGTATTTTTGGCCAAAAATCCTTTAAGGCAATAGACTTACATTTTTTGTCATTTTCGGCCAAAAAATTGATTTTGTTCAAAATTTCAGTATAGGTACTCCTGAATGTGCTGCTTAAGGATCTGTCAACCAAAATTTGATATCTTGATTATAACTTGTTGAAATGGCTTTTAGAAAATGTTCAAATGATTTTTAGAATATTTTAATTACTTTTGCAATGCTAATTACTCGCCACTTATGGGTTTTCGAGGTCATTTCTTGGTGCTTGCGTATTATTCTGGGTGTATTTAAGAAGGTAGGCACATTAAATTTTAGTTCTGAGAATAAAAGTATTTTAGGCCAAAAATCCTGTAAGGGGTAAACCTTACAATTTTTGGCATTTCGTCCAAAATTAGATTTTGCTGAAAATCGCAGTATAGGTACTCCTGAACATGCTGATTAAGGATCTGTTAACCAAAATTTGATATCTGCAATATTATTTATTAGTCGACTTGTACCATTATAATAATGAAGCTATTTGAACTAGTATCATTTTGTTACAGATTCAGCATATTCAGGAGTAATTCTTCCGAGATTTTGAACAAAATCTATTTTTTGGCCAAAAATCCTGTAAGGGGTAAGCCTTACAATTTTTGGCATTTCGTCCAATAAATAGATTTTTGATCAAAATCGCAGTATAGGTACTCCTGAACATGCTGATTAAGGATCTGTTAACCAAAATTTGATATATGGATTATTGCTTGTTCAAATGATTTTTAGAGTATTTTAATTACTTTTGCAATGCTAATTACTCGCCACTTATGGGTTTTCGAGGTCATTTCTTGGTGCTTGTGTATTATTCTGGATGTACTTAAATAGTTAGGCACATGAAATTTTAGTTCAGAGAGAAAAAGTATATTTGGCCAAAAATCCTTTAAGGCTTACAATTTTTGTCATTTTCGGCCAAAAAATGGATTTTGTTCAAAATTTCAGTATAGGTACTCCTGAATGTGCTGCTTAAGGATCTGTTAACCAAAATTTGATATCTTCATTATAACTTGTTCAAATGGCTTTTAGAAAATGTTCAAATGATTTTTAGAATATTTTAATTACTTTTGCAATGCTAATTACTCGCCACTTATGGGTTTTCGAGGTCATTTCTTGGTGCTTGTGTATTATTCAGGATGTACGTAAATAGTTAGGCACATTAAATTTTAGTTCAGAGAGAAAATGTATTTTTGGCCAAAAATCCTGTAAGGGGTAAACCTTACAATTTTTGGCATTTCGTCCAAAATTAGATTTTGCTGAAAATCGCAGTATGGGTACTCCTGAACATGCTGATGAAGGATCTGTCAACCAAAATTTGATATGTTGATTATAACTTGTTCAAATGGCTTTTAGAAAATGTTCAAATGATTTTTAGAATATTTTAATTACTTTTGCAATGCTAATTACTCGCCACTTATGGGTTTTCGAGGTCATTTCTTGGTGCTTGCGTATTATTCTGGGAGTATTTAAGAAGGTAGGCACATTAAATTTTAGTTCTGAGAATAAAAGTATTTTAGGCCAAAAATCCTGTAAGGGGTAAGCCTTACAATTTTTGGCATTTCGTCCAAAATTAGATTTTGCTGAAAATCGCAGTATAGGTACTCCTGAACATGCTGATTAAGGATCTGTTAACCAAAATTTGATATCTGCAATATTACTTATTCAAATGACTTGCAAAATTAATTACAATGTTCTAAAAGCCATTTGAACTAGTAATAATACAGATATCAAATTTTGGTTAACAGATCCTTAAGCAGCATATTCAGGAGTACCTTTCCTGAGATTTTGAACAAAATCTATTTTTTGGCCAAAAATCCTGTAAGGGGTAAGCCTTACAATTTTTGGCATTTCGTCCAATAAATAGATTTTGATCAAAATCGCAGTATAGGTACTCCTGAACATGCTGATTAAGGATCTGTTAACCAAAATTTGATATCTGCAATATTACTTATTCAAATGACTTGCAAAATTAATTACAATTTTCTAAAAGCCATTTGAACTAGTAATAATACAGATATCAAATTTTGGTTAACAGATCCTTAAGCAGCATATTCAGGAGTAACTTTCCTGAGATTTTGAACAAAATCTATTTTTTGGCCAAAAATCCTGTAAGGGGTAAGCCTTACAATTTTTGGCATTTCGTCCAATAAATAGATTTTGATCAAAATCGCAGTATAGGTACTCCTGAACATGCTGATTAAGGATCTGTTAACCAAAATTTGATATATGGATTATTGCTTGTTCAAATGATTTTTAGAATATTTTAATTACTTTTGCAATGCTAATTACTCGCCACTTATGGGTTTTCGAGGTCATTTCTTGGTGCTTGTGTATTATTCTGGATGTACTTAAATAGTTAGGCACATGAAATTTTAGTTCAGAGAGAAAAAGTATATTTGGCCAAAAATCCTTTAAGGCATAAGACTTACAATTTTTGGCATTTCGTCCAAAATTAGATTTTGCTGAAAATCGCAGTATAGGTACTCCTGAACATGCTGATTAAGGATCTGTCAACCAAAATTTGATATCTTGATTATAACTTGTTCAAATGGCTTTTAGAAAATGTTCAAATGATTTTTAGAATATTTTAATTACTTTTGCAATGCTAATTACTCGCCACTTATGGGTTTTCGAGGTCATTTCTTGGTGCTTGTGTATTATTCAGGATGTACTTAAATAGTTAGGCACATTAAATTTTAGTTCAGAGAGAAAATGTATTTTTGGCCAAAAATCCTGTAAGGGGTAAACCTTACAATTTTTAGCATTTCGTCCAAAATTAGATTTTGCTGAAAATCGCAGTATGGGTACTCCTGAACATGCTGATTAAGGATCTGTCAACCAAAATTTGATATGTTGATTATAACTTGTTCAAATGGCTTTTAGAAAATGTTCATATGATTTTTAGAATATTTTAATTACTTTTGCAATGCTAATTACTCGCCACTTATGGGTTTTCGAGGTCATTTCTTGGTGCTTGCGTATTATTCTGGGTGTATTTAAGAAGGTAGGCACATTAAATTTTAGTTCTGAGAATAAAAGTATTTTAGGCCAAAAATCCTGTAAGGGGTAAGCCTTACAATTTTTGGCATTTCGTCCAAAAATAGATTTTGATCAAAATCGCAGTATAGGTACTCCTGAACATGCTGATTAAGGATCTGTTAACCAAAATTTGATATCTGCAATATTACTTATTCAAATGACTTGCAAAATTAATTACAATTTTCTAAAAGCCATTTGAACTAGTAATAATACAGATATCAAATTTTGGTTAACAGATCCTTAAGCAGCATATTCAGGAGTACCTTTCCTAAGATTTTGAACAAAATCTATTTTTTGGCCAAAAATCCTGTAAGGGGTAAGCCTTACAATTTTTGGCATTTCGTCCAATCAATAGATTTTGATCAAAATCGCAGTATAGGTACTCCTGAACATGCTGATTAAGGATCTGTTAACCAAAATTTGATATCTGCAATATTACTTATTCAAATGACTTGCAAAATTAATTACAATGTTCTAAAAGCCATTTGAACTAGTAATAATACAGATATCAAATTTTGGTTAACAGATCCTTAAGCAGCATATTCAGGAGTACCTTTACTGAGATTTTGAACAAAATCTATTTTTTGGCCAAAAATCCTGTAAGGGGTAAGCCTTACAATTTTTGGCATTTCGTCCAATAAATAGATTTTGATCAAAACCGCAGTATAGGTACTCCTGAACATGCTGATTAAGGATCTGTTAACCAAAATTTGAAATATGGATTATTGCTTGTTCAAATGATTTTTAAAATATTTTAATTACTTTTGCAATGCTAATTACTCGCCACTTATGGGTTTTCGAGGTCATTTCTTGGTGCTTGTGTATTATTCAGGATGTACTTAAATAGTTAGGCACATTAAATTTTAGTTCAGAGAGAAAATGTATTTTTGGCCAAAAATCCTGTAAGGGGTAAACCTTACAATTTTTGGCATTTCGTCCAAAATTAGATTTTGCTGAAAATCGCAGTATGGGTACTCCTGAACATGCTGATTAAGGATCTGTCAACCAAAATTTGATATGTTGATTATAACTTGTTCAAATGGCTTTTAGAAAATGTTCAAATGATTTTTAGAATATTTTAATTACTTCTGCAATGCTAATTACTCGCCACTTATGGGTTTTCGAGGTCATTTCTTGGTGCTTGCGTATTATTCTGGGTGTATTTAAGAAGGTAGGCACATTAAATTTTAGTTCTGAGAATAAAAGTATTTTAGGCCAAAAATGCTGTAAGGGGTAAGCCTTACAATTTTTGGCATTTCGTCCAAAATTAGATTTTGCTGAAAATCGCAGTATAGGTACTCCTGAACATGCTGATTAAGGATCTGTTAACCAAAATTTGATATATGGATTATTGCTTGTTCAAATGATTTTTTGAATATTTTAATTACTTTTGCAATGCTAATTACTCGCCACTTATGGGTTTTCGAGGTCATTTCTTGGTGCTTGTGTATTATTCAGGATG
>NW_024725065.1:0-27200 GCF_018991925.1 Homarus americanus | reverse complement strand
GAAGGAAATGGCAAGCAAATCAGACGCTCATTTCAGCGCTTTCGGGTACCACACTTGGAGGCGGTGGTCGAACAGGGAGTCGACAGATAACCAACAAAGTCAACAACCTCTACAGAAACAGCCACCGAACCCACCCAGGCAACAAGGAAATAACCAGCAACCACAACCGCAAAGACAGCAACAGAAACAGCACCAAGGCCCCCCGAAGTATCAGGACAGTTGGCGCCAGACCAACAATCCACGATGGAACCGGCGGCAGGAAGCCGCCGTGGCTCAATTTGTAGGCCAAGGTGCCAGCAATAATAATCCACAAAGAGACCAGCAGCAGGAAGCCTCCGGTGTTCAAACTGTGGGCGGGGAGTGGCCTGACCTTCCAGCAGGGCCGATCGTCATGCAACCTGAAGCAGGGGCTCATACCGAATCATGTCTACTCCAACACCCCTACTGACTAACTGCCGCCTCCAACCTCTCCTCGAGGGGTCACCCCACATTTCTTGTTAAACCTGGATACGTTGGAGGAGTTCCAGCGACTGTCATGCGAGATAGTGGGGCATCGGGCTGTATTGTCAGGAAGGAATTGGTGGGGCAACATCAATACACCGGAGCACAAGTAAGTGTTAAATTAGCCAATAGTTACATTCAAACGGTTCCAGTGGCCAAGATTGAAGTGGACACCCCCTTCTTCTCAGGTTGGGTCACTGCAGCAGTCATGAGGGAACCTATATACGATCTCATCATTGGGAATATCAAGGGAGCAAGAAACAGTTGTGCAGTGGATGCTGCAACCCAAACTGATGCTGCCGCTTTGACCCAAGTTAATGCTGCTGCAGTCACTCGGGGTATGGCCCAAACAAAACCTCGAGTCACCCCATTGGCTATTGGCACATCGTCTGATCTCATCAATAGTCAGGATGTCGTCCAAGAGCAAGAGGATGACAGCACGCTCACTTCGGTACACAAGAGTTTGATAGTTGGGACCATCAAGGAGACATTTGGGAATCGAACGAGGTTCGTAAAGAAGAGGAACCGTCTCTACCGAGAGACTGTGACGTCTCTGGGTGAAACACGACTGCAGTTCGTGGTTCCTTCCAAGTACCGCCTGGCTGTGTTCAAGCTAGGTCATTGCACTGCTCTTGGCGGTCATATGGGTAAAAAGAAGACCTTTGACCGTATCAGTGCAGCGTTCTTCTGGCCAAGGATGGGCCAGGAGATCACCAGGCTAGTCCGCTCTTGTGATGTGTGCCAGAAAACCAGTGATCGAGGGCGAGTTCCGCCTGCACCACTACGGCCCGTCCCACTGATCTCTGAACCCTTTGAGAGGGTGGCGGTGGACATTGTAGGGCCGATAAACCCAAGGGCGAGCGATGGGGCAAAGTATATTCTCACCTTGGTGGACTTTAGCACGAGGTGGCCCGAGGCTGTGCCCTTGAGGAACATTGAGGCCACGACTGCTGCAGAAGCCATGTTGGAAATCTTCTGTCGGGTTGGTATTCCCAAACAAGTCCTCAGTGACAGGGGAACCCAGTTTACTTCTGCCATGATGGAGGAGTTGATGCGGTTGTTATCGGTAAAGGGGCTAAAGACAACACCCTATCACCCGATGTGCAACGGACTCTGTGAGAGGTTTAATGGGACGCTGAAGAAAATGCTCAGGAGGATGGCAGCCGAACAACCTAAGGAGTGGCCGCGCTACATTGCCCCACTTCTGTTCGCGTACCGGGAGGCGCCACAGAGCTCGCTCAAGGTGTCTCCCTTCGAGCTTATGTACGGCAGGTCCGTCCGGGGACCACTACAGGCTCTTTGGGAACTGTGGGATGATGAGGAATCAGATCCGGAAGTCAAGACCACTTATACATATGTCATTGACTTAGCTGATCGTCTCCAAGAAACCTGTCAACTGGCAAAGCAAGAGCTGATAAAGGCTCAAGAGGTCCAGAAGACTTACTATGACAAGAAGGCCAAGCTTCGTTGTTTCAAGCAAGGTGATCAGTGCCTGGTTCTCTTGCCTACGATGCGCAATAAGTTACTGGCTCAGTGGAAAGGTCCATTCGACATTGCAGAGCGTGTCTCGGATCTGACTTACATCGTCCAGGTGGGATCTCGACGAAAGAAGTTCCACATCAACATGCTGAAGAAATACTTCCAGTCACCGATCGGGGGTACAGTCTCCACTGAGGAAGACAGGGACGAGCCTTCCCAGTGTGATTCAGGGGTAACTTGTGCTGCCACAGTGATCTCTGACAGTGATGAGGAGGATGGGCCTGTCACTGCACGCTCCCGCCAGAGTGAGACTTTCACGGACGTTGAGGTGAACGGAAATCTATCAGCAGAGGAACGAGATGCCATTGGCTCTCTGTTGCATCGCTACAAGGACATCTCCTCTGATAAGCCAGGAGTTGCCCGGGTCGACTGTCACACTATTGAACTGACCAGCCCTACACCTGTTCGGGTAAAGCCCTATCCTATACTTATGCGACTACTGGACACTGTCAAACAAGAAATTGAGGAAATGGAAGCAGTAGGAATCATCGAGAAATCATCGTCTCCATACTGTAGTCCTATGGTAGTCGTCCGAAAAAAGGATGGGGGTGTCAGGATCTGTGGGGATTATAGGAGAGTAAATGCCATTACCCAGGTGGATGCTGAATCTATGTGTGATCAGAAAACTATTTTTTCAAGAATAGCTGGTTCCAAGTTATTTACCAAACTTGATCTGACCAAGGGGTTCTTCCAAATCCCATTGGACCCGAAGAGTCGGCAGATCACAGCCTTTGGTACGCCAGGGGGTCTCTATCAGTACAGAGTCCTTCCCTTTGGTCTCACAAACTCCCCTGCCATCTTCAACCGTGTCATGAGGCAAGTCCTAAACGGCATCAAGGGAGTTGAGGCATTTGTGGATGATGTGTTAATCCATTCAGCAACATTTGAGGAACACCTGGAACTCTTAGAGGAGGTGTTCCGGAGGTTCCAACACAAAAACATGACCGTGAAACCAAGCAAGTGCGAGATCGGTCAGGCTGCAGTGCAGTTCCTCGGGCACACTGTCGGCGGAGGACGCTGCACCTGTCAGAATGAGAAGATCAAAAAGGTCCAAGATGCACCACGGCCCACTACAAAAAAACAAGTGAGGTCATTTCTGGGCCTCGTAGGGTACTACCGGAACTTCATCCCAAACTTTGCCGTGGTGGCTCTCCCTTTATCTGACCTGCTCAAGAAACATGCATCTAACAAGGTGCAATGGGGACCTGAACAAGAGGATTCTTTCAGTGCCCTCAAGAACCTGCTATGCAAGCAACCCATCCTTCAACTGGTGAGGAAGGAAGAGCCTTTCATCCTCCGGACCGATGCTTCACAGGATGGGGTTGACGCAGTGCTACTACAAGAGGCAGACGGCGAGGTTTTTCCAGTTGCGTATCACAGTCGCAAGTTGAAACCTGCAGAGAGGAATTACAGCACGGTCGAGAAGGAACTTCTGGCAGTGGTGGAAGGCATCAAGAAGTACTACTACTATCTCTACGGAGGTGAGTTTGTGTTGGAGACAGACCACATGCCGCTCACCAGCCTCCGACCATCTAAGAATGCAAACGCTCGTCTGATGCGGTGGGCACTGTATCTCCAGCAGTTCAACTTCGTCCTCCGGTACATCAAGGGCAGCCTGAATGTGGGGGCTGACCTCCTATCTCGACTTGTGGCGGAACCAGAGCAACTGATTGAGAGGTCACCTTCCCAAATGAGTGTGGAGTTGGTCTAGACTCCAGTCGACTCGAGCCTCCAAGCGTCTGGCGGTTCGTCATATGTTATGTATAATTTTCTCACACCCTTCTACACTTGAGAACATAACACAACACCTGTGCCACCTAAACAATGTCTACATACCCTACACCACACAACACGTTGCTCTAATGTAAATGTAGCGTGCTTACGCTTAGCAAGAACTATTGCTCGGGAATTGTCACCCTCGCCGCGGAGTTTTCCTCCAGCCAGAAAAAAAATAAAGTAAATGTTGAGGTTTTCCCTCAGTGGCGATTGGCGACTACATTCCGTTGCAGTGTTAGTGTTACACACACACCACAGTGTGAATGTCGAATTGTGTGTCTGGGCTAGGCATTCTCTTGATTGTATACAGGTGGTGAAAATTTATTCTCCAAGAGAAAAATTTTTCTAAGTAGGGGCGACTGTCATGGGTTGCGTTGGGCCTCCCGCACAACCCATCCCAAATGTTTGTTTACGGTAGAGATAAGGCACCCGGCCAGCCATAACTGGGACATGTAGGGGGGGGGGGGGCAGGCCAATGAGACAGTGGTGTACTGTTCATCGCTTCACGCCTCAAAAAAAAGCAAATTTAGCCAGTGGGCTTTAGACCTTGGGTTAGAGAAGACCTCCTGCTCCGCGGACTTAAGATCAGGGGCCATACAGTCCTACCAGTGCTACGGGTCTGTGTGTGCAAATCCCCGATATTTTTTTTGTTAAGTCCAGCGACAAGTTAACACGTCCTGTAAAGGAAGTGATCAATGGTGAGGGCCTGTTTGCTACAAGAGCACTCCAGGCCGGCCTAATAGATCTAAACGATTAATTTACCAGGTTGACAAACTCTCCCTTATAACTTACGGTACTGTGGCGTGAATGTGAGTGACTGACCTATCCATGCAAATTATAAGTCTAGTGTATGGAATTGTGCCAAATAAACGTAAGTGCAATCATCTGCCCGTATCTGTGATCCCTCTATTATTATTATTACCAAGGGTAATGACTGATTGGTTATGACAAAGTATAACCAATAACTTAGATGGATGTTGGAAGTTAGTGGAATTCATTAAACCATCATTTATCAAGTACATAACGCATTGAATGCCGGAAGCAGAGCAAAATTCTACGTAGTGATACACCATAATCTCTTGGGTGAGTAACCAGTGTGAAGGTATCCGAGTTCTACGGTAAGAAAGCCACTTTCCTGCATTTAAAACGTAACAGTTAGGTTTAATTTCGTCAGCGTTTTGCGTGTTTTACCTCACAATTTCCCTTTACCTCAAAGCCCTGCCCACTCTGTGCGATAAAAATAAAATTTTCAAGTGAAATCTCAAAGTATAAAAAAAATCGAAGAATATAAATTTCCGACGAAAATGCGATAAAGTGACCTTTTTCGAATCTTTACCAAGTAAAGTTAGGTTAGGTTCGGTTATATTAGGTAATGTTAGATTAGGTAGGTTTAGTTGGTTGGTTTAGTTTGTTTTAATATAAGTGTATGATACTGCAGGTGCCATGGTGTTCCCAAACTTTTTCTGATCATTACCCACTTTTCATATATGATCCTTATCCATGGCCCCCTCTCCCAATCCATATCTCTGGCTGGCTCAGCTGCTGACTGGCTGTTCTAGTGTGGTGCGGCTTGGGATTTTTATGTGTACATAGCCTCAGCTTATGGCCCCCTAAATTTTGCTGGGGGGCCATGGCCCCCAGTTTGGGAACCAGTGTGCTAAAGACTGCGATAATGATCTTAACAATTATTAAAATTAATTATTCATGACAAATTTCTGACAACAATGTAGGTTCTGGTCTAACCATGACTAAACTGATAATGACGATAAGCAAAACCACCCAACCAAATTCAACTTTAAAATATCTCAAGATCTTTAGGTTTGGTTTAATTGGTTCGTTTTGTCTGTTGTCATTAAGGCCGCGCCCAAAAACACATCGTTGCCAAAAATATGCACTAATGACTGTTTGCACTTACGGTATGACTAAGTGGTACAGGTGCTGGTGGTGGGTGGTCAGGTCCTCAGTGACTCGAGAGACTTGTCATTCATGTTTTTTACTTCTCTTAAAGTGGGTTTGTGCCTATAATCCCCTTGCCAGGTTAGTGTCCTCGTCAGTCAGTTCGAAGGCAGGGAAAAATTTACTTCTCTTGTGAATGTGGATCACATAAGCCTGGCGAGTTGTTAAGGTCAGTATGGATACAACATGGTGAGAGTTAAGCTTTTTGTAGGTATACAAGGTAATGTGACCAATACTACACTCGACCACCTTTACTTCCCCAACAGCAAAGTTAGGAAAACACATCCACAACTGGTTGAACTAACTCTGCTGTAAGTGATTCTTACACTTCACAAGGCTTATTATCTAGGTCCTGGGTGTCCATGACATCAAACCCTGGAACAATTTTACTATTTCAAGGATACTTGATTTCTACAGTTGAATCAGTGAACCTCTAATTCATTTACCACTGAAGGCCATAGTTTGCACCACAACACTATTACCTGTAGCTTGTGTAACGTCTGGCTAGGACTCGGGGTTCAGTGATGGTGTGATAAATATTGTAATTTATCCAGGAGCCTCGTGCAGCGTCGAGATCACCACCTTCACCAACATTTAACATGCCATTAAGAGGCTTTGGCGTGTTAAGCTTCTTCAAATGTGCAATGATCCCTTGATTCATTGACTATAACATACCAGGGGCGTTAGGAGGTAGACACTGCGGGCTGATGTCATGGTCAGGTGAACTTTCTCTTACAGACTTGGTGCATTATCTTCCCTTAAAGAGCACCGCTTTGTCGGCAGTTTTTTATATACATCTTGTTATTTGGAATGCAACTGTTTCTGAACCGCTGATAGAAAACATTCCATTTATTTTGTACTGTTCATTTCTAATTAAAAGGACGAATGATTACTTCGCTCTACCCAAACAACCGAATCAGAGCCCTGACGACCATCCTTTTGCTAAGTTTTTCAACCATTTTTAGTCTAAACTCAACTGTATATCAGAGCACTGTCGTCTCTTCTTGGCATTCTCATAAAAACTTTAATCCTTTTTAGTCACACGCTAAGGCACTGTTGTTCATGTTAACTTACACTTTAAATCCTTTCCCTAGTTGACAACAACACGTCCACCGGCAGCCATTTAAACTCCGCTTAAAAAAGATCCCACTTTTCTAATATTACCGAACCGATATATAAGATAGTACTACGTAACAATATATAAATTCGTTAATTAATTTATAATAGCAGATATCACAACCGATTTACGCTTTTATCTATTATGAAATAATACTAAATTAAAACAAAATGAAAGTTATTAATATGATGGCGGCTGGTCGGTAGTCAGTGGGCGGGGCTGAGTGGTGTAGGAAAAAACGAAATTTTTAGTAATTCTTTGGTGGCTTAACAATATTCGATGTACTAGGGCTTAATAATAATAATAATAATAATAATAATAATAATAATAATAATAATAATAATAATAATAATAATAATAATAATAATAATAATAATAATAATAATAATAATAATAATAATAATAATAATAATAATACATCGATAAATCATTTTTCTTTTTCGTTTGCTGTATTTTTTCATGAGTTTTAAGTTTTAAATTTTTTATATTATTCTATTATAAATTACGTTACGTTACGTTACATTACGTAACGTTACGTTACATTATGTTATGTTTGGTAACAGTACATAGATTAATAGTTAAATCTAATCCCATACAGCTTGCATTTTGTTAACTTGACTGTATGGGATCAACGAAGATTAGTCCAGCTATTTCACCTTAAGATTAACCACCCTAATTATAATCTAACCTAACCTAACCTAATCTAATCTAAACTAACCCAACCCAACTTAATCTCCCCAAAAAAGTGTTAGAGGTTAATCTTAGGGTAAAATAAACTGCAGGGACTAATCTTCAGGTGAGCCGTAAGTGTTCGTATCTGTGGTGTAATGGTCAAGCAAGCTCGCCTCGCAAGCGAGCGGACCCGGGTTCGATCCCCCGGCATGGTTAAACTATGGACAAGGTTCTTTAAGCATTTGCCTCTGTCTACCCAGTAGTAATTGGGAACCTGATTGTTAATAGATTTACTAATCGTATTCCGGGGTAATGGTTCGCCAGTGCAGTTGGCGAACTGCCAGGTCTTCTCGCACTATTCCTTGACACATGCTCCTTAAACAAATTCACGCCTAGGTGACCCTTGGGCCGGCCATCCTCGTTACACGAGGGGCAACAATTTATTAAACACGAGAGCGTCTCACTGGCAGTATGTGGTGTGAGTGATACAACATAAACACTTAAAATGTCAACAATTAAAAGTCGTACACATCACAGACTATCGACTCGGGCAAAAAGTTGCCTCATTATCTAGTGTGTGGTGCGGTGGTAGTTGTGGTGTGGTGGTGGTTGTGGTGTGGTGGTGGTTGTGTGGTGGTTGTAGTGTAGTGGGAGTATTTATGTGGTGGTATTTGTTGTGTGGTGGTTGTGGTGTGACTGTGGTTATGGTGTGGTGGTGGTTGTCGTGTAGTGGTGGTTGTGGTGTGGTGATGGTTGTGGTGTGGTGGTGGTTGTCGTGTAGTGGTGGTTGTGGTGTAGTGGTATTATTTATGTGGTGGTATTTGTTGTGTGGTGGTTGTGGTATAGTAGTGGTTATGGTGTGGTGGTGGTTGTGAGGTGGTTGTGGTGTGGTGGTGGTTGTGGTATAGTAGTGGTTATGGTGTGGTGGAGTGGTGGTGTGGGGGTGGTTTTGGTATGGTTGTGGTGTGGTGGTGGTGGTTATAGTGTAAAGAGGTCCTGTGTGTGTGTGTGTGTGTGTGACTAATAAGCTGCACACTATGTAATACACACACACACACACACACACCCTGAACCAGTTACCTTGACACTGCCTTAATCATTATTCTTGTTATCAAACCAATTATGTAGAGATGAAGATTGAATTATTACCGCAATTAGACAACAGTTCTGATCTGGCCGCTGTTTTTATAGACCCCATAATGACAACAAATAATTGGCGGCGGTCAGACAGCTACTTTTACCTTTGGTAAGCAGTCTTGCTCAGCCCGGATTGATGTTCATGACGGGATCCCGACTCCGCTTTTATCATATGGCCCTTGTCAAGAGTTGGCCATTATTTCCAAGGAATTCCCCAAACCTATTTTAAAGGTCACCCATGTCAACAGGTTGAAGGAACTCCCTATCGCTACAAACACGTCCCCTTCTGATGCAAGAGCTTACCTTCTCAAGGAGTTTGCTGACGTGTTGGTTACGAAGAAATCTTTGGGATCCACACCACTCAAGCCGATGGTGGGTCCACCTATGAAGATTCATCTTAAGGATGGTGCCACACCTTTTGCCATCCACACCCCTCGTTTGATTCCTCACGCCTACAAGGAGCTAGTTAGACAAGAGCTTGACTCCATGGTTGCTCAGGGAATCATCAAGCCGGCCGGAGACGAACCTTCACCTTGGTGCCACCCTCTCGTCCCCGTCGCCAAACCTCGTGGTGGAGTACGGATCACCACCGATGTGTCAAAACTTAACCAGCAAGTTTCCCGTCCAGCCCACCCTTCACCCACACCCTTCGCAGCTGTTCGAAATGTGGACCCGAAGGCGAAGTTTTTTACAACAATGGACGCCTTATGTGGTTATTGGCAGATCGAGTTAGCCGAAGAAGACCAGCATTTGACTACATTCATCACACCATATGGAAGATATCAGTATTGCAGAGGCCCCATGGGGTTTGCCGCTCCGGGCGATGCATTCTGTCAACGTGGTAACGCGGCCCTTCAAGGAGTCACGAATTGTGTCAAGGTGGTTGATGATATTTTACTCCATGACGAAGACTACTGTGCCCACCTCTCCCGAATATATGAAGTTCTCACCAGATGTCGAAAGTACGGGATTACCCTCAACGCTGACAAGTTTGTAGTCGCCGCACCATCAGTGAACTTCTGTGGGTTCACTCTCTCAGCATCAGGTGTCGCAGCTGACCCAGAGAAATTAAGTGGAATCAGGGATTTTCCAACCCCTGCCAACCTGACAGACCTCCGTTCTTTTTTGGGTCTGGTCAATCAGCTGGCTGAATTTTCACCTGACATCTCCGCCGCAGCCCAGCCGTTACCCCCCCTGCTGAGCCCCAGGAGGACATTCCTGTGGACCCCAGATCATCAAGAGGCCTTCCAGCGAGTCAAGCAGGCCTTCTTAAGTCCACCTGTCCTCGCCTGTTACGACCCAGCCCTACCTACCATCCTCCAGACTGACGCCTCCAGACTCTACGGCGTTGGTTACGCCCTTCTGCAGGACCATGGCGGTGGACAACTCCGCTTAATTCAGTGTGGATCCCGGTTCCTGACGGACGCTGAGACCCGATATGCCACGATTGAGTTGGAGATGTTGGCTGTTGTCTGGGCAATGGCGAAGTGCCACTTCTACCTCATAGGACTTCAGCACTTCACCCTCTTCACGGATCATCGCCCTCTTGTACCTATGATCAATCACTACTCTTTGGTTGCAGTAGAGAATCCTCGCCTTCAACGTCTGAAAGAGAAGCTCTCGCCTTATCTCTTCACGGCTGTGTGGCGTGCGGGTAAGCTGATGTGCATCCCGGATGCCCTGTCCCGCGCCCCTGTCAGTCGCCCCACCCCAGAGGACGAGATGTTGTGTTCTACAGCTGCCGCATCCCTCAAGTCAGTAGTCTCATTGAAGGCTGTCTTCACATCAGAAGAGTCTACAGCACCGGATGCAGACAAGACCCTTGAAGATCTCCGCACCGCAGCCCGGGCCGACCCTTCCTATATCCGGCTCGTCGACTGTGTGTCCCAGGGATTTCCATCTAACCGATACGACCTTCATGAATCGCTACTCCCGTACTGGAAGATACGCGAGGACCTCTATTGTGACGGAGACCTCGTCTTGTATGGTCCACGAGTAGTCATTCCTGCTGCCCTACGCCGCCGTACCTTGACCCGTCTTCACGACTGCCATCGAGGAGTGGAGGCCACCAAGCGACGGGCGAAGCAGACTGTATTTTGGCCCGGAATTGACGCGGACATTGCAAGTACCATCCGTGCCTGTGAGCCGTGCCAGATTCTGCAACCCAGCCAGCAACAGGAACCTTTAATGTGCGACGATAACCCTTCAAGACCCTTCGAGTCTGTGTCGGCCGATTTCTTTGCAGTTGCAGGGAAGTCCTTCCTCGTCATTGCCGACCGATTGTCTGGATGGCCTGTTGTCGTCCCCTGTGGTAGTGATACAACGGCTACTGCTACGATCCGGAATTTCAGACATTACTTCAGAGAAGTTGGTGTTCCCCTCCTCCTCAGGACTGATGGAGGACCCCAGTTCACCAGCCACGAGTTCCGGGCCTTCATGAACCGTTGGGGAGTCAGTCAAGTCGTGACCTCGCCCCACTACCCCCAGGCGAATGGACACGTTGAAGCCGCAGTCAAGACTGTCAAACACCTGATCCTTAGGGTGTCACCTCAGGAAATATCGACTGCGAGGACTTCGATCGAGGTTTGTTAGAGTTACGCAGCACTCCGAACTTCACCTGACGCTCCCCAGCCCAGGTTCTATGTGGACATCATCTCAGGTCTTGTGTTCCTGCCCACCCGAAGTCTTTTTCTCAAGAATGGCAAGCCAAGACTGAAGAATATGACCGCCGTGCAGCAGAACGAGCGGCAGATGTCGCTGCTCGGTACGACTGTCATGCCCGTCCCCTTCCCAGGTTGAGAATCGGCCAGCAGGTCAGGATTCAAGATCAGGTATCTCACCGCTGGGACAAGGTTGGGATTGTCATGGGTATTGGCCGGTCCAGGGACTACCAAGTGCGTCTTCCTAGTGGTAGAGTATGGTGGAGGAACCGTCGTTTCCTCCGACCTGTGGAGCTGCCTAGTGTTGACCCTTCCCCAGTTGAGTCCCCTAATGTGATGTCTTTACAGTAAATCCGTCCCCACCTTGTGTTTCTGCCCCGGTACTCCGCAGGTCCGAGCGACTCAGAAACAAAAGGTCCGCTCAAGATGAAATTATGAGCGTATAGGGGGGAGGGAGGTGCATAATATGGACACGAAGTAGTACCTTAAGCTGTGTATTCTTATATTACTCTATTAATTATGTATAGTAAAGTATTACAGAACATGTATTAATCCTATGTAATATTTCCATTTATTATGCACCATGTTATGTATGTGAATTATCATATTTACATAGTATGTATTCAGCTTGTGAATGCTGGTATCTGTGCATGCCAGCGCGGAGTGATACAGGTAGTTGAGATCACTAGTCCTTATGGTGTGGAAGCCAGTTTCTTTGTTCCTCTGTATATCTCCCGTACGAGAATAAGAACCTATTTTCAAGATAACAAGTGTTTGTGTGTACCCTCAGTAGTGTAGAACATTTTAGGGGTATCAAAGACAAACATAGAAGTCTCCCCCCGCCCTCCCCCAACAGTCCCCCATTCCCCCTCTCCACCCACAACCCAGGACCACGGTGTGTAAAGTTAAGGCGTTCGAATTTTAATTGGGTTGATAATGAAATAATGCATGTGAGGAGAAGAAGAAGAAGAAGAAGAAGATTTCGTTAGGTTACGTTAGGTTATGTTAGGTTAGGTTAGGCTAGATTAGGTTAAGTTAGGTTAGGTCTGGTCAGGTTACATTATGCATGAAGGTATTCATTTATATGTATATTTATGATCTACAGGATCGTTTATGGCCAGTCAAAGGCTTCTAGAAAAGAGAAATACATAGAAGTTATCACTAATGGCCAATTATCCCTATTTAGTGTAATATACAGTATATATTAGGTCGAGTTCCGCTTTTATTTATTTGTTTTCGTATTATTCAAGTCATTTATTTGTTAACATTTAGCTTAGAATAAGTAAATATTATACAAAACAAAACATTGAAAACTCACAAGTGAATTTGTAACATATAATCAAGTCGAGATAATAATACCAATACCACGTGCTGGTCAAGCTCCGAAAGAGTTGTCCGGGGGTCTAGCTAACCTCTGGTCAGGGCTTGACCAGCACGAAATAAAAAAAAAAAATTTTTTACTAAACGTGATTTTGGCAGCCTGTGGTGTAATAGTCAGCATGCTCGCCTTGCAAGCGAGTGGACCCCTGTTCGATTCCCGGACAGAGTGAAACTATGAGCATTTTTTTTTACGTCATTTGGCTTTCTATTTACCAGTAAATGGGAACCTGGATGTTAATCGATTTGCGGATCTTATTCTGGAATAATGGTTAGCCAGTGCAGTTGCCGAGTTGTCCGGTCTTCTCGGACTATTCATTGAAACTGGGTCATACAACTCGTTAACTTAAGGTGTGGTTGTGGTGTTGGCGACAGATTCTAACACCTTAAACAAATTCACGCCTAGGTTGCTCTAGAGCCGGCCATGATCGTACACGAAGGGCAACCATTATTGTTACGTGTATAATAAAACCATCACTACCATAACCAGCATTATCACTACTATTGTCATCTTCTCAACACACCCAACACACCCAGCAGGCGCTTTGTAACACCCAACAAGTGACCTTTGGGTGGGGGCAGTTTTCTCGCCAGATCTAGACCAGTGGGCAGTGTTAACCCCCAAAGGTCACCGAGGCAGGAGTGACCTTTGGGGAGTTTGGGATTATAAATAGTGTTGTAGGAGGTGGTGGTGGAGGTGGTAGGTTAGTGAAGTCCTTGGTGGTGGTGGTTTGTTGAAGAGGGTCTGTTTGTTTGTTTTATTGTTTTATGTTTTTTGATTGTTTGTATGTATGTTTGTTAGTGTTATTGTTTGTTTGTTTTATTGTTTGTCTGTTTGTTTTGTTTGTTTGTTTGCTTTATTTTTTTATTCGTTTGTTTGTTTTATTGTTTGACTGTTTATATTGTTTTTTGATTGTTTGATTGTATGTATGTTTGTTTGTTTGATTTATTGTTTGTCTGTTTTATTCTGCTTGTTTATTTGTTTGTTTTATTGTTCGTTTGTTTGTTCTATTGTTTGATTGTTTATATTGTTTGTTTGTTTTATTGTTTGTTTGTTTTTTGGAATGATGTTTTTTGTGGTGGCATTTTTGTTTGTGTTGTGTTGTTGCTTGTTAGTGGTTGGTGTGTGTGTGTGTGTGTGTGTGTGAGAGAGAGAGAGAGAGTATCAACACAATTTCCATACCATATATTTACCAACAACTTTATGTCATAACTTAACAGTGAGCCAGGGACTCTCTCTCTCTCTCTCTCTCTCTCTCTCTCTCTCTCTCTCTCTCATGATAAAAAACTGATCGACTTGTACCTGAGGTTGTTGTTTGTGTTTTAATTGTTAATTTAATTCAACTTTTTATCATTTCTAATTTCTACTGTTGTTCCAGCCACATGTTGTATTGTTAGTAATAATAATAATAATAATAATAATAATAATAATAATAATAATAATAATAATACGGTAATAATTATAATAAAAATAATGATGATAATAATAATAATTGAGACGATAATTATTAAAATATGGAGGCAGGAGGAGGAAGAGGGAAGGAATGATGATAGTTGAGAAGGTGACAGTAGTAGTGACAAGTCTAGATGTCTAGACTAAGACGGGGTCGACACCGGCGACGTTTACTTGCGGTTTTATTTCCGGTGGACGCGTATATAAGATCCCAGCCTCGCCGTTGAAGTCCATTAATAGAGAGAATAAAAGATGAGAGTGACCTACCAGCTCCACAAGAACCTGGCAGGCCTCTCCATACAGTGTACCTTTAGACTAACATAACTAATATTTAACATTTAACATTTAACATTTAACATTGAACTAACATCTTAGTAAAAAAAAAAAATGTGACTACCCTCCCAGCTACACAAGGACCTGGGCGGGCTCACTAACTCAAAAAAAAATTAAATAAAAAATAAATAAAAAAATAAAAAAATATTAATAATATTAATAATAATAATGTGATTACCCTCCCAGCTATATCAGCCAGGAAGAAGTAATTGAACCACCTCCTGCCTCAACATACACATTTCTACATAAAACATTACTAGAGGAATAAAGATGAGAGTGACCAACCAGCTCCACTAAGAACCTGGCAGGCCTCTCCATACAGTGTACCTTTAGACTAACACAACTAACACTTAACTAACACCTCAAAAAAAAATAAAAAAAAAAATGTGACTACCCTCCCAGTTACACAAGGACCTGGGCGGGCTCACTAACTCCAACAATAACAAATAATAATAATAAGCAGCATTATATAAATAAACCAATATTAATACAAAGGTCTGACGACCCAAAGGAGTAGAACAAAGACAAAACACCAATAAGAAAGATGAAGCGATCTGGTTGAGCCCAGATTCTTTCTACTCCTACTGTATTTCAGTTTCACCACTTTTCCTTCAACTCCTAATAATCTTCTTTCACCTCTTAACTAAAGACTTCGTATCGTATTGAAGTCCATTCTACTTAGAGCCCTGCAACACACAACACCTCCTCTAAAGAAGCTCTTGCACAGCAACTCCTCTACCATGCAGCAACTCTCCAGCACCAGACTGTTTTGTATATAATATATTTATATAAGAAAACCACCACTAAGAGTTTCCTTTCTCCAACCCATTCTGAGTGCGAGACATCATAACGTTAACCCCACAGTATTGCAAGAGATAAATTGCAAAAGTCCGGCAAGGCTCGGCCTGAAGATATTTATTTTATAACAGTATTCAACGTTTTCTACAACGTTTCTGTGCTTACGGTAGGGATCTGCAAACCCAAATTAGGTAATTTTAGTTATAAATTATTCATGCACAAAGTCAATAACTAGAAACTAAAATTAACTGGAATGAACGAAAATGAACAAAATGTAACTTAAGATCAACTTTAGTCGGAACAAAAAACACTGAACTGAGTAACCGTCGGTCTAGGGAAGATCCAAGTCAATTTAAGCACTGTATTATGATTTTATTTGCAGTAGATCTCACTAAAACCTAAACTTTTTCTACACATGACTTAGCCCAGATTTATTGAGTCATACCTCAGAACTTTGAACACCTACCACCTTTCCAGTCATATATATATATATATATATATATATATATATATATATATTTTTTTTTTTGCCTATTTGCCATTCTGTTTTAAAGGTTTTAAAGTGCCTAAACATCCGGGATCTAATTATAGCTTATTCATAGAAGAAGGATTTCCTAAAGTTCAATTTTAATTATTGAATTTATGCATCTAATGTGTCATTAATTTATCATGAGCCTACTGGCATGACTAGTAGTACAGTACAGGACAGGACAGTATGTGCTAATTCCGCTGGGATGAAACACTCCACTGTCAACAGTGTGGAGTGCGATTCTTCACCTTTTCTTATGATTATAGTTAACATATACACCTGGCAAAACAGATTTAGCTATGTTACAGGATCACCTCACTTGAGAGCTGAGCTGGTAAACGTATACTGTACTAGGTTTAATATGCAATCTACAAACTCTCAGAGCTCATCTTTCAGACTGATTTACGAAAACAACAACAGGCAATCGCATGTACAGTATCAATCACTCAAGGTGCCTTTCTCATATCTCAGGGTTGGCGACCATGGCCCTCCATCCCACAGTAGCTATACAGTACACGAACTATAAAATATCCGTAAATATGTGAGATAAAGCTCAGACGCTAGTACTATATTCGAATACATTTCGTTTTGCTTTTCAAACTTTGAAAGATGAAAAATAATGGTTCCCCAATTGGCATCTAACCTAACACTCTTACGATGCCATTATTTTAAGAAAGTTGTGTTACGTATGTTGGGTTGGGTCGGATAACAATGTGGGAAAGCAGATTAGGCATACAGTTAAGTAGAATAGATTGGGTTAGGATTGGAAAGAGTCAATGTACTATTTAAGCCAGCTCCACAGAATAAAAAACAAAAAAAGAGACACTAGGAAAATACCAAGCAGGAATATATGATTGAAAGTTTGTACAAATTTATATTAATATTGAGTAACATTTATATTCAAACAAAAAACTAGCTAGTTTTCTGGGACACAATGCACAATCTTCGCTGTCACTCGGCATCAGCCAATGAACGTCGAAGAGGATCTTAAATTTAAATATGCCAATCAATCAGAAGCGGCGATATTCCCCATTTTTTACTTTCCCGCCTCAGTTGCGCTCAGCCTCCCTTGAACAGATGGGTCATTATTGTGGATATTCTATCTTAGACATTATTAAATACTGAACGTCTAGAACAATGAAGCAACACATTTTCGTGAAGTATTGCAGTCTTAAAATACTACAACCCGTGGCCAGTGTAATAATCCCTATCTACTGACGCAGTTAAGATACGGTAAGTTATGCTAAAGGTTAATATAATAAGATTTAATAAAATATGACACCAAAAACTACGTCGTCAATATACGTATGTTCATAAACAATCCCTTCCGTTAAGATACCTATATACTGTGTGTATTATCAAGACATTAGGCATGTACATTTACGTAACTGAAAGTCCGACACATTTACACACAAGACAAGGGCATGTGCATATATTATAAAGGATAAATATCAATGACTGATAAAATAGGTCCAGTACTTACATAGTCCACTCCCTAATCATCTCGTCGAGTTCACTGTCACGATAACACTTCACAGTTTTCAAACTGCTAGAAATTAAAAAAAAAAATTGCTACTTAAACAATTTAGTCGGAAAACCACAAGTAGTTAGTAGTCTATAAATTAAAATTTATATTAGTTATGTCTATATAACACAGTGTGGCGTTATCTATCTATAAATCGATAAAAATAGCTAAAACGCATCACAAGCATCAGACAAGACAACTACGTTTTGTTGACAAGCCGGTCACACACTTTTATTATCAACATTATGGCCTTGTTAATTAATTCGAGTTTTCTCACTGCGTTAAACTTACAAAACACCTTGATAAAGTTTTGCCACATATAAATACGCGTGTAAGTTCACCACAATTATAATAAACAAAATTTTAGCTGAAAAATTAATCCACAGCGTCTACGCCGTCCACCAGTGACGCTGAAAAGGCGTGATTTTAGACGTAATTATCAGAAAATACGTCACGTAAGTTAATGATAATATTTAATTTAAAATCTGAAGCTATATATAATGCGAAAATTAATGCAAGATATCAGGAGAAATTAGTAGGCTCACAAAACTTATAAGACAAATATATAGTATACATATTTCGAGCATTTTGAATGATTTGGGCGGCCAATCAACTGATAATAATGGCGTATATTGAGTACCATCTATATAATTATTAATTAACTTCCGGTTACATTATTATTATTATTATTATTATTATTATTATTATTATTATTATTATTATTATTACTATTATTATTATTACTATTATTATTATTATTATTATTATTATTATTATTATTATTATTATTGTTATTATTATTATTATTATTGTTGTTATTATTATTATTATTACTATTATTATTATTATTGTTGTTATTATTATTATTATTACTATTATTATTATTATTATTATTATTATTATTATTATTATTATTATTATTATTATTATTATTGTTATTATTATTATTATTATTATTATTATTATTATTATTATTATTATTATTATTATTATTATTATTATTATTATTATTATTATTATTATTATTTAAAAACAATAAGATATAAATATACATAGAGACATACTATCAGACAGATAAGACAGACATCAGATACAAGAAGACGTACACATATCAGACACAAAATACTTACATAATCTCACACACACAACTACAGACAGACATAACTGACTCTCAATAACACAATAGAACTTAATAGAACCTCTTTGGAGACTTACCTGACCGTTTTATTTTTTTTTATTTACATAGGGGGTTGTTAATATAAGTACGTAATGTGGGTGTATTCTCTAATAGTTTGTATACGTCTGTGTGATAATGTAGGGTGTATTTATGTGTAACATGTGTGTGTGTGTGTGTGTGTACGTAGTGTAGACATGTGTATCTTTACTAATAGTCTTTATGCATTGTATGTGCAAGAGCATGTGTAGGTGTGTGGGTGTGTAGCTTCTTCGTGTGAGATAAAATGGGATGCCGGTTCTCTCGTTGCCAGGATGTCGTTAATAAGGGAGCTTCTGTGAGACAAACAATTGAAACTAGTCCATCGGTCTCGAACAATATTAGTGCGTAGGTAGCGTAGGGGCTAAAGTATAAGGAGAGAAGACAAGACAGGTATACAGTTGATTGGAATGGAATATTTCTGACCAAGATTATAATTTACTGGAATAAATGGTGAAAAATGAATTGCCTAATGGAATCTAACTTCGTTTTGAAAGGAAGTGAAGGACTAAACGCGAAATTACATCCCGCCAATTTGAGTCGTGTCTCGTGCTGGATTCATTTATCACAGATATTTTCCTTTTTGCCAATTTCCCGAATTCCTTATTACATGTTGTACGCTGACCCTGACTCTCGGCATAAGACAAATAACTCTGGCTTAATTTGGAGGTGTTATTGAGTTTGTGATCCCTAGGGAAAATCCAAGACGTGACAAGGAAGCAAATGATAGTGCGAAATTATTTGAAACGTGCAACAAAACGGTTCAACTGACGAACGAAATAATGAACATTACTCATTGAGGGATATTTCTCGTCGTAAGAGCACTACTGTTGTATTGTGACCGTCAAGGTGAGGTATCGTTGTTCACCAATATGTTTCCACCATCATGTAAAAGTAAAAATATTTCAGAACCCAGTACACACATATAGTAGATTTTTATTTTTTTTGAGAAACTAACTTGTTTCAGTTATCTTTATATTTATTTAACACATTTTATTCAAGCCTCTGTAATGTTCTTGCTCCAGTCCACTTAACATACATAAATCGTTCATACCTCATCGGAAAGTTCTTGTATCTCTGAGTGTTTAATAAAGTCAAATCTCTGGATGTCGTGTGGGAGGTGCCTCGTTAGGGCACGGGTACCAATCTCTTAACAATTACGAATTAACTCATAAATCAGTAAAAAACTACATTATTATTATTTGAGAAAGTAGTTCCAGTTTCATAATGTTCAACAGAGTAAATACAAAATGTTAAGGAAATTGTTATTATAAGGTATAAAGTGTAGAATGGCGTTTATTTTATGAGTACAGTCTTAAATTGTTATGTAGTTTAACCTTAATGAGAAATAGTGCTTACCTAAGCTTATGGGTTGATATTGCCAATGTGTTCTTCACCACTACTACTACTACTTTTTTTTTTAAATGGCCTCCAGCCTCCCCCAATAGCCATACCTTCGCCATCATTTTATTACCTTAATATTTTAAATATCCTAATACATAAGTAGCTATCCTTGCTGTGTTAAGTTAGTTGAGCCGCAGATCTATGCGGCATTCAGTGACTGTGCATCATAGTCAATATCTTCAACTGTTGTCGGCTTTAGGGCCGATGCTCTCGTTCCCCTGAGGCAGAGCAAAGCCTACCAAAGGAAAGAGAAGGACAGTCGACATCTCATCCAGGCTGTAACATAACTTCTGGGCTGCTGCTACTGTTCGGATATCACCTCCGCGAGTCTGGCGTAGAAGCATCTTGCACTTGGTCCCATTCCACCAGAGGTTGTGAACACTAGAGGAGTGACGTTGCCTTGATCAACGTTCTGAATTCGCTCCCCGTATGCCCATATCTTGTCGTTCTCGTTCCTCCTGTGAGCATCGAGAGATAAGTTATGGTGACATGCGGCCACGGGATCAAAAATCCTACAAATACCACAACTACTACAATCTTCTATTGTCTCTAAAACCCCGTAAACGATATGTTCTTTAACGTATTGTAACGACACATTTTGATAGACGAATATTTCTTAATCTTCCACAATTATATTTACGTTTAGTTTATTCTCTCACCTGTTGCGTGTTTATATAATACTGATGTGACGAATTCCTTCTTGTGTTGCAATTTACATGTTTTTTATTCATTCGTACGTTTCTCCCTTTCTTTGTCTCTGTCTCTCTCACTCGTCTGTTTCTCATTTCTGTCTATCTACCTGTTGTATATCTCTCGCTATCTATCTCTCACTATCTCTTTCTCTACACTATCTCGCCCATTTTGTCTTTATTTCTTTCCTTATTACCCTCCTCCACAACTTTCTTTGTCTATCTGTCTATCTATCTATCTGTCTATCTATCTATCTATCTATCTATGTCTCTGTGTCTCTCTCTCACTTACTGTCACGTGCTGCACTTGAAATCCCTCCTGGAATGTATCGTCTCACACAGTAAGTTGCAACAGTCGGGCATCACGTGAAAGGCGACCTGTACCAGTGGTTGGAAGGTCGGGTATATCCAGGTTATGTTAGTATATCGGAGTATGCCAGGTCACGTACGGTAGCTAGAATATATTGGGTCTCGCGAAGTATGTCAGATCATGTAGTGGAAGTATATTGAGTACGTTAGGTCATTTTGAATATGCCCAATATACTGAAGTACAAGGTTTACCAGTTCTTGTGAGTATGTTGGAGTATAACAGGTAATTTATCTAGGATAATTTGGTCTTTTAAGTTTGATAGAATACGCCAGGTTACTTGAATATGCTTAATATGCTAAAGTATGCCAGTTCTCTTAGTATAATGGGATATATTAGTTCATTAACCTATTGAGTTGCTGAGGTACATTAAATCACTTAAATATGCTAGATTATGCCTAGTATGTTAAAGTCACGTGAGTATGCAAAAGTATACCAAGTTATATAGCAAGTATAAAAAAATAAAGTATGTTTGATTATGTCAGGCGATGTAGATTAAACTCGTGGTATCTCTCTCTCTCTCTCTCTCTTAATACAAGCAGGAATGAAGAGAATCTAGACCAACTGAGTCTTTGGTAAATAGTATTATGTAGCAACGATAGAATCTTAAATGTAGTGATCTTTAAAGAGCAAGACTGCTAGATGTGTTAAACCCCACCTTCTCCTCTCCCCCCTTTCTCCTTCCCTTCCTTTTTCTCCATACATCTTTCTCCTTCCTCTTCACCCAACACCCCTCGACCCTCGATCACCCAGATTCTAGGCCTTGAGGAAGGTGTGTGAGTTGAGTGTGACAGGTGAACTCAGTGGCAAGTTCTCATGTGTGTGTGTGTGTGAAGATCATACACGCACGGTACAGTATTTAGTATTTCGTTTCTTTTTACATCCAATTCTCTAAAAATAATAAATATGATAATAATAATGACAATAATGATGATGTTAAGGCAAAGCAGTATCTTCAAGCCATATCAAACAAGACCTGGCCTACTGTGATCTTCTTACAGGCTGGTTGTGATATGGTATCTTTCTGTTATCTCTCTACAGGACATCGACCACAGTTATCTCATCCTCCTTTACACACCTATACAAGTACAGCTGAGGTACATTCTTGTTTTGGTTAATTCTCTACTAAGCAGTTTCTCTACTTACCCAGCTAAAATACATTCCCTTTCACACTAATCTTCTGCATAGTTTCCCCTCAAACAGTGATTTACTTCCTAGTTCAAACACATCTGGATACATTCTGGTGTATAAGCTTCATATGCTGCGCATATTCTTAACACATGCTCTTCGAACACCTTCAGATATATCTCTTCCAAAGGGCATCGGCCAGAGATAACAAACGCCACGTCCTCTGGGAGATAAACTGCTGCGGTCACTAACACTCGCTCTAGTTCACTACAGGACGCCGCCGTGACGTCAGAAGGTTATTTTCTTTGGCTTGGATGATTTTCCTTGTATACTTTTATATAATTTATTTTATCTTTTTTATAACAATAGTTTTTTGTTTTAAATTTCCCTTAATCATATACGATTTTATACTAGGACGTGTCATACGGAGGCGAATTTTTTTTTTTTGAGTTTGAAAAATCGGCCCATGGTATTAATGATGTAGTTCTATGTGCAGAATCATGTGATATCTTCAGATTTGAAAAGTTTTTATTTTTTGCTAGGTAAATTTTAACTTGAAATCTTATGAAAATTCAGTATTCCCAACCTTTTACCAACACCACTAAATAGCTTATTTAAAGTAAAGTAAATGTATCAGGTTAATTTATTAGGATGAAAATGATCCAAAATAGTGAAACGAATGATCTTGACACATTTATTAAATTTAACATTCCTTTAGAAAACAAAATCATCAAATACAAAAACCGGTTTTACTACTACGACCCGGTGTTGCTGCACACCAGAGAGAACATGTCTTTCTTGCTTCTGTTTCTACTCATCACCTCCCTGCTGACCACCTGAGCTCGGATGTAGCCTTCTCTCCTCTCCTGGCTGTACACGTGACTGCTGGCCTCGCTCACTTGCTGTACACAACGCTCTATACTCTGTGTGTGCAAGGGCCAGGCAGGGACATGCATGGGGTTGTCCAGGAAAGCTCTGACTTGAACATTGGTGAGGCTGCAGGTAAGAGGGGGCTCACTGCCAGCCTGGATGTTATCCAGATCTATGAGATCAGTGAGGGTCTTGGCACCTAGATTGACTTCAGGAGTCTTCCTGACCCTGAAGGAATCGTCACCAACTGATTCGTCATGCCCAGATCCTCTCATAAGTCTCATATCCAAGATCTTTTTGACTGCCACTCTTCTCTCCTCCTCATCCTTACTGCAGAGCATTGTCTGCAGAACTGCCTCGGGATGAGCATACCAGGAAGATCTCCTCACAGTCTGCTCCACAATCTGAACAACCTTCCTTGGCTGACTCCTCAGGAGCTCAAGCTGGAAGAGAACATGCCTCGGACCTTCGGGGAACGATGACTTGACCTTGGTGTTGAACCAATTTGGCAAGTAGACACTCACGATGAATTGGACAATAAGTCTCAGGTTGTGAAGCTGGTTCCCTTTCAGTTTATGATGAGCGACCCAAATTCTGCAGAACCTGAGAGCCGTTGTGAGCCACCTAGAATGTGAGACTGGACCTATCTGCAGGTAAGCAAGTCTATCAGGCATGACCCCAGTTTTGATGGCACTGCAAATCATGTAACCATAGTACTGGTCAGTACTCAGGTCGTCAATGACAGTATGTGCAAGCTCAACGAGTGGAGGGCCAACTGTGATTTTTTCAAAGCTCGGATTTATTTCTAACTCAGTGGCAGAGTCCAGAATCTTGCCAAGAGGACCAGACCATCTGTTGTTTGAAAGAGTCTTGCCATCCAGCTCCTGGATCAGATGTCTGAGTGGCAACTCGTTGGTGTGGAGGTCACAAACAATCCAGACCAGCTTCCTCCCAATCTTCCGCTCTATCCACTGTATGACCCCCCCTTGCCACCCTGTGTTCGTGTTGGTGCTGTCCCCTCCAATGGCCTGCAGGGTCTGGTCTACGTTCCTCTCTCTGAGCCAGTTCACAATGTTATCTGCCACTATCTCAGCTGGTTTCCTGATGTCATCTTTCTCTGGAGTGAAATGCCACAAATACTTCCCTCCTGGTTCACTGCAGCAGGAGTAGTGTTTCTCCTTCACCATGGCAGGGAACAACTTGTCAGAATCTCAAACTTTCATGAACACTTTAGTGTCATCCCTTCTCCCATCAAAGAACAAACAATTGATTCCATTTTCTCTTATCCCCTTATCAAACTCCTCTTCTAGGTTACTGACAAGTTTCTCCTGAGCTCTCCTTACTTTGTTATGATCTATCACCAGGTGAACATCATCAGGTGTTATCAAACCACCGTCAATCCAGACAGCTGTTGCTATCTCTGCAGTTTCTGTGAGACCAGTGTGGTGTCGCATGCTCGCCAGAGCTATGCTCGGGATATCTTTCCTATTTCGAATCTTATGCCTGGAAGGTTTGGGATCATTATTTTCTGGGTTAGGGACAAAGTCACCATTCTCCTGGTCAGCACTCGGATCAGCCATGGGGAAGTCATTAAACTCTGAATCAGCTTGACTCCAATCATCGGCCTTTTTGCCTCACCCTGGGCCTTCTCAAGTCTCTTTTCCTCGGCAACTCTTCTCCTCTTCTCTCTCTGTGGCAGCCTCCTGTCTCTTGACTCCGGAATATCTTGGCTAGAAATCATGAGAGCCCTATACTGCCAGTCTTCTCTCTCTGTGCTTTGACAAATGTCAGTTCGATCACAGGAATCTTCAGTTCACGCTTGCAAATACAGGAGATGAGGGCCTCGGATTTACAGTCACGATCGCATCCAAACTCAGGACAGAGAACAATTGGGCACTTGCAAGTAATTATGTCAAATAACTGGTCCAGTTGCTTGGCAAAGCTGTCCTTAACTGCAAGTTTTCCTCTCCCAAGAGAGATATCTCTTGCCTTTTCCCAACTGGCTAGCAGTCTCTCACTAATCTTCTTCTGACTTGTTATGACTGGAGGCTTGAACTGAGCGTTAGCCAGAGTGTACTGTGCCAAGACAGCTTTGGTCATATCACTGCAATGTCTTTGTTTGTGTAAGTTCTTTGGTTCTTTTCACTGATTTGCCTGATTAAAACACCGTATCTCAAAGCATCTCTCAATGTAGGCAACTCCGACTTCAGGAGCTCTCTCCCAGACCCAAGATAGTGACTGAGATGGCTGGATTTTTGGTTCCTCGTCCTGACACAAGCAGCCATCGCAAATATTATCAACTTATAAATGCATCAGAATCTGAAACAGAAAAAAATATTGTTAGTTGGGTTGTTAAAGAATGAAGTCAGAAAGCAATGTTCACTATTTAATTGTAATGCACTAATGCAGCTGTACGTTAGATTTTCGATAAATTTCACGCTAAAATTTACCTAGCAAAATGTTGCAAAATATTGAAACTGAAATTATTTTCTGTTTATATACACTAAAATCTACCAAAAAAGTGATGGGCCATTAGTTTTAGCTGATCTTCCCTCCTATGACACACCCTAGTTTATACAGAATTAAACTGCGTAATCCAAGTGATGTCACACAAGCGCAAGATATAGTTTTAAGATGACCTCGCCTGTCTTGTGACTAACACTCCTTTGTATGAACCCAAGTACTTTATTAGCCTTGTTTCGAGCAAATACACATTGATTACTTGGCTTAAGATTCCTACTTATCATTACTCAAAATCTATCTCGCAGTCGGATTTCTCAATAACATCGTTGTTCATCTGGTATCTGGTTTCCCTGTTTACATCTCCTATACTGAGTACTTTACATTTGTCCTCATTGAATTTCAGCTGCCATTTTTCAGACCATTCGAAAAATTTGTTTAGATCTTCCTGTAGTGTTGCGGAGTCCTCGTCAGATTTAATTGCACGTCCTGTTTTAGTGTCATCAGCAAATTTACTTATGTTGCTGTCTACACAGATATCTATGTCGTTTATGTATATAATAAATAATAATGGTCCAAGTACTGAGCCTTGGGGAACTCCACTAATGACGTTGCTCCAATTGGGTTTAGTGCCGTTAATGCTCACTGCTCACTCGCTGATTCCTGCCCTGTAACCACGCCCTAATCCATTTTAGAATATCTCCTTTAATGCCATGAGCCTCCACTTTTCTTATTAGTCTTTCGTGGGGGACTCTGTCGAAGGCTTTGCTAAAGTCGAGATATACCACATCATAATTGTGCCCCTCGTCCACTGATTCGAAAACCGATGAAAAGAATGTTAATAGATTAGTTAGACATGAACGCCCGCTTGTGAAGCCATGTTGGGAATCATTGATCAACGTGTGCTTCTCCAGGTGATTTCGAATAGAGTTTGAAATGATTGCTTCCTGTAGTTTGCCTACAATTGATGTTAGACTGATTGGAAGGTAATTAGAGGAAAGTGATCTATCTCCCTTCTTGAAAATCGGTATTACATTCGCTATCCTCCAGGATTCTGGTACTACACCTGTTTTTAAGGACATGTTAAACAACTTTGCTAAGGCATACTAAGCTCTTCCTTACATTCCTTTAATACTCTGGCAAATATCTCATCGGGACCTGGTGACTTATTCGGCTTTAGTGTGGCTATTTGCTTACTAGCATCGTTACTAGTCACTACTATCTCGCTTAATTTATTTCTTCACTATCTCTGTATAGAGTCGGTGCCTCGGGTATCATATTTAAATTTTCGGTGGTGAAAACTGTTGAAAAGTATTTATTCAGATTATTGCTCATTTCTCCGTCGTTATCAGTTAGCTCGCCGGTATCTCATTGTATTGGTCCAATCTTATCTCATGTTTTAGTTTGATACGAAGATAGAATCCCTTGGGGTTTGACTTCGCCTCCCTTGCTATCTTCAGTTCATTATTCCTCTTTGCTTTTCTTATCTCGGTCTTAAGTCAAAGTTGTCTGCAGTTGATCATCAATGGATTCCATCTGCCGTGGAAGCTTGAGCGGTCCGTGCAATTCATATATTATATTCACCACGTCTTCAACAATGAGAACACGTCCAAGGGGGTGCAACAAGCGCACCTGGCTTAGTGACATCTGTGGACATATCCGTCAACACAACAGTGCCACAAAGCAGTAGGAGCAG
>NW_024725064.1:0-16922 GCF_018991925.1 Homarus americanus | reverse complement strand
TACTCGACCAGGGGACTTTGATATAATCGATCAGGGGACTTTGTTATACGCGATCAGGGGACTTTGTTATACTGGACCAGGGGACTTAGTTATACTCGATCAGGGGACTTTGTTATACTCGATCAGGGGACTTTGTTACTCGCTCAGAGGCCTTTGTAATTCTCGGTCAGGGGAATTTTTTATACTCGATCAGGTGGATATGTTATACTCGATCAGGAGACTTGTTATACTGGACCAGGGGATTTTGTTATCATCGATCAGGAGGCTTTGTTTTACTGGACCAGGGGACTTTGTTGTACTGGATCAGGGAATTTGTTATACTCGATCAGGTGGATATGTTATACTCGATCAGGGGACTTTGTTATACTGGACCAGGGGACTTTGTTATAATCGATCAGGGGGCTTTTTTTGCTGGACCAGGGGACTTTGTTATAATTGATCAGGGGACTTTGTTATGCTCGATATGGGGACTTTGATATACTGGGCCAGGGGACTTTTTTATACTCGATCAGGGGACTTTGTTATTCTAGTATCAGGGGACTTTGTTATTCTCGACCCGGGGACTTTGTTATACTCGACCAGAGGCCTTTGTTATACTCGGTCAGGGACTATGTTATAATCGATAAGGGGACTTTGTTATGCGCGATCTGGGGACTTTGTTATACTGGGCCAGGAGACGTTGTTATGCTCAAGCAGGGGATATGTTATCCTCGGTCAGGGTACTTTGTTATACTGGACCAGAGGACTTTGTTATATTCGATCAAGAGGCTTTGTTATACTCGATCAGAGGACTTTGCTATACTCGACCAGGGGACTTTGTTATACTCGATCAGGGGACTTTGTTATACACGACCAGGGGACTTTTTTATACTTGACCAATGGACTTTGTTATACTCGATGAGGGGTCTTTGTTATGCTCGATCTAGGGACTTTGTTATACTTGAGAAGGGGACTTTGTTATACTCGATCAGGGGACTTTTTTATACTCGACCAGAGGACTTTGTTATACTCGATCAGGGGATATGTTATACTCGATCAGGGAACTTTGTTATACTCAACCAGAGGACTTTGTTATACTCGATCAGGGGACTTTGTTATACTCAATCAGGGAATTTGTTATACTGGATTAGGGGCCTTTGTTATACTCGATGAGGGGGCTTTGTTATATTCGACCAGGGACTTTTCTATACTTGACCAATGGACTTTGTTATAATCGATGAGGGGCCTTTGTTATACTCGACCAGGGGACTTTGTTATACTCGATCCGGGGACTTTGTTATACTCGATCAAGGGACTTTCTTATACTCGAACAGGGGGCTTTTAATACTCGATCAGGGGACTTTGTTATACTCGATCAGGAGGTTTTGTTATACTCGATCAGGGGACTTTGTTATACTCGACCAGGGGACTTTTTTATACTTGACCAATGGACTTTGTTGTACTCGATGAGGGGCCTTTGTTATACTCGATCTAGGGACTTTGTTATGCTCGAGAAGGGGACTTTGTTATTCTCGATGAGGAGACTTTCTTATACTCGAGCAGGGGGCTTTGTTATACTCGATCAGGGGACTTTGTTATAATCGATCAGGAGGCTTTGTTATACTCGATCAGGGGACTTTGCTATACTCGATCAGGGGACTTTGTTATACTCGATCAGGGGACTTTGTTATACTCGACCAGGGGACTTTTTTATACTTGACCAATGGACTTTGTTATACTCGATGAGGTGCCGTTGTTATACTCGATCTAGGGACTTTCTTATACTCGATCAGGGGACTTTCTTATACTCGAGCAGGGGGCTTTCTTATACTCGATCAGGGGACTTTGTTATACTCGATTAGGAGGCTTTGTTCTACTCGATCAGGGGACTTTCTTATACTCGATCAGGGGATATGTTATAGTCAATCAGGGGACTTTGTTATACTCGATTAGGGGCCTTTGTTATACTCGATGAGGGGGCTTTGTTATACATGACCAGTGGTCTTTGTTATACTCGATCAAGGAACATTGTTATACTCGACCAGAGAACTTTTTTATAATTAATCAGGGAACTTTGTCATACTCGATCAGTTGACTTTCACTTATTTGACCAATGGACTTTGCTATACTCGATGAGGGGCTTTTGTTATAAACGATGAGGGGACTTTGTTGTACTCGACCAGGGGACTTTGTTATACTCGATGAGGGGACTTTGTTAGACTCGACCAGAGGACTTTGTTACACTCGATCAGCGGACTTTGTTATACTTGATTAGTGGACTTTGTTATACTCGATCAGGGGACTTTATTATACTCGATGAGAGGACTTTGTTATACTCGATTAGAAAACTTTGTTTTACTCGACCAGGGGGTTTTGTTATACTCGATCAAGGGACTTTGTTATATTCGATTAGGGGAATTTGTTATATACTCGATAAAGGGGACTTTGTTATACTCGATCAGAGGACTTTGTTATACTCGATTAGAAAACTTGTTATACTCGACCAGGATTTTCATATATACTCGATCAAGGGACTTTGTTATATTCGATAAGGGGAATTTGTTATACTCGATCAGGGGACTTTGTTATACTCGATCTGGGGACTTTGTTATACTCCATCAGGGGACTTTGTTATAATCGATCAGGAGGCTTTGTTATACTCGATCAGGGGACTTTGCTATACTAGATCAGGGGACTTTGTTATACTCGATCAGGGGACTTTGCTATACTAGATCAGGGGACTTTGTTATACTCGATTAGGGGATATGTTATACTCAACCAGGGGACTTTGTTATACTCGATCAGAGGACTTTGTTATGCTCGATCTGGGACCTTGTTATACTGGACCAGGGGACTTTGTTATACTCGATCAGGGGACTTTGTTATACTCGTCCAGGGGGCTTTGTTATACTAGGATCAGGGGACTTTGTTATTCTCGACCAAGGGACTTTGTTATACTCGCCCAGAAGCCTTTGTTATAGTGGACCAAGGGACTTTGTTATACTCGATTAGGGCCTTTGTTATACTCGGTCAGGGGACTTTGTTATACTCGTCCAGGGGGCTTTGTTATACTCGGTCAGGGGACTTTGTTATATTCGATCTTTGGACTTTGTCTTACTCGATCAGGGCCCTTTGCTATACTCGACCTGGGGACTTTGTTATAATCGATCAGGGGACTTTGTTATGCTCGATCTGGGGACTTTGTTATACTGGGCCAGGAGACGTTGTTATACTCTAGCAGGGAATATGTTATACTCGACCACGGGACTTTTTTATACTTGACCAATGGACTTTGTTATACTCGATGAGGGGCCTTTGTTATACTCGATCTAGAGACTTTGTTATACTCGAGAAGGGGACTTTTTTATACTCGACCAGAGGACTTTGTTTTACTCGATCAGGGGATATGTTATACTCGATCAGGGGACTTTGTTATACTCACCCAGAGGACCTTGTTATACTCGATCAGGGGACTTTGGTATACTCAATCAGGGGACTTTGTTATACTCGATCAGGGGACTTTTGTTATACTCGATCAGGGGACTTTGTTATACTGGTCCAGGGGACTTTGTTATACTCGATCAGGGACTTTGTTATACTCGGTCAGGGGACTTTGTTATACTCGTCCAGCGGGCTTTGTTATACTCGGTCAGGGGACATTGTTATACTCGATCAGGGGACTTTGTCCTACTCGATCAGGGCCCTTTTCTATACTCGTCCAGGAGACTTTGTTATAATCGATCAGGGGACTTTGTTATACTCGATATGCGGACTTTATTATACTGGGCCAGGAGACTTTTTTATACTCGATCAGCGGACTTTGTTATACTGGACCATGGGACTTTTTTATCCTCGATCAGGGGACTTTTGTTATACTCGATCAGAGGACTTTGTTATACTCGACAAGGGGCCTTTGTTATACTCGATCACCGGACTTTGTTATACTCGTTAAGGGGACTTTGTTATACTCGATAAGGGGAATTTGTTATACTCGATGAGGGGCCTTTTTTATACTCGATCTGAGTACTTTGTTATACTGGACCAGGGGACTTTGTTATACTCGATCAGTGGACTTTGTTATATTCGACCAGAGGACATTGTTTTACTCGATCAGGGGATAGGTTTTACTCGATCAGGTGACTTTGTTATACTTGAATAGGGGACTTTGTTATACTCGATCAGGGGACTTTGTTATACTCGATCAGAGGACTTTGTTATTCTCGATCAGGGGATATGTTATACTCGATCAGGGGACTTTGTTGTACTCGGTTCAGGGGACTTTCGTATACTTGTCCAGTGGGCTTTGTTATACTAGGATCAGGGGACTTTGTTTTACACGATCAGGGGACTTTGTCTTGCTCGATCAGGGCCCTTTGTTATACTCGACCAGGGGACTTTGTTATAATCGATCAGGGGACTTTGTTATACTCGATCAGGGGACTTTGTTATAGTGGACCAGGGGACTTAGTTATACTCGATCAGGGGACTTTGTTATACTCGATCAGGGGACTTTGTTATACTCGCTCAGAGGGCTTTGTAATACTCGGTCAGGTGGATATGTTATACTCGATCAGGGGACTTTGTTATACTGGACCAGGGGACTTTGTTATCATCGATCAGGAGGCTTTGTTTTACTGGACCAGGGGACTTTGTTGTACTGGATCAGGGGACTTTGTTATACTCGATCAGGTGGATATGTTATACTCGATCAGTGGACTTTGTTATACTGGACCAGGGGACTTTGTTATAATCGATCAGGGGGCTTTGTTTTACTGGACCAGGGGACTTTGTTATAATCGATCAGGGGACTTTGTTATACTCGTCTATGGGGCTTTGTTATACTCGATCAGGGGACGTTGTTATACTCGATCAGGGGACTTTGTCTTACTCGATGAGGGCCCTTTGCTATACTCTACCAGGGGACTTTGTTATAATCGATCAGGGGACTTTGTTATGCTCGATATGGGGACTTTGTTATACTGGACCAGGGGACTTTTTTATACTCGATCAGGGGACTTTGTTATACTAGTATCAGGGGACTTTGTTATTCTCGACCAGGGGACTTTGTTATACTCGACCAGAGGCCTCTGATATACTCGGTCAGGGTCTATGTTATAATCGATCAGGGGACTTTGTCATGCTCGATCTGGGGACTTTGTTATACTGGGACAGGAGACTTTGTTATACTCGATGAGGGGATATGTTATACTCGATCAGAGGACTTTGTTATACTCGTCCATGGGGCTTTGTTTTACTCGATCAGGGGACGTTGTTATACTCGATCAGGGGACTTTTTCTTACTCGATCAGGGCCCTTTGCTATGCTCGACCAGGGGACTTTGTTATAATCGATCAGGGGACTTTGTTATGCTCGATATGGGGACTTTGTTATACTGGGCCAGGGGACTTTTTTATACTCGATCAGCGGACTTTGTTATACTGGACCAGGAGACTTTCTTATACTCGATGAGGGGATATGTTATACTCAATCAGGGGACTTTGTTATACTGGACCAGGGGATTTTGTAATACTCCATCAGGGACTTTGTTATACTCGATCAGGGGACTTTGTTATACTCATCCATGGGGCTTTGTTATACTCGATCAGGGGACGTTGTTATACTCGATCAGGGGACTTTGTTATACTCGATTAGGGGACTTTTGTTATACTCAATCAAGGGACTATGTTATACTCGATCAGGGGACTTTGTTATACTCGTCCATGGGGCTTTGTTATGCTCGATCAAGGGACTTTGTTATAATCGATCAGGGGACTTTTGTTATACTCGATCAAGGGACTTTGTTATACTCGACCAGGGGCCTTTGTTATACTCGATCACCGGACTTTGTTATACTCGATAAGGGGACTTTGTTATACTCGTCCAGGGGGGCTTTGTTATACTCGATCAGGGGACTTTGTTATACTCGATCAGGGGACTTTGTTATACTCGACCAGAGGCCTTTGTTATACTCCGTCAGGGACTATGTTATAATCGATCAGGGGCCTTTGTTATACTAGATCAGAGGACTTTGTTATACTCGATTAGGGGCATTTTTTGGACTGGATCAGGGGACTTTGTTATTCTCGACCAGAGGACTTTCTTATACTCGATCAGGGGATATGTTATACTCGATCAGGGGACTTTGTTATACTTGATTAGGGGACTTTGTTATACTCGATCAGGGGACTTTGTTATACTCGATCAGAGGACTTTGTTATACTCGACCAGGGGCCTTTGTTATACTCGATTAGAATTTTTTTTATACTCCACCAGGGACTTTGTTACACTCGATCAGGGGATATGTTATACTCGATCAGGGGACTTTGTTATACTAGGTTCAGGGGTCTTTGTTATGCTCGTCCAGTGGGCTTTGTTATACTAGGATCAGGGGACTTTGTTTTACTCGCTCATGGGACTTTGTCTTACTCGATCAGGGCCTTTTGTTATACTCGACCCAGGGGACTTTGTTATAATCGATCAGGAGACTTTTTTATGTTCGATCTGGGGACTTTGTTATACTCGTCCAAGGGGCTTTGTTATACTAGGATCAGGAGACTTTGTTATACTCGTCCAGGGGGCTTTGTCATACTAGGATCAGGGGACTTTGTTATTCTCGACAAGGGGACTTTGTTATACTCGATCAGGGCCCTTTGCTATACTCGACCAGGGGACTTTGTTATAATCGATCAGGGGACTTTGTTATGCTCGATATGGGGACTTTGTTATACTGGGCCAGGGGACTTTTTTATATTCGATCAGGGGACTTTGTTATACTCGTATCAGAGGAATTTGTTATTCTCGACCAGGGGACTTTGTTATTCTCGACCAGAGGCCTTTGTTATACTCGGTCAGGGACTATGTTATAATCGACCAGGGGACTCTGTTATGCTAAATCTGGGGACTTTGTTATACTGGGCCAGGAGACTTTGTTATACTTGATTAGGGGACTTTGTTATACTCGATCAGGGGACTTTGTTATACTCGATCAGAGGACTTTGTTATACTCGACCAGGGGCCTTTGTTATACTCGATTAGAATTTTTTTTATACTCCACCAGGGACTTTGTTACACTCGATCAGGGGATATGTTATACTCGATCAGGGGACTTTGTTATACTAGGTTCAGGGGTCTTTGTTTAGCTCGTCCAGTGGGCTTTGTTATACTAGGATCAGGGGACTTTGTTTTACTCGCTCATGGGACTTTGTCTTACTCGATCAGGGCCTTTTGTTATACTCGACCCAGGGGACTTTGTTATAATCGATCAGGAGACTTTTTTATGTTCGATCTGGGGACTTTGTTATACTCGTCCAGGGGGCTTTGTTATACTAGGATCAGGAGACTTTGTTATACTCGTCCAGGGGGCTTTGTCATACTAGGATCAGGGGACTTTGTTATTCTCGACAATGGGACTTTGTTATACTCGATCAGGGCTCTTTGCTATACTCGACCAGGGGACTTTGTTATAATCGATCAGGGGACTTTGTTATGCTCGATATGGGGACTTTGTTATACTGGGCCAGGGGACTTTTTTATATTCGATCAGGGGACTTTGTTATACTCGTATCAGAGGAATTTGTTATTCTCGACCAGGGGACTTTGTTATTCTCGACCAGAGGCCTTTGTTATACTCGGTCAGGGACTATGTTATAATCGATCAGGGGACTCTGTTATGCTAAATCTGGGGACTTTGTTATACTGGGCCAAGAGACTTTGTTATACTCGATGAGGGGATATGTTATACTCGATCAGGGGACTTTGTTATACTCGTCCATGGGGCTTTGTTATACTCGATCAGGGGACGTTGTTATACTCGATCTGGGGACTTTGTCTTACTCGATCAGGCCCTTTGCTATACTCGACCAAGGGAATTTGTTATAATCGATCAGGGAACTTTGTTATGCTCGATATGGGGACTTTGTTACACTGGGCCAGGGGACTTTTTTATACTCAATCAGCGGACTTTGTTATACTCGATCAGGGGACTTTTGTTATACTCGATCAAGGGACTTTGTTATACTCGACCAGGGGCCTTTGTTATACTCGATCACCGGAATTTGTTATACTCGATAAGGGGACTTTGTTATACTCGTCCACGGGGGCTTTGTTATACTCGATCAGGGGACTTTGTTATACTCTATCAGGGGACTTTGTTATACTCGACCAGGGACTTTGTTATACTCGATGAGGTGCCTTTGTTATACTCGATCAGGGGCCTTTGTTATACTAGATCAGTGGACTTTGTTATACTCTTTTAGGTGCATTTTTTGGACTCGATCAGGGGCCTATGTTATACTCGATTAGGGGACTTTGTTATACTCGAACAGAGGCCTTTGTTATACTCGGTTAGGGACTATGTTATAATCGATCAGGGGCCTTTGTTATACTAGATCAGAGGACTTTGTTATACTCGATTAGGGGCATTTTTTGGACTCGATCAGGGGCCTTTGTTATACTCGATCAGGGGACTTTGTTATAGTCGATCAGGGGACTTTCTTATACTCTAGCAGGGTCTTTGTTATACTCGATCAGTGCCCTTTGTTATACTCGACCAGGGGACTTTGTTATAATCGATCAGGGGACTTTGTTATGCTCGATCTGGGACTTTGTTTTACTGGGCCAGTAGACTTTGTTATACTCGATGAGGGGATATGTTATATTCGATCAGGGGACTTTGTTATACTGGACCAGGGGATTTTGTTATACTCCATCAGGGACTTTGTTATACTCGATCAGGGGATTTGTTATACTCGTCCATGGGGCTTTGTTCTACTCGATCAGGGGACGTTGTTATACTCGATCAGGGGACATGGTCTTACTCGATCAGGGCCCTTTGCTATACTCGACCAGGAGACTTTGTTAATCGATCAGGGGACTTTGTTATGCTCGATATGGGGACTTTGTTGTACTGGGCCAGGGGACTTTTTTATACACGATCAGGGGACTTTGTTATACTCGATCAGGGGACTTTTGTTATACTCAATCAAGGGACTATGTTATACTCGATCAGGGGACTTTGTCTTACTCGATCAGGGCCCTTTGCTATACTCGAGCAGGGGACTTTGTTATAATCGATCAGGGGACTTTGTTATGCTCGATATGGGGATTTTGTTATACTGGGCCAGGGGACTTTTTTATACTCGATCAGCGGACTTTGTTATACTGGACCAGGGGACTTTTTTATACTCGATCAAGGGACTTTGTTATAATCGATGAGGGGACTTTTGTTATACTCGATCAAGGGACTTTAATATATTCGACCAGGGGCCTTTGTTATACTCGATCACCGGACTTTGTTATACTGGATAAGGGGACTTTGTTATACTCGTCCAGGGGGGTTTTGTTATACTCGATCAGGGGACTTTGTTATTCTCGATCAGGGGACTTTTTTATAATCGAAAAGGGACTTTGTTATACTCGATGAGGTGCCTTTGTTATACTCGATCAGGGGCCTTTGTTATACAAGATCAGAGGACTTTGTTATTCTCGTTTAGGGGCATTTTTTGGACTCGATCAGGGGCCTATGTTATACTCGATCAGGGGACTTTGTTATACTCAGTCAGGGACTATGTTATAATCGATCAGGGGCCTTTGTTATACTAGATCAGAGGACTTTGTTATACTCGATTAGGGGCATTTTTTAGACTCGATCAGGGCCTTTGTTATACTCGATCAGGGGACTTTGTTATACTCGATCAGGGGACTTTCTTATACTCGAGCAGGGGGCTTTGTTATACTCGATCAGGGGACTTTGTTATACTCGATCAACAGGCTTTGTTATACTTGATCAGGGGACTTTGCTATACTCGACCAGGGGACTTTGTTATACTCGATCAGGGGACTTTGTTATACTCGACCAGGGACTTTTTTATACTTGACCAACGGATTTTGTTATACTCGATGAAGGGCATGTGTTATACTCGATCTGGGGACTTTCTTATACTGGGCCAGCGGACTTTGTTATACTCGATCTGGGGACTTTGTTATTCTCGACCAGAGGACTTTGTTATACTCGATCAGGGGATATGTTATACTCGATCAGGGGACTTTGTTATGCTTGATTAGGGGACTTTTGTATACTCGATCAGGGGACTTTGTTATACTCGATCAGAGGACTTTGTTATACTCGACCAGGGGCCTTTGTTATACTCGATTAGAAATTTTTTTATACTCCACCAGGGACTTTGTTATACTCGATCATGGGACTTTGTCTTACTCGATCTGGGCCCTTTGTTATACTCGAACCAGGGGACTTTGTTATAATCGATCAGGGGACTTTTTTATGCTCGATCTGGGGACTTTGTTATACTCGTCCAGGGGGCTTTGTTATACTAGGATCAGGGGACTTTGTTATTCTCGACCATGGGACTTTGTTATACTCGATCAGGGCCCTTAGCTATAATCGACCAGGGGACTTTGTTATAATCGATCAGGGTACTTTGTTATGCTCTATATGGGGACTTTGTTATACTGGGCCAGGGGACTTTTATATATTCGATCAGGGGACTTTGTTATACTAGTATCAGAGGAATTTGTTATTCTCGACCAGGGGACTTTGTTATACTCGACCAGAGGTCTTTGTTATACTCAGTCAGGGACTATGTTATAATCGATCAGGGGACTTTGTTATGCTAGATCTGGGGACTTTGTTATACTGGGCCAGGAGACTTTGTTATACTCGATGGGGGGATATGTTATACTCGATCAGGGGACTTTGTTATACTCGTCCATGGGGCTTTGTTATACTCGATCAGGGGACGTTGTTATACTCGATCTGGGGACTTTGTCTCACTCGATCAGGGCCCTTTGCTATACTCGACCAGGGGACTTTGTTATAATCGATCAGGGAACTTTGTTATACTCGATATGGGGACTTTGTTATACTGGGTCAGGGGACTTTTTTATACTCAATCAGCGGACTTTGTTATACTTGTATCAGAGGAATTTGTTATTCTCGACCAGGGGACTTTGTTATTCTCGACTAGAGGCCTTTGTTATACTCGGTCAGGGACTATGTTATAATCGATCAGGGACTATGTTATAATCGATCAGGGGACTCTGTTATGTTAGATCTGGGGACTTTCTTATACTGGGCCAGGAGACTTTGTTATACTCGATGAGGGGATATGTTATACTCGATCAGGGGACTTTGTTATACACGTCCATGGGGCTTTGTTATACTCGATCAGGGGACGTTGTTATACTCGATCTGGGGACTTTGTCTTACTCTATCAGGGCCCTTTGCTATACTCGACCAGGGGGCTTTGTTATAATCGATCAGGGAACTTTGTTATGCTCGATATGGAGACTTTCTTATACTGGGCCAGGGGACTTTTTTATACTCAATCAGCGGACTTTGTTATACTGGACCAGGGGACTTTTTTATACTCGATGAGGGGCCTTTGTTATACTAGATCAGGGGACTTTGTTATACTCGTTTAGGGGCATTTTTTGGACTCGATCAGGGGCCTATGTTATACTCGATCAGGGGACTTTGTTATACGCGACCAGAGGCCTTTGTTATACTCGGTTAGGGACTATGTTATAATCGATCAGGGGCCTTTGCTATACTAGATCAAAGGACTTTGTTATACTCGATCAGGGGACTTTCTTATACTCGAGCAGGGGGCTTTGTTATACTCGATCAGGGGAATTTGTTTTACTCGATCAGGGGACTTTGTCTTACTCGATCAGGGCCCTTTGTTATACTCGACCAGGGGACTTTGTTATAATCGATCAGGGGACTTTGTTATGCTCGATCTGGGATTTTGTTATACTGGGCCAGGAGACTTTGTTTACTCGATGAGGGTATATGTTATACTCGATCAGGGGACTTTGTTATACTGGACCAGGGGATTTTGTTATACTCCATCAGGGACTTTGTTATACTCGATCAGGGGACTTTGTATACTCGTCCATGGGGCTTTGTTATACTCGATCAGGGGACGTTGTTATACTCGATCAGGGGACTTTGTCTTACTCGATCAGGGACCTTTGCTATACTCGACCAGGAGACTTTGTTAATCGATCAGGGGACTTTGTTATGCTCGATATGGGGACTTTGTTGTACTGGGCTAGGGGACTTTTTTATACTCGATGAGGGGACTTTGTTATACTCGATCAGGGGACTTTTGTTATACTCAATCAAGGGACTATGTTATACTCGAACAGGGGAATTTGTTATACTCGTCCATGGGGCTTTGTTATACTCTTTCAGGGGACGTTGTTATACTCGATCAGGGGACTTTGTCTTACTCGATCAGGGCCCTTTGCTATACTCGACCAGGGGATTTTTTTTATAATCGATCAGGGGACTTTGTTATGCTCGATATGGGGACTTTGTTATACTGGGCCAGGGGACTTTTTTATACTCGATCAGCGGACTTTGTTATACTGGACTAGGGGACTTTTTTATACTCGATCAAGGGACTTTGTTATAATCGATCAGGGGACTTTTGATATACTCGATCAAGGGACTTTGTTATATTCGACCAGGGGCCTTTGTTATACTCGATCAGGGGGGCTTTGTTATACTCGATCAGGGGACTTTGTTATTCTCGATCAGGGGACTTTTTTATAATCGACCAGGGACTTTGTTATACTCGATGAGGTGCTTTGTTATACTCGATCAGGGGCCTTTGTTATACTAGATCAGAGGACTTTGTTATTCTAGTTTAGGGGCATTTTTTGGACTCGATCAGGGGCCTATGTTATACTCGATCAGGGGACTTTGTTATACTCGACCAGAGGCCTTTGTTATACTCGGTCAGGAACTATGTTATAATCGATCAGGGGCCTTTGTTATACTAGATCAGAGGACTTTGTTATACTCGATTAGGTGCATTTTTTGGACTCGATCAGGGGCCTTTGTTATACTCGATCAGGGGACTTTGTTATACTCGATCAGGGGACTTTCTTATACTCGAGCAGGGGGCTTTGTTATACTCGATCAGGGGACTTTGTTATACTCGATCAGGAGGCTTTGTTATACTTGATCAGGGGACTTTGCTATACTCGACCAGGGGACTTTGTTATACTCGATGAGGGGACTCTGTTATACTCGACCAGAGACTTTTTTATACTTGACCAACGGACTTTGTTATACTCGATGAAGGGCATGTGTTATACTCGATCTGGGGACTTTCTTATACTGGGCCAGCGGACTTTGTTATACTCGATCTGGGGACTTTGTTATTCTCGACCAGAGGACTTTGTTATACTCGATCAGGGGATATGTTATACTCGATCAAGGGACTTTGTTATACTTGATTAGGGGACTTTGTTATACTCGATCAGGGGACTTTGTTATACTCGATCAGAGGACTTTGTTATACTCGACCATGGGCCTTTGTTATACTCGATTAGAAATTTTTTTATACTCCACCAGGGACTTTGTTATACTCGATCAGGGGATATGTTATACTCGATCAGGGGACTTTGTTATACTAGGTTCAGGGGTCTTTGTTATGCTCGTCCAGTGGGCTTTGTTATACTAGGAACAGGGGACTTTGTTTTACTCGATCATGGGACTTTGTCTTACTCGATCAGGGCCCTTTGTTATACTCGAACCAGGGGACTTTGTTATAATCGATCAGGGGACTTTTTTATGCTCGATCTGGGGACTTTGTTATACTCGTCCAGGGGGCTTTGTTATACTAGGATCAGGAGACTTTGTTGTACTCGTCCAGGGGGCTTTGTTATACTAGGATCAGGGGATTTTGTTATTCTCGACAAGGGGACTTTGTTATACTCGATCAGGGCCCTTAGCTATACTCGACCAGGGGACTTTGTTATAATCGATCAGGGGACTTTGTTATGCTCTATATGGGGACTTTGTTATACTATGCCAGGGGACTTTTTTATATTCGATCAGGGGACTTTGTTATACTAGTATCAGAGGAATTTGTTATTCTCGACCAGGGGACTTTGTTATACTCGACAAGAGGCCTTTGTTATACTCGGTCAGGGACTATATTATAATCGATCAGGGGACTTTATTATGCTAGATCTGGGGACTTTGTTATACTGGGCCAGAAGACTTTGTTATACTCAATCAGCGGACTTTGTTATACTGGATCAGGGGACTTTTTTTATACTCGATCAGGGGACTTTGTTATACTCGATCAGGGCCCTTTGTTATACTCGACCAGGGGACTTTGTTGTAAACGATCTGGGGATTTTGTTATGCTCGATCTGGGGACTTTGTTATACTGGGCCAGGAGACGTTGTTATACTCGATCAGTGGACTTTGTTATACTCGATCAGGGGACTTTGTTATACTCGTCCAGGGGGTTTTGTTATGCTAGGATCAGGGGAATTTGTTATTCTCGACCAGGGGACTTTGTTATACTCGACCAGAGGCCTTTTTAATACTCGGTCAGGGGACTTTGTTTTACTCGTCCAGGGGGCTTTGTTATATTCGGTCAGGGGAATTTCATATACTCGATCAGGGGACTTTGTTATACTGGATCAGGGGACTTTTTTTATACTCGATCAGGGGACTTTGTTATACTCGATCAGGGCCCTTTGTTATACTCGACCAGGGGACTTTGTTGTAAACGATCAGGGGATTTTGTTATACTCGATCAGGGGACTTTGTTATACTGGACCAGGGGACTTTGTTATACTCGATCAGTGGACTTTGTTATACTCGATCAGGGGACTTTGTTATACTCGTCCAGGGGGTTTTGTTATGCTAGGATCAGGGGAATTTGTTATTCTCGACCAGGGGACTTTGTTATACTCGACCAGAGGCCTTTTTAATACTCGGTCAGGGGACTTTGTTTTACTCGTCCAGGGGGCTTTGTTATATTCGGTCAGGGGACTTTCATATACTCGATCAGGGGACTTTGTCTTACTCGATCAGGGCCCTTTGCTATACTCGACCAAGGGAATTTGTTATACTCGGTCAGGGACTATGTTATTATCGATCAGGGGACTTTGTTATGCTCGATATGGGGACTTTGTTACACTGGGCCAGGGGACTTTTTTATACTCGATCAGCGGACTTTGTCATACTGGACCATGGGACATTTTATACTCGATCAGTGGACTTTGTTAAACTCAATCAGGGGAGTTTTGTTATATTCGATTAGGGACGTTGTTATACTCGACCAGGGGCCTTTGTTATACTCGATCACCAGACTTTGTTATACTCGATAAGGGGACTTTGTTGTACTCGATAAGGGGAATTTGTTATACTTTATAAGGGGACTTTGTTAGACTCGAACAGGGGAATTTGTTATACTCGACCAGGGGACTTTGTTATACTCCATTAGGAGACTTTGTTAGACTCGAACAGGGGACTTTGTTATACTCGACCAGGGGCCTTTGTTATACTCGATTAGAAAACTTTTTTATACTCGACCAAGGGACTTTGTTACACTCGATCAAGGGACTTTGTTAAACTCGACCAGGGGACTTTGTTATACTCGATCACCGGAGTTTGTTATACTCGATAAGGGGACTTTGTTATTCTCGATAAGGGGAATTTTTTATACTCGATAAGGGGACTTTGGTAGACTCGAACAGTGGACTTTGTTATACTCGACCAGGGGACTTTGTTATACTCGATTAGGCGGCTTTGTTATACTCGATGAGGGGACTTTGTTATACTCGATAAGGGCCTTTGTCATACACAATCTGGGGCCTTTGTTATACTAGATCAGGGGACTTTGTTATATTCGATGAGGGGCCTTTTTTGGACTCGATCAGGGGCCTTTGTTATGCTCGGTCAGGGGACTTTGTTATACTCGATCAGGAGACTTTCTTATACTCGAGCAGGGGGCTGTGTTATACTCGATCAGGGGACTTTCTTATACTCGATGAGGAGGCTTTATTATACTCGATCAGGGGACTTTGCTATACTCGACCAGGGGACTTTGTTATACTCGATCAGGGGACTTTGTTATACTCGACCAGGGGACTTTTTTATACTTGACCAATGGACTTTGTTATACTCGATGAAGGGCCTTTGTTATACTCGATCTGGGGACTTTGTTCTACTCGAGCAGGGGACTTTGTTATACTCGATCAGAGGACTTTGTTTTGCTCGATCTGGGACTTTGTTATATGGACCAGGGGACTTTGTTATACTCGAGCAGAGGACTTTGGTATATTCGATCAGGGGATATGTTATACTCGATCAGGGGACTTTGTTGTACTTGATAAGGGGACTTTGTTATACTCGATCAGGGGCCTTTGTTATACTCGATTAGAAAACTTTGTTATACTCGACCAGGGGACTTTGTTATACTCCAGCAGGGACTTTGTTATACCCGATCAGGGATATGTTATACTCGATCAGGGGACTTTAATACACCTGGATCAGGGGTCTTTGTTATACTCGTCCAGTGGGCTTTGTTATACTAGGATCAGGGGACTTTGTTATACTCGATCAAGGGACTTTGTCTTACTCGATGAGGGCCCTTTGTTATACTCGACCAGGGGACTTTGTTATACTGCGCCAGGAGACGTTGTTATACTCGATGAGGGGATATGTTATACTCGATCAGAGTCTTTGTTATATTGGAACAGGGGACTTTGTTATACTCGATTAGGGACTTTGTTATACTCGATCAGGGGACTTTGTTACACTCGTCCAGGGTGCTTTGTTATACTCAATGAGGGGCCTTTGTTATACTCGATCTGGGGACTTTGTTATACTCGACCAGGGGACTTTTTTATACTTGACCAATGGACTTTGTTATACTCAATGAGGGACCTTTGTTATACTCGATCTGGGGACTTTGTTATACTCGACCAGGGGACTTTTTTATACTTGACCAATGGACTTTGTTATACTCAATGAGGGACCTTTGTTATACTCGATCAGGGGACTTTGTTATACTCGCCCAGGGGACTTTGTTATACTCCATGAGGGGCCTTTGTTATACTCGATGAGGGGCTTTGTTATACTCGACAATGGGTACTTTGTTATACTCGAC
>NW_024725063.1:0-8121 GCF_018991925.1 Homarus americanus | reverse complement strand
TATATATATATATATATATATATATATATATATATATATATATATATATATATATATATATATACACACACACATATACACATACACACACACAAATACACACACACGCACACACACAAACACACACACAAATACACACACATACACACACAACACTCACGGAGCCAGGCCAGTCGTACACGTGACCACAGAGAGGTCACCGCCGGGGCCAGGTCGGGGTCCTTGTCAGTTATCACCAGGTTGAGGTTCACCACGGTGTGTGGCAGCGACCTAACAGCAGCACCACTCAGCTGACCCATGAACCACCTCACCCGACGCCTGCAGCTGTATAGATCAACAATTGTGTATAATAATGATAAGTATTGCTGGATCACCTCAACACCCGACACCTGTAGTTGTATAGATCAACAGTTGTGTATAATAATGATAAGTATTGCTGGATCACCTCAACACCCGACACCTGTAGTTGTATAGATCAACAGTTGTGTATAATAATGATAAGTATTGCTGGATCACCTCAACACCTGACGCCTGTAGCTGTATAGATCAACAGTTGTGTATAATAATGATAAGTATTGCTGGATCACCTCAACACCCGACGCCTGTAGCTGTATAGATCAACAGTTGTGTACAATAATGATAAGTATTGCTGGATCACCTCAACACCCGACGCCTGTAGCTGTATAGATCAACAGTTGTGTATAATAATGATAAGTATTGCTGGATCACCTCAACACCCGACGCCTGTGTTGTGTTAGGATCAACAGTTGTGTATATTAATGATAAGTATTGATCAATTAACACCCGACACCTGTAGCTGTATGGAGATCAACAGTTGTGTATAAATAATGATAAGTATTGCTGGATCACTCAACACCCGACGCCTGCAGCTGTATAGATCAACAGTTGTGTATACAATGATAAGTTGCTGATCACCTCAACACCCGACACCTGTAGTTGTATAGATCAACAGTTGTGTATAATAATGATAAGTATTGCTGGATCACCTCAACACCCGACACCTGTAGTTGTATAGATCAACAGTTGTGTATAATAATGATAAGTATTGCTGGATCACCTCAACACCCGACACCTGTAGTTGTATAGATCAACAGTTGTGTATAATAATGATAAGTATTGCTGGATCATCTCAACACCCGACGCCTGTAGCTGTATAGATCAACAGTTGTGTATAATAATGATAAGTATTGCTGGATCACCTCAACACCCGACGCCTGTAGCTGTATAGATCAACAGTTGTGTATAATAATGATAAGTATAGCTGGATCACCTCAACACCCGACACCTGTAGTTGTATAGATCAACAGTTGTGTATAATAATGATAAGTATTGCTGGATCACCTCAACACCCGACGTCTGTAGTTGTATAGATCAACAGTTGTGTATAATAATGATAAGTATTGCTGGATCACCTCAACACCCGACACCTGTAGTTGTATAGATCAACAGTTGTGTATAATAATGATAAGTATTGCTGGATCATCTCAACAATTCGACGCCTGTAGCTGTATAGATCAACAGTTGTGTGCTATAATAATGATAAGTATTAAGTTGATCACCTCAACACCCGACGCCTGTAGCTGCATAGATCAACAGTTGTGTATAATAATGATAAGTATTGCTGGATCACCTCCCCACCCGACACCTGTAGCTGTATAGATCAACAGTTGTGTATAATAATGATAAGTATTGCTGGATCACCTCAACACCCGGCCCCTGTAGCCGTATAGATCAACAGTTGTGTATAATAATGATAAGTATTGCTGGATCACCTCAACACCTGACCCCTGTAGCTGTCTAGATCAACAGTTGTGTATAATAATGATAAGTATTGCTGGATCACCTCAAGATTCTCCCACCACATTATATAACATTAACCTTCCTATCGTTAACCTAACCTAATTATCGTTACCATGTTTAGGTGAAATAACCTGGGACAAAAATTAAGGTGATTCTAATATTAAAATTATTATTATTAGTAGTAGTAATAGCAGTAGTAGTAGTAGTAGTAGTAGTAGTAATAGCAGCAGTAGTAATAGCAGCAGTAGTAGTAGTAGCAGCAGTAGTAATAGCAGTAGTAGTAGTAGTAGTAGTAGTAATAGCAGTAGTAGTAATAGCAGCAGTAGTAGTAGTAGCAGCAGTAGTAGTAATAACTTTTTTTTTTTTTTTTTTTTTTTTTAAACGTGGCCTCCAGCCTCCCCCAATAGCCACACCTTCGCCACCATTTATTTACCTTAATATTAAATATCCTAATACATAAGAAACTATCCTATCTGTGTTAAATTAGTTGAGCCGCAGATCCATGCGGCATTCGGTGACTGTAGCCTCATAGTCGATATCTGCAGCAGTTGTCGGAGTAGGGGCAGAAGCTCTCGTTCCCCTGAGGCAGAGCAAAGCCGACCGAAGGAGAGAGAAGGACAGTCGACATCTCATCCAGGCTGTGACATAACTTCTGGGCTGCTGCTTCTGTTCGGAGATCAGCTCCGCGAGTCTGGCGTAGAAACATCTTGCACTTGGGGCCCATCCCACCAGAGGTTGTGAACACTAGAGGAGTGAAGCTGCCTTGATCAACATTTTGAATTCTCTCCCCATATGCCCTTCTCTTGTCGTTCTCGTTCCTCCTATGCGCAGCATCGAGAGCTAGGTTACGGTGGCAAACGGCCATGGGATCAAAAATCCTGATGTCGAAGAAAGCTCGCTGTCCCCGCGTCCAGAATCCTCGAGCACTGACGTCCACACGGGCTTCGTTAGATGTGTTTGAAGTCCTGTGTTGGAAGATCTCGCCATCCAGTGGAAGGAGGGTCGGTTCTACCATGACGTTCCGGCAGATTTCCTTCAACATATTTGCTGTGAGATCCCTTACCTCGTCATGCCTCATGCATATGAAGCCCCCCTTCTTGCAGACCATGGCGTGATCGCCATCATAGGAATAGCCACACACGCATTGGGAGGGCAAACCATCTACTGGCCAACCGTACCTTAGAGCAATGGCATCTGTAAATTCTTGTTTGTTAAGGCTGAAACCATTTGCTCTTATCGGTAACGTAGTTAACCAGTTCGAGGTGCCCACCTCCTGCGCTATAGCTACTTTTTTTGTCAAATTTTCTGGAACCAGCAGCAATAGTTGCTGCAACATGTCATTTTGGCAGTGCTGTCGATCTGTTGTAATGGACCTACGGATCTTATTAACTTCGCTGGTGTCCACTTCCCCTGTTGCATTCTGGGCTATTATGTGGTCAGTGAGGGCTGCCGTGAGCTTAAGTGAATTTTGATGTTCAGAGTCAGCAATCTCCTCTGGATTAGTTAGTCCCATCCCTCCCAGTCTTGGTGGAAGTGCAAGAAGTGTTCTTTCTACTAGGGTTAAGTCGTGGTGTTTCACTAGTTTGGGAATGAACTTGACACTGATTGCTTCTTCCAAAGGGTGGAGGAGGGGTCGGATCTCAGGATGGTACGCATCAGGTAGTTCCAACGATGCTTGACTCCATGTGTGAATGCTGCAAAGGCCGCATGTGGCTCTGTGTTAGCAATCTCCGATAGAGCATGGATTTCGCTAACCCACTCATTCACCTTTCCCCCTACGTACTGGGTCTTGAAGTCCGTAGTGCCAATTACTGCGCCTAGATGTCTTTGGCCGTCCTTAGTTATTTTGACCTCACTTTTGCCGAAAACCTCCACAGCCCGATCATAATGATCTGGCTTCACGATGAGGAAGGATTTGCTGGCGTTAGGGTGGTACCCTATATGTGGACCTCGTGATGTTACCAGGTCCCACCACTTTTTGATGTCCTCCACTTTTCCTGCTCCTGTGAGGTCATCAGCATAAGCCACTTGTTTGACCCCAGTTGTTTCATACTTTATTTCTTGTTGGAGCACTGATAGGCCTATTGCATACATTGCCATTGCAACGGGGTTCCCCTGTGTTGTTCCCTCGGTCGACTGTAGGATGGTATCACCTCGTAGAGCCTTGTTGTTTACTATGTAGAGGTCTGAAGGATTCCTATACGAATTTTCAACATACATCGCAAAGCTAGGACACTTGATCTTGATGTTGTGCAGTGCCGCCTTGCGGTTGAGTATGTTGAATGCGTTTGAAGCATCCACCAGAAGAACGGCCTCACAATCACGCTGCTCAAATATCAATCTCATGGCGTGAATGGCCGCCTCCCCACCAGCCTGGTGGCCAGCACACACTTGTAGGTTCCCTGCTGCTGCCCTGACATTATCCTTTACCACCTCCATTATACACTTTCCGATGATCCGCCTCAGCACTTTCCCCACCCCTATAGGTCTACATCCTGGATTCTTTTCCAGAGGAATAAGGCGGCAGGCCGTCAGAGCCTGGAGGTGATGGCAGCAAGAGGATGCAAGCTTTCTTGCAAGGGTGGCAATGGCAGTGCAGAGTTCGCTTGCTACAGGGCCAAACTTGTTAGTGCTGAGGATGACTCTCCAACCGTTTGCATCCAGACCTGAAGGGCCGGCTCCTCCACGAGTCTTCAGTGCCTTTTTCCACACCATCTCTCCTGTTATTTTCTCGAACAGGACAGCATTTGGTGGGATATAGTCACCCTGGAACCGGATGCCTTCATCTTCGCTTGCAGGGGGATGTTTCTCTTTCAATAGTTTTAATGTCTCTCTGTTTATTGGCATCACTCCACCGGAGGATTCCTGTGTGAGAGATCTTACCGCGTGAGACACTTTTCCCACACGCATTTTGTTTCCAAATTTTCTTGCCACGTCATCGGTGTTTTACTACTACTACTACTACTACTACTACTACTACTACTAATAATAATAATAATAATAATAATAATAATAATAATAATAATAATAATAATAATAGTAATAATAATAATAATAATAATAATAATAATAATAATAATAATAATAATAATAATAATAATAATAATAATATTAATAATAATAATAATAATAATAATAATAATAATAATAATAATAATAATAATAACAATAACAATAATAATAATAATAATAATAATAATAATAATAATAATAATAATAATAATAATAATAATAATAATAAAAATAATAATAATAATAATAATAATAATAATAATAATAATAATAATAATAATAATAATAATAATAATAATAATAATAATAATAATAATAACAATAATAATAATAATAATAATAATAATAATAATGAAGATCATGATGATGATGATGACGACGACGAAAACATTAAAGGCAAATATTGCTCGTGTTCACCGGCGATCTTCAAGTAAGCCTGTGAGTGTTTGAATGATGGGTGGCTGGAGTTGCCAAGTATCAGTGCCAGTGTGTCGATAGGCCTACCCTAGCAAGTGTGGCATCGCGACTCTCGCCCCTATGGGGCCGAGTGCCTCGCGCGTTCAGTCGCCTCAAGTAACGGCCACTCCATGTAGTGTCGGCTGACCAAGTGAGTATATATAACTAATGTTACATCAGCGAGACCATAGAAATGGTGGCTATCTCTACCAAAGTGACATAATCAAGTGTTAGGTGTGACAATTCTTGCTCCCAGTGGATTATTCTCATGTGTGGATTATCGCCCACATGGGGGGTGCCCGACACAACCACACGCGCGCGTATGCCCTTACTACCCGGACACCGAAGGCCAGGCTGTCACCCCTGTGCCTCATACGCATAAGATCTAGTTCCTTCGTCCGTATGGGCCCAATAGCAGAGGTCGGAGGCGGAAATATCTGTCGCCCAAGGTGCTGGTCACTATGCCTGGCAACAGTCTTTGCTGCGTCTGTGCTAGCCCGAACCAAAACTGCACAAATTGGCTTTGTGCGAGAAACAACCGATCATGTGTGGATTGCAGGAAGCTAGACCAGTGTCGGAACCCACGTGGCAGGGAGCTGACACAGGCGGCCACAGTGGATATCGCCGGGACCCAACCACCCGATGATATCCGAAATGATAGCCGTGAGTCTACTCAACCCGAAAATGTAGTACTAATAAATGCTGCTCCCTCAGTGGAAAGGCATGTCGATGGAAAATGCAGGCGTATGGGTCAAAGAAACCTACTTAGAAATTGTCAAGTGGTCGCCCGCTAACTTATTTGAACCACCCAAGTGTGCGGCCACCAAAGAAATGATTCGGGAGATGACTTTCTTCATGACTGATTACACTCAGGACCGCTCCCTCGCCCCCCAAGCTCTTCAAATACTGGCAATAATACCACATCTATTTTATCAGAGGACACACACAAAGTCTAAGCACAAAGAAAATGTGGCAGCAATGAAGAGAAGATCGACAATGTGGCGGACTGGGGCCCTAGATGATCTCCTATGTGAAGCAAGAACACTACAGGAGAGACTAAAATCTACGGGTGACGGAAAGCAAAACACCGATGTGGATGTCAGTGCTCGAGGATTCTGGACGCGGGGACAGCGAGCTTTCTTCGACATCAGGATTTTTGATCCCATGGTCGTTTGTCACCGTAACCTAGCTCTCGATGCTGCGCATAGGAGGAACGAGAACGACAAGAGAAGGGCATATGGGGAGAGAATTCAAAATGTTGATCAAGGCAGCTTCACTCCTCTAGTGTTCACAACCTCTGGTGGGATGGGCCCAAGTGCAAGATGTTTCTACGCCAGACTCGCGGAGCTGATCTCCGAACAGAAGCAGCAGCCCAGAAGTTATGTCACAGCTTGGATGAGATGTCGACTGTCCTTCTCTCTCCTTCGGTCGGCTTTGCTCTGCCTCAGGGGAACGAGAGCTTCTGCCCCTACTCCGACAACTGCTGCAGATATTGACTATGAGTCTACAGTCACTGAATGCCGCATGGATCTGCGGCTCAACTAATTTAACACAGATAGGATAGCTTCTTATGTATTAGGATATTTAATATTAAGGTAAATAAATGGTGGCGAAGGTGTGGCTATTGGGGGAGGCTGGAGGCCACGTTTAAAAGCAGTAGTAGTAATAGCAGTAGTAGTAGTAGTAGCAGTAGTAGTAGTAGTAGCAGTAGTAGTAATAGCAACAGTAGTAGTAATAACAGCAGTGGTAATAGCAGTAGTAGTAATAGCAGCAGTAGTAGTAGTAGTAGTAGTAGCAGTAGTAATAGCAGTAGTAGTAGTAGTAGCAGCAGTAGTAATAGCAGTAGTAGTAGTAGTAGTAGTAGTAGTAGTAATAGCAGTAGTAGTAGTAGTAGCAGCAGTAGTAATAGCAGTAGTAGTAGTAGTAGTAGTAGTAGTAATAGCAGTAGTAGTAGTAGTAGCAGCAGTAGTAATAGCAGTAGTAGCAGTTCTAGTAATGCATCAAAAAGTGGTGGGACCTGGTAACATCGCGAGGTCCACAAATAGGGTGCCACCCAAACGCCAGCAAGTCCTTCCTCATCGTGAAGCCAGAACATTATGAACGGGCATTGGAGGTTTTTGGCGGAAGTGAGGTCAAAATAACTAAGGACGGCCAAAGACATCTAGGCGCAGTAATTGGCACTACGGACTTCAAGACCGAGTACGTAGCGGGAAAGGTGAATGAGTGGGTTAGCGAAATCCAAGCTCTGTCTGAGATTGCTAACACAGAGCCACATGCGGCCTTTGCAGCATTCACCCATGGAGTCAAGCATCGTTGGAACTACCTGATGCGTACTATCCCTGAGATCGGACCCCTCCTCCACCCTCTGGAAGAAGCTATCAGTGTCAAGTTCATTCCCAAACTAGTGAAACACCCTGTCTTAACCCCAGCAGAAAGAACACTTCTTGCACTTCCACCAAGACTGGGAGGGATGGGACTAACTAATCCAGAGGAGATTGCTGACACTGAACATCAAAATTCACTTAAGCTCACGGCAGCCCTCACTGACCACATAATAGCCCAGAATGCAAAAGGGGAAGTGGACACCAGCGAAGTAAATAAGATCCGTAGGTCCATTACAACAGATCGGCAGCACTGCCAAAATAATATGTTGCAGCAACTATTGCTGCAGGTTCCAGAAAATTTGACAAAAAAAGTAGCTATAGCGCAGGAGGTGGGCGCCTCGAACTGGTTAACTACGTTACCGATAAGGGCAAATGGTTTCAGCCTTAACAAACAAGAATTTACAGATGCCATTGCTCTAAGGTACGGTTGGCCAGTAGATGGTTTGCC
>NW_024725062.1:0-12235 GCF_018991925.1 Homarus americanus | reverse complement strand
GATCGAGTACAAAAAAGTCCCCTTGCCCCTTTATAACAAAGTCCCCATATCGAGCATAACAAAGTCCCTTGATCGATTATAACAAAGTCCCCTGGGCGAGTATAGCAAAGGGCCCTGATCGAGGAAGACAAAGTCCCCTGATCGAGTATAACAAAGTCCCCAGATCGAGCATAACAAAGTCCCCTGATCGATTATAACAAAGTCCCCAGACCGAGTATAACAAAGGCCTCTTGTCGAGTATAACAAAGTCCCTTGGTCGAGAATAACAAAGTCCCCTGATCCTAGTATAACAAAGCCCCCTTGACGAGTATAACAAAGTCCCCTGATCGAGTATAACAAAGTCCCCTGATCGAGTATAACAAAGTCCCCTGGTCCAGTATAACAAAGTCCCCTGTTCGAGTAGAACATATCCCCTGATCGAGTATAACAAAGTCTCCAGGCCCAGTTTAACAAAGTCCCCAGATCGAGCATAACAAAGTCCCCTGTTCGATTATAACAAAGTCCCCAGACCGAGTATAACAAAGGCCTCTTGTCAAGTATAACAAAGTCCCTTGGTCGAGAATAAAAAAGTCCCCTGATCCTAGTATAAGAAAGCCCCTATACGAGTATAACAAAGTCCCCTGATCGAGTATAACAAAGTCCCCTGGCTTCGTATAACAAAGTCCCCAGATCGAGCATAACAAAGTCCCCTGACCAAGTATAAACAAAGGCATCTGGTCGAGTATAAAAAAGTCCCCTGGTCGAGTATAACAAAGTTCCCTGGTCCACTATAACAAAGTCCCCTCATCGAGTATAACATATCCCCTCATCGAGTATAAGAACGTCTCCTGGCGCAGTATAACAAAGTCCTCAGATCGAGCATAACAAAGTCCGCTGGTAGAATATAACATATCCCCTGATCGAGTATAAGAAAGTCCCTCGTGGAGTATAGCAAAGTCCCCTGGTGGAGTAAAACAAAGTTTTCTAATCGAGTATAACAAAGGCCCCTGGTCGAGTATAACATAGTCCCCTCATCGAGTATAACAAAAGTCCCCTGATCGAGCATAACAAAGTCCCCTCATCGAATACAAAAAAGTCCCCTGGCCCAGTATAACAAATTCCACATATCGAGCATAACAAAGTCCCCTGATCGATTATAACAAAGTCCCCTGGGCGAGTATAGCAAAGGGCCCTGATCGAGTAAGACAAAGTCCCCTGATCGAGTATAACAAAGTCCCCTGATTGAGTATAAAAAAGCCCCCTCGACGAGTATATTAAAGCCCCCTGATCGAGTATAGCAATGTCCCCTGATCGAGTATACCAAAGTCCCCTGGTCCAGTATAACAAAGTCCCCTGATCGAGTAGAACATATCCCCTCATTGAGTATAAAAAAGCCCCCTAGACGAGTATATTAAAGTCCCTGATCGAGAATAACAAAGTCCCCTGTTCCAGGATAAGAAAGTCCCCTGATGGAGTATAACAAAGTCCTCTGCTCGAGTATAACAAAGCCCCCTGTTCGAGTATAACAAATTCCCCTAATCGAGTATAACAAAAGTCCCTGATCGAGTATAACAAAGTCGCCTCATCGAGTATAAAAAAGTCCCCTGGCCCAGTATAACAAAGTCCCCATATCGAGCATAACAAAGTCCCCTGATCGATTATAACAAAAGTCCCCTGGTCGAGTATAACAAAGTCCCTTGGTCGAGTATAACAAAGTCCCCTGATCGAGTATATCAAAGGCCCCTCATTGGGTATAACAAAGTCCATTGGTCAAGTTTAAAAAAGTCCCCTGGACGAGTATAACAAAGTCCCCTGATCGATTATAACAAAGTCCTCTGGTCGAGTATAAAAAAGTCCCCTGATGGACTATAACAAAATCCCCTGCTCGAGTATAACAAAGTCGCCAGATCAAGTATAACAAAAGCCCCTCATCGAGTATAACAAAGTCCATTGGTCAAGTATAAAAAAGTCCAATGGTCGAGTATAACAAAGTCCCCTGATCGAGTATAACAAAGTCCCGTGGTCGAGTATAGCAAGGTCCCCTGATCGAGTATAACACAGCCCCCTTCTCGAGTATTAGAAAGTCCCCTGGTCGAGTATAACAAAGCCCCCTGGTCGAGTATAACAAAGTCTCCTGATCGGGTGTAACAAAGACCCCTTATCGAGTATAACAAAGTCCCCTTATCGAGTATAACAAAGTCCCCTAATCGAGTATATCAAAGGCCCCTGGACGAGTATAACAAAGTCCCCTGATCGAGTATAACAAAAGTCCCTTGATCGAGTATAACAAAGTCCATTGGTCGAGTATAACAAAGTTTTCTTATCGAGTATAACAAAGGCCCCTGGTTGAGTATAACAAAGGCCCCTGGTTGAGTATAACAAAGTCCTCTGATCGAGTATAACAAAATTCCCCTGATCGAGTATAACAAAGTCCCCTAATCAAGTATAGCAAAGTCCCCTCGTCGAGTATAACATATCCCCTGATCGAGTATAACAAAGTCGTCTGGTCGAGTATAACAAAGTCCCCTGATCGAGTATAACAAAGTCCGCTGGTCGAGTATAAAAAAGTCCCCTGATCGAGGATAACAAAAGCCCCTCATCAAGTATAACAAAGTCCCCTGATCGAGTATAACAAAGTCCTCTGGTTGAGTATAACAAAGTCCCTGATCGAGTATAACATATCCCCTGATCGAGTATAACAAAATTCCCCTGATCGAGTATGATAAAGTCCCCTGATTAATTTTAAAAATGTCCCCTGGTTGAGTAAAACAAAGTTCCTTGATCGAGTATAACAAAGTCCTCTGGTTCAGTATAACAAATTCCCCTGATCGAGCGTAACATATCCCCTGATCGAGTATAACAAATGCCCCTAATCGAGTATAACAAAGTCCACTGATCGAGTATAACATATCCCCTGATCGAGTATAACAAAGTCCTCTGGTCGAGTATAAAAAAGACCCCTGATCGAGTATAACAAAATTCCCCTGATCGAGTATGACAAAGTCCCCTGATGAATTTAAAAAAAGTCCCCTGGTTGAGTATAACAAAGTGTCCTGATCGAGTATAACAAAGTCCCCTGGTCAAGTATAACAAAGTCCCCTGGTCGAGAATAACAAAGTCCCCTGATCGAGTATACCAAAGACCCCTCATTGAGTATAACAAAGTCCATTGATCCAGTATAAAAAAGTCCACTGTTCGAGTATAACAAAGTCCTCTGATCGGGTATAACAAAGTCCCCTGTTCGAGTCTAACAAAGTCCCCTTATCGAGTATTACAAAGACCCCTTATCGAGTATAACAAAGTCCGGTGATCGAGTATAAGAAAGGCCCCTGGTCGAGTATAACAAAGGTCCCCTGATCGAGTATAACAAAGTCCCCTGATCGAGTATAAAAAAGTCCCTGATCGAGTATACCAAAGTCCCCTGATCGATTATAACAAAGTCCCCTGGTCGAGTATAACTTAGTCCTCTGTTTGAGTCTAACAAAATCCGGTGATTGACTATAACAAAGGCCCCTGGTCGAGTATAACAAAGTCCTTTGATCGAGTATAACAAAGCCCCCTGGACGAGTATAACAAAATCCCCTGATCGAGTATAACAAAGTCCCCTGGTCAAGTATAACAAAGTCCCCTGGTCGAGAATAACAAAGTCCCCTGATCGAGTATACCAAAGACCCCTCATTGAGTATAACAAAGTCCATTGATCCAGTATAAAAAAGTCCACTGTTCGAGTATAACAAAGTCCTCTGATCGGGTATAACAAAGTCCTCTGGTCGAGTATAAAACAGTCCCCAGATCCAGTATAACAAAGGCCTCTCATCTAGTAAAACAAAGTCCATTGGTCAAGTATAAAAAAGTCCCCTGGCCGAGTATAACAAAGTCTCCTGATCGTGCATAACAAAGTCCCCTGATCTAGTATAACAAAGGCCTCTGGTCGAGTATAACAAAGTCCCCTGATCGAGTATAACAAAGTCCCCTGATCGAGTATAACAAAGTCCCCTGGTCCCGTATAACAAAGTCCCCTGATCGAGTATAACATATCCCCTGATCGAGTATAACAAAGTCTCCTGGCTCAGTATAACAAAGTCCCCAGATCGAGCATAACAAAGTCCCCTGACCGAGTATAACAAAGACCTCTGGTCGAGTATAACAAAGTCCCCTGGTCGAGAATAACAAAGTCCCCTGATCCTAGTATAACAAAGCCCACTTGACGAGTATAACAATGTCCCCTGATCGAGTATAACAAAGTCCCCTGATCGAGTATAACAAAGTCCCCTGGTCCACTATAACAAAGTCCCCTCATCGAAGATAACATATCCCCTCATCGAGTATAACAACGTCTCCTACCGCAGTATAACAAAGTCCTCAGATCGAGCATAACAAAGTCCCCTGGTCGAGTATAACATATCCCCTGGTCGAGTATAACAAAGTCGCCTCATCGAGTATAACAAAAGTCCCCTGATCGAGTATAACAAAGTCCCCTGATCGAGTACAAAAAAGTCTCCTGGCCCAGTATAACAAAGTCCCCATATCGAGCATAACAAAGTCCCCTGATCGATTATAACAAAGTCCCCTGGGCGAGTATAGAAAAGGGCCCTAATCGAGTAAGACAAAGTCCCCTGATCGAGTATAACAAAGTCCCCTGATCCTAGTATAACAAAGCCCCCTGGACGAGTATAACAAAGTCCCCTGATCGAGTATACCAAAGTCCCCTGGTCCAGTATAACAAAGTCCCCTGATCGAGTAGAACATATCCCCTCATCGAGTATAAAAAAGCCCCCTAGACAAGTATATTAAAGTCCCCTGATCGAGAATAACAAAGTCCACTGTTCCAGTATAACAAAGTCCTCTGATGGAGTATAACAAAGTCCTCTGCACGAGTATAACAAAGTCGCCAGATCGAGTACAACAAAAGCCCCTCATCGAGCATAACAAAGTCCATTGGTCAAGTATAAAAAAGTCCCCTGGTCGAGTATAACCTAAGACTCCTGATCGAGAATAACAAAGTCCCCTGGTCGAGTATAGCAAATTCCCCTTATCGAGTATAACACAGCCACCTTCTCGAGTATAAGAAAGCCCCCTGGTCGAGTATAACAAAGACCCCTGGTCGAGTATGACACAGCCCCCTTCTCGAGTATAAGGACGCCCCCTGATCGAGTATAACAAAGACCCATCATCGAGTCGAAACAAGGCCCCTAATCGAGTATAACAAAGTCCCCTGATCTGGTATAACAAAGGCCCCTGATCGAGTATAACAAAGGCCCCTCATCGAATATAACAAAGTCCCCTGATCGAGTATAACAAAGCCGCCTAATCGAGTATATCAAAGTCCCCTGGTCGAGTCTAACAAAGTCCAACTTATCGAGTACAACAAATTCACCTTATCGAGTATAACAAAGTCCCCTTATCGAGTATAACAAAGTCCCCTGATCGAGTATAACAAAGGCCCCTGGACGAGTATAACAAAGTCCCCTGATCGAGTATAACAAAAGTCCCTTGATCGAGTATAACAAAGTCCCCAGATCGAGTCTAACAAAGGCCATTCATCTAGTATAACAAAGTCCATTGGTCAAGTATAAAAAAGGCCCCTGATCGAGTATAATAAAGTCCCCTGGTCCAGTATAACAAAGTCCCCTGATCGAGTAGAACATATCCCCTCATCGAGTATAAAAAAGCCCCCTAGACAAGTATATTAAAGTCCCCTGATCGAGAATAACAAAGTCCACTGTTCCAGTATAACAAAGTCCCCTGATGGAGTATAACAAAGTCCTCTGCACGAGTATAACAAAGTCGCCAGATCGAGTACAACAAAAGCCCCTCATCGAGCATAACAAAGTCCATTGGTCAAGTATAAAAAAGTCCCCTGGTCGAGTATAACCTAAGACTCCTGATCGAGAATAACAAAGTCCCCTGGTCGAGTATAGCAAATTCCCCTGATCGAGTATAACACAGCCACCTTCTCGAGTATAAGAAAGCCCCCTGGTCGAGTATAACAAAGACCCCTGGTCGAGTATGACACAGCCCCTTCTCGAGTATAAGAACGCCCCCTGATCGAGTATAACAAAGACCCATCATCGAGTCCAAACAAGGCCCCTAATCGAGTATAACAAAGTCCCCTGATCTGGTATAACAAAGGCCCGTGATCGAGTATAACAAAGGCCCCTCATCGAATATAACAAAGTCCCCTGATCGAGTATAACAAAGCCGCCTAATCGAGTATATCAAAGTCCCCTGGTCGAGTCTAACAAAGTCCAACTTATCGAGTACAACAAATTCCCCTTATCGAGTATAACAAAGTCCCCTTATCGAGTATAACAAAGTCCCCTGATCGAGTATAACAAAGGCCCCTGGACGAGTATAACAAAGTCCCCAGATCGAGTCTAACAAAGGCCTCTCATCTAGTATAACAAAGTCCATTGGTCAAGTATAAAAAAGTCCCCTGATCGAGTATAATAAAGTCCCCTGATCGAGTATAACAAAGCCCCCTTATCGAGTATAATAAATTCCCCTAATCGATTATAACAATGGGCCCTGGTCGAGAATAACAAAGCCCCCTGATCGAGTATAACAAAAGTCCCCTAATCGAGTATAACAAAGTCCCCTGGTTCAGTATAACACAGTCCCCTGATCAAGTACAAAAAAGTCCCCTGGCCCAGTATAAAAAAGTACCCATATCGAGCATAACAAAGTCCCCTGATCGATTATAACAAAGTCCCCTGGTCGAGTATAGCAAAGGGCCCTGATCGAGTTGGACAAAGTCCCCTAATCGAGTATTACAAAGTCCCTTGATCGTGTATAAAAAAGACCCCTAGACGAGAATAACAAAGTCCCCTGATCGAGTATAACAAAGTCCCCTGATCGAGTATAACAAAGTCCCCTGGTCCAGTATAACAAAGTCCCCTGATCGAGTATAACATATCCCCTGATCGAGTATAACAAAGTCTCCAGGCCCAGTATAACAAAGTCCACAGATCGAGCATAACAAAGTCCCCTGATCGATTATGACAAAGTCACCCAGACAGAGTATAACAAAGGCCTCTGGTCCAGTATAACAAAGTCCCCTGATCGAGTATAACATATCCCCTCATCGAGGATTACAATGTCTCCTGGCGCAGTATAACAAAGTCCCCAGATCGAGCATAACAAAGTCCCCTGATCGATTATAACAAAGTCCCCTGGTCGAGTATAACAAAGGGCCCTCATCGTGTAAGACAAAGTACCCTGATCGAGTATAACAAAGACCCCTGATACTAGTATAACAAAGCCCAATGGACGAGTATAACAAAGACTCCTGAACCGAGCATAACAAAGTCCCCTCATCGAGTATAACATATCCCCTGGTCGAGTATAACAAAGTCCCTGGTGGAGTATAACAAAGTCCCCTGGTCGAGTATAACAAAGTTTTCTAATCGAGTATAACAAAGGCCATATCCCCTGATCGAATATACCAAAGTCGTCTGCTCGAGTATAAGAAAGTCACCTGATCGAGTATAACAAAGTCCCCTGATTGAGTATAACAAAGTCCCCTGATCGAGTATAACAAAGTCCTCTTGTTGAGTATAACAAAGTCATCTGGTCAAGTATAGCAAAGTCCCCTGATCGAGTATAACAAACCCTCCTCATCGAGTATAACAAAGTCCCATGATCGAGTATAACACAGCCCCCTGCTCGAGTATATGAAAGTCCCCTGATCAAGTATAACAAAGTCCCCTGATCGAGTATAACAAAGGCCCCTGATCGAGTCCAAAAAAGGCCCCTCATCGAGTATAACAAAGTCCCCTGATCTAGTATAACACAGGCCCCTGATCGAGTATAACAAAGGCCCCTCATCGAGTATAACAAAGTTCCCTGATCGAGTATAACAAAGCCACCTAATCGAGTATAACAAAGTCCCCTGGTCGAGTATAACAAAGTCCCCTGTTTCGAGTCTAACAAAGTCCCCTTATCGAGTATAACAAATTACCCTTATCGAGTATTACAAAGACCCCTTATCGAGTATAACAAAGTCCGGTGATCGAGTATAAGAAAGGCCCCTGGTCGAGTATAACAAAGTCCCCTGATCGAGTATAACAAAGGTCCCCTGATCGAGTATAACAAAGTCCCCTGATCGAGTATAAAAAAGTCCCTGATCGAGTATACCAAAGTCCCCTGATCGATTATAACAAAGTCCCCGGGTCGAGTTTAACTTAGTCCTCTGTTTGAGTCTAACAAAATCCGGTGATCGACTAGAACAAAGGCCCCTCGTCGAGTATAACAAAGTCCCTTGATCGAGTATAACAAAGCCCCCTGGACGAGTATAACAAAGTCCCCTGATCGAGTATAACAAAGTCCCTGATCGAGTATACCAAAGTCCCCTGATCGATTATAACAAAGTCCCCTGGTCGAGAATAACAAAGTCCATTGGTCAAGTATAAAAAAGTCCCCTGGTCGAGTATAACAAAGTCCCCAAATCGAGTATAACAAAGGCCCCTTATCGAGTATAACAAAGTCCATTGGTCAAGTATAAAAAAGTCCCCTTGTCGAGTATAACAAAGTCCTTGATCGAGTATAACAAAGTCCCCTGATCGAGTATAACAAAGCCCCCTGGGCGAGTATAACAAAGTTCCCTGATCGAGTATAACAAAGTCCCTGATCGAGTATAACAAAGTCCCCTGGTCCAATATAAATAAAATCCTGATCGAGTATAACATATCCCCTCATCGAGTATAACAACGTCTCCTGGCGCAGTATAACAAAGTCACCAGATCGAGCATAACAAAGTCCCCTGATCGATTATAACAAAGTTCCCTGGTCGAGTATAGCAAAGGGCCCTCATCGAGTAAGACAAAGTCCATTGATCGAGTATAACAAAGTCCCCTGATCCTAGTATAACAAAGCCCACTGGACGAGTATAACAAAGACCCCTGAACCGAGTATAAGAAAGTCCCCTGATCTAGTATAACAAAGGCCCCTGATCGAGTATAACAAAGGTCCCCTAATCGAGTATAACAAAGTCCCCTGATCGAGTATAAAAAAGTCCCTGATCGAGTATACCAAAGTCCCCTGATCGATTATAACAAAGTACCCTGGTCGAGTACAACTTAGTCCTCTGTTTGAGTCTAACAAAATCCGGTGATCGACTATAACAAAGGCCCCTGTTCGAGTCTAACAAAGTCCCTTTATCGAGTATAACAAATTCCCCTTATCAAGTATTACAAAGACTCCTTATCGAGTATAACAAAGTCCGGTGATCGAGTATAACAAAGGCCCCTGGTCGAGTATAACAAAGTCCCCTGATCGAGAATATCAAAGGTCCCCTGATCGAGTATAACTAAGTCCCCTGATCGAGTATAAAAAAGTCCCCTGGCCCAGTATAACAAAGTCCCCATATCGAGTATAACAAAGTCCCCTTATCGATTATATCAAAGTCCCCTGGTCGAGTATAGCAAAGGGCCCTAATCGAGTAAGACAAAGTCCCCTGATCGAGTATAACAAATTCCTCTTATCGAGTATAACAAAGTCCCCTTATCGAGTATAACAAAGACCCCTGAACCGAGTATAACAAAGTCCCATGATCGAGTATATCAAAAGTCCCCTGATCTCGTATAACAAAGTTCCCTGATCGGGTATAAAAAAGTCCCCTGGTCCAGTATAACAAAGTCCCCTGATCGAGTATAACAAAGGCCCCTGGACGAGTATAACAAAGTCCCCTGATCGAGTATAACAAAGTCCCTTGGTCGAGTATAACAAAGTTTTCTTATCGAGTATAACAAAGGCCCCTGGTCGAGTATAACAAATCCTCTGATCGAGTATAACAAAATTCCCCAGATCGAGTATAACAAAGTCCCTTAATCAAGTATAGCAAAATCCCCTCATCGAGAATAACATATCCCCTGATCGAGTATAAAAAAGTCCTCTGGACGAGTATAACAAAGTCCATTGATCGAGTATAACAAAGTCCCCTGGTCGAGTATAACAAAGTCCCCTGATCGAGGATAACCAAAGCCCCTCATCGAGTATAACAAAGTCCCATGATTGAGTATAACAAAGTCCCCTGATCGAGTATAACAAAGTCCTCTGGTTGAGTATTACAAAGTCCCCTGATCAAGTATAATATAACCCCTGATCGCGTAAAACAAAATTCCCCTGATCGAGTATGACAAAGTCCCTTGATTAATTTTAAAAAAGTCCCCTGGTTGAGTATAACAAAGTTCCTTGGTCGAGTAAAATTAAGTCCCCTGGTCGCGTATAACAAAGCCCCACTCATCGAGCATAACAAAGGCCCCTAATCGAGTATAACAAAGTCCCCTGATTGAGTATAAAAAAGTCCCCTGATCGAGTATAACAAAGTCCTCTGGTTGAGTATAACAAAGTTCCCTGAACGAGTATAACATATCCCCTGATCGAGTATAACAAAATTCCCCTGATAGACTATGACAAAGTCCCCTGATTAATTTTAAAAAAGTCCTTTGGTTGAGAATAACAAAGTTCCCTGATCGAGTATAACAAAGCCCCCTCATCGAGTAAAACAAAGGCCCCTAATCGAGTATAACAAAGTCCACTGATCGAGTATAATATATCCCCTGATCGAGTATAACAAAGTCCTCTGGTCAAGTATAAAAAAGTCCCCTGATCGAGTATAACATATCCCCTGATCGAGTATATCAACGTTTCCTGACCCAGTATAACAAAGTCCCTAGATCGAGCATAACAAGGCCCCCTGGACGAGTATAACAAAGTCCCCTGATCGAGTATAACAAAGTCCCCTGATCGAGTATAACAAAGTCTCCTGGTCCAGTATAACAAAGTCCCCTGATCGAGTATAACATATCCCCTCATCGATGATAACAACGTCTCCTGGCGCAGTATAACAAAGTCCCCAGATCGAGCATAACAAAGTCCCCTAAACGATTATAACAAAGTCCTCTGGTCGAGTATAACAAAGGGCCCTCATCGAGTAAGACAAAGTCCCCTGATCGAGTATAACAAAGTCCCCTGATCCTAGTATAACTAAGCCCAATGGACGAGTATAACAAAGACCCCTGAACCGAGCAACAAAAGTCCTAAATCGAGTATTCCCTGATCGAGTATAACAAAGTCCTTGTGGAGTAAAAACAAAAGTCCCTGGTCGAGTATAACAAAAGTTTTCTTAATCGAGTATAACAAAGGCCCTGGTCGAGTATATCGGAAGTCTCTGATCGAGTATTACAAAGTCCCCCGATCAAGTATAAACAGTCCTCAATCAAGTATAACAAAGTCCCCTGATCGAGACATAATATATCCCTGATCGAATATACCAAAGTCGTCTGCTCGAGTATAAGAAAGTCCCCTGATCGAGTATAACAAAGTCCCCTGGTCGAGTATAACAAAGTCCCCTGATCGAGTATAACAAAAGCCCCTCATCGAGTATAGCAAAGTCCATTGGTCAAATATAGGAAAGTCCACTGATCGAGTATAACAAAGTCACTGATCGAGTATAAAAAAGTCTCCTGATCGCATATAACAAAGTCCCCTGGTCTAGTATAACAAAGTCCCCTGATCGAGTATAACAAAGGCCCCTCATTGAGTATAACAAAATCCCTTGGTCAAGTATAAAAATATTCCCCTGGTCGAGTATAACAAAGTCCTCTGATCGAGAATAACAAAGTCCTCTGGTCGAGTATAAATAAGTCCCCTGAGGGAGTAAAACAAAGTCCCCTGATCGAGTATAACAAAGTCCTTGCAGAGCGAGTATAACAAAGGCCCCTCATCGAGTATAACAAAGTCCACACAAGTATAAAAAGTCCCCTTATCGAGTATAACAAAGTCCTAATCGAGTATAACAAAGTCCCCTGGTCGAGTATAGCAAAGTCCCCTGATCGAGTATAACAAAGCCTCATCGAGTATAGCAAAGTCCATTGGTCAAGTATAAAAATGTCCCTGGTCGAAAGTATAACAAAGTCCTGATCGAGTATAACAAAGTCCCCTGGTCGAGTATAAAAAAGTCCCCTGATGGAGTATAACAAAGTCTCCTGATCGAGTATAACAAAGTCCCCAGATCGAGTATAAGAAAGGCCACTCATCGAGTATAACAAAGTCCATTGTTCAAGTATAAAAAAGTCCCCTGGACGAGTATAACAAAGTCCCCACATCGAGTATAACAAAGTCCCGTGGTCGAGTATAGAAAAGTCCTCACATCGAGTATAACAAAGCCTCCTCATCGAGTATAACAAAGTCCCCTGATCGTGTATAAAAAAGACCCCTAGACGAGTATAACAAAGTCCCCTGATCGAGTTTAACA
>NW_024725061.1:0-4846 GCF_018991925.1 Homarus americanus | reverse complement strand
AAGTAGATATTATTTTGGGGAAATAGATTATCATAGAAACAGGAATTTGTATCATAAAAATGGGAAATATCTACTTTCAGGAAAGTTGGTTAGATAACCAAATTTGCCGAAATAGATTATCATAGAAAACAGGAAATTTGTATCATAAAAAATGGAAATATCTACTTTCGGGAAAGTTTCTTAGATAACAAATTTGCCGAAAATAGATTATCATAGAAAACAGGAAATTTGTATCATAAAAATGGAAATATCTACTGCGAAGTTTCTTAGATAACCAACTTTCGAAAATTGATTATCATAGAAAACGAAATTGTATCATAAAATGGAAATATCGACTTTCCAGGAAAGGTTTCTTAGATAATAACTTTCGAAATAGATTATCATAAACAGGAAATTTGTATCATAAAATGAAATATCGACTTTCCGGGAAAGTTGGTTAGATAACAAATGCCGAAATAGATTATCATAGAAACAGGAAATTTGTATCATAAAATGGGAAATATCTACTTTCCGGGAAAGTTGGTTAGATAACCAAATTTGCCGAAAATAGATTATCATAAAAAACAGGAAATTTGTATCATAAAAATGGGAAATATCTACTTTCGCGAAAGTTTCTTAGAGTAACAACTTTCGAAAATAGATTATCATAGAAACAGGAAATTTGTATCATAAAAAATGGGAAATATCTACTTTCACAAAGTTTCTTAGATAACCAACTTTCCCGAAATGATTATCATGAAAAGGGAAATTTGTATCATAAAAATGGAAATACTTTCCGCGAAAGTTTCTTAGATAACAACTTTCCCGAAATTGATTATCATAGAAACAGAAATTTATCATAAAAATGGGAAATATCGACTTTCCGGAAAGTTTCTTAGATAACTTTCCGAAAATGAATTATCTAGAAACAGGAAATTTGTATCATAAAAATGGGAAATATCGACTTTCCAGGAAAGTTGGTTAGATAACCATTGCCGAAAATGATTATCATAGAAACAGGAAATTTGTATCATAAAAATAGGAAATATCTACTTTCCGGAAAGTTAGTTAGATTACCAAATTTGCCGAAAATAGATTATCATAGAAAACAGGAAATTTGTATCATAAAAATGGGAAATATCTACTTTCGGGAAAGAAGTTGGTTAGATATAAATTTGCCGAAAATAGATTATCATAGAAACGAAATTTGTATCATAAAAATGAAATATCTACTTACCGGGAAAGTTGGTTAGATAACCAAATTTGCCGAAATAGATATCATAGAAAACAGGAAATTTGTATCATAAAAAATGGAAATATCTACTTTCCGGGAAAGTTGGTTAGATTACCAAATTGCCGAAAATAGATTATCATAGAAAACAGGAAATTTGTATCATAAAAATATCTACTTTCCAGGAAAGGTTGGTTAGATAACAAATTTGCCGAAAATGATTATCATGAAAACGGAAATTTGTATCATAAAAATGAAATATCTACTTTCCAGGAAAGTTGGTTAGATTCAAATTTGCCGAAAAATAAAAAACAGAAATTGTATCATAAAAATGGGAAATATCTACTTTCCGAAAGTTGGTTAGATAACCAAATTTGCCGAAAATAGATTATCATAAAACAGGAAATTTGTATCATAAAATGGGAAATATCTACTTTCGGGAAAGTTAGTTAGATTAAATTGCCGAAAATAGATTATCATGAAAACGGGAAATTTGTATCATAAAAATGGAAATATCTACTTTCACGAAAGTTTCTTAGATAACAACATTCCGAAAATAGATTATCATAAGAAACAAATTTGTATCATAAAAATGGGAAATATCGACTTTCCAGGAAAGTTGGTTAGATAATAAATTTGCCGAAAATAGATTATCATAAAAACAGGAAATTTGTATCATAAAAAATGGGAAATATCTACGAGAGTTTCTTGAATAACAACTTTCCCGAAAATAGATTATCATAGAAACGAAATTTGTATCATAAAAATAGGAAATATCTACTTTCCGCGAAAGTACTGTAGATAATAACTTTCCCGAAAATAGTTATCATAGAAACAGGAAATTTGTATCATAAAAATGGGAATATCGACTTTCCGGGAAAGTTTCTTAGATAACCAACTTTCCGAAAATAGATTATCATAGAAAACAGAAATTTGTATCATAAAAATGGAATATCGACTTTCCGGGAAAGTTGGTTAGATAACATATCTACTTTCCAGAAGGAAGTTGGTTAGATAATTGCCGAAATAGATATCATAGAAAACATTTGTATCATAAAAATGGGAAATATCTACTTACCGGGAAAGTTGGCTGGAATAACCAAATTTGCCGAAAATGAACAATATCATAGAAAACGGGAAATTTATCGCCAAAAATAAATCTACTTTCCGGAAAATTGGTTAGATTACAAATTTGCCGAAAACAGATTATCACCAGAAAACGGAAATTTGTATCATAAAAGGGAAATATCTTTCTAAGAATGGTTAGACAAATTTGCCGAAAATGAATTATCATAAACGAAATTTGTATCATAAAAATGAAATATCCTACTTGCCTTAGATAACCAACTTTCGAAAATGAATATCATAGAAAACGGGAAATTTGTATCATAAAAATGGGAAATATCTACTTTCAGGGAAAGTTAGGTTAAATAACCAAATTGCCGAAAATGGAGATTATCATAAAAACAGAGGAAATTTGTATCATAAAAAATGAAATATCGACTTTCCAGGAAAGTTAGTTAGATAACAAATTTGCCGAAAATAGATTATCATAGAAACAGGAAATTTGTATCATAAAAATGGGAAATATCTACTTTCAGGAAAATTGGTTAGATTACAAATTTGCCGAAATAGATTATCATAGAAAAACAGGAAATTTAATATAAAAAATGGAAATATCACTTTCAGAAAGTTGGTTAGATAATAAATTGCGAAAATGAATATCTACATGAAAACGGAAATTTGTATCATAAAAAATGGGAAATATCTACTTTCCGGGAAAGTTAGTTAGATTACCAAATTGCCGAAAAAGATTATCATAGAAAACGGAAATTTGTATCATAAAAATGGGAAATATCTACTTTCCGCGAAAGTTTCTTAGATAACCAACTTTCGAAAATAGATTATCATGAAAACGGAAATTTGTATCATAAAAAATGGGAAATATCGACTTTCTAAGGAAAGTTGGTTAGATAACCAACTTTCGAAAATATATTATCATAGGAAAACAGGAAATTTGTATCGCAAAATGGGAAATATCACTCGCAGAAAGTTTCTTAGATAATAACTTTCCGAAAATGATTATCATGACAGGAGAATTTATCATAAAAATGGGAATATCTACTTTCCATGAAAGTTTCTTAGATAACCAACTTTCATGAAATTGATTATCATAGAAACGGGAAATTTGTATTATAAAAATGGGAAATATCACTTTCCGCGAAAGTTTCTTAGATAACCAACTTTCCCGAGGGTGATTATCATAAACAGGAAATTGTATCATAAAAATGGGAAATATCGACTTTCCGGGAAAGTTCTTAGATAATAACTTTCCCGAAAATAGATTATCATAGAAAACAGGAAATTTATCATAAAATGGGAAATATCGACTTTCGGGAAGTTAGTTGAATAGCAAATTTGCCAAAATGAATTATCATAGAAAACAGGAAACTTGTATCATAAAAATGAAATATCTACTTTCAGGAAAGTTGGTTAGATTGATTGCCGAAAATAGATTATCATAGAAAACAGGGAAATTTGTATCATAAAAATGGGGAAATATCTACTTTCAGGAAAGTTGGTTAGATAATAAATTTGCCGAAAATAGATATCATAGAAAACAAGGAAATTTGTATCATAAAATGGGAAATATCTACTTTCAAGGAGAGGATTAGTTAGATTACAAATTGCCGAAAATAGATATCATAGAAAACGGGAAATTTGTATCATAAAATGGGAAATATCTACTTTCCATAGAAGTTTCTTAGATATAACTTTCCCGAAAATAGATTATCCTAGAAAACAGAAGAAAATTTGTATCATAAAAATGGGAAATATCGACTTTCCGGGAAAGTTAGTTGAATAACAACTTTCGAAATATATATCATAGAAACCGGAAATTTATGTATCATAAAAATGAAATATCTACTTTCCGGGAAAGTTGGTTAGATAACTTTCGAAAATATCATAGAAAACAGGAAATTTGTATTATTACAAATAGGAAAATATCTACTCACGAAAGTTTCTTAGACAACTTTTCGAAATTGATTATCATAAACAGGAAATTTATCATAAAATGGGAAATATCGACTTTCCGCGAAAGTTTCTTGATAACCAACAAAATAGATTATCATAGAAACGAAATTTGTATCATAAAAATGGGAAATATCGACTTTCCGGGAAGTTGGTTGAATAATAAATTTGCGGAAATGAATTATCAAAACGGGAAACTTGTATCATAAAAATGGAAATATCGACTTTCAGGAAGAAGTTGGTTAGATAATAAACAAATTTGCCGAAAATAGATTATCATAGAAAATGGGAAATTTGTATCATAAAAAATGGAAATATCAACAGGAAGTTGGTTGAATAACAAATTGTAAAAATAGATTATCATAGAAAACAGGAAATTTAACTTATCATAAAAAATGAAATATCAACTTTCAAAGTTAGTTAGATTACCAAATTTGCCGAAAATAGATTATCATAGAAAACAGGAAATTTGTATCATAAAAATGGGAAATATCTACTTTCCGGGAAAGTTTCTTAGATAACCAACTTTCCCGAAAATAGTTATCATGAAAACGGGAAATTTATCATAAAAATGGGAAATATCTACTTTCCATGAAAGTTTCT
>NW_024725060.1:0-13456 GCF_018991925.1 Homarus americanus | reverse complement strand
GATGATGGGAGGTAGTGATAATGGGAGTTAGTGATGATGGGAGGTAGTGATGATGGGAGGTAGTGATGATTGGAGGTAGTGATAATGGGTGGTAGTGATGAAAGGAGGTAGTGATAATGGGATGTAGTGATGATAGGAGGTAGTGATGATAGGAGGTAGTGATGATGGGAGGTAGTGATAATGGGAGGTAGTGATGATGGGAGGTAGTGATGATGTGAGGTAGTGATGATAGAAGGTAGTGATAATGGGAGGTAGTGATGATGGGAGGTAGTGATGATGGGCGGTAGTGATGATGTGAGGTAGTGATGATAGGAGGTAGTGATGATAGGAGGTAGTGATGATGTGAGGTAGTGATGATAGGAGGTAGTGATAATGGGAGGTAGTGATGATGGGAGGTAGTGATGATGGGCGGTAGTGATGATGGGATATACAACTATAACATAGCTACAGTATATGCACAAGAGCGCATACTTCTAATAAATAATGTAATTAAGAAACATGCAATATTGTTTTTTCACTTATGATGCCACACAACTTACTTTACTCTCATGTTTCACCACGCTATAAACATCTTGTATAAAAATCGATGATATTTATATTCATAACAGTAAAATCATTTAATTTATAAATAAGATAATTCATCAAAATAAGTTTGTCAAGCAGCAAGGAGCCATTTTACTTAACAGATGTTTTATGTATACAAATTTTCGACCGAGAGAGAGAGAAAGAGAGAGAGAGAGAGAGAGAGAGAGAGAGAGAGAGTAACGTTCTGAAAATTTTATCTGACGCAGAGCTGAAAAATAATACCCAAATGGATTGATCTCTTAATCTGGTGTTCCGTGTCGGGTTCATCATCAGCGCCATGTATACAGTACTGTTAGTTGACAGATAATCTGTAATTCTTAGAGGAAGCTCGATCCCGTGTACCGAGTGTTGGGATGTGAGGCTCTTTACCGTGTAACTAAGAGATGCAGGTAACAAGAGATGAAGATGGAGACAATAAGAGGGAGTAAGAAAGGAAGAGAGAGAGTTGAGAAAAAAATGAGACAGGCAGACAAAGGGAGAGAGTGAGAGACAGACGGACAGACAGACAGAAAATCATTGAAAAGGAGACAGAGGCAGAATGAGTTTAGAATAAGACGGTAGAACAAATAAAGTGATGGAAAGAAATAGACAAAATAAGAAAATAAGTGAAAGAAATAGATAAAAAAACGCTGACAGAAATAGAGGGAAACTGAACCAGAGAGAGAGAGAGAGAGAGAGAGAGAGAGAGAGAGAGAGAGAGAGAGAGAGAGAGAGAGAGAGAGAAAGAGAGAGAGATAGAGAGAGAGAGTGATAGAGAGAGATAGAGAGAGAGAGGCAGAAGTGGTCAACGAGAGAGGGTGAGGAAGAAAAAGAAAGAAGGAAGGAAGAGAGAGAGAGGGAGAGAGAAAGATGAACAGACAGACAGACAGAGAGAAGGACGATGCATGAGGGGAGCAGGTCGCAGCTGCTTGCATGACAGTCCTGGGATAAAAAAACCTGCATGAGAAGCTACGTGCTGAGGGGTAATATGTCATGCACGAACCTTCTTAGGCAACTCTTGCGTGTGTTCAGGTGTTCCGTGTGTTTAGGCGTTCCGTGTGTTTAGCTGTTGCGTGTATTCATGCGTTCCGTGTGTTCAGGTGTTCCGTGTATTCATGCGTTCCGTGTGTTCAGGTGCTCCGTGTATTCATGCATTCCGTGTGTTCAGGTGTTGCGTGTATTCATGCGTTCCGTGTGTTCAGGCGTTCCGTGTGTTTATGCGTTCCGTGTGTTCAGGTGTTCCGTGTGTTCAGGTGTTCCGCGTGTTCAGGCATCCCGTGTGTTTAGATGTTGCATATGTTCAGGCGTTCCGTGCGTTCAGCTGTTCCGTGTGTTCAGGTGTTCCGTGTATTCATGCGTTCCATGTGTTCAGGTGTTCCGTGTATTCATGCGTTCCGTGTGTTCAGGTATTCCGTGTATTCAGGCGTTCCGTCCGTTTAGGTGTTCCATGTGTTCAGGAGTTCCGTGTGTTTAGGCGTTCCGTGTATTCAGGTGTTGAGCGTATTCATGCGTTCCGTGTGTTCAGGTGTTTCGTGTGTTCAGGTGTTCCGTGTGTTCAGGTGTTCCGTGTGTTCAGGCATCCCGTGTGTTTAGGTGTTCCGTGTGTACAAGTGTTCCGTGTTATAGTATTCCGTGTGGTCAGGTGTTCCATGTGTTACGTGTGTTCAGGTGTTCTGTGTATTCAGGCATTCCGTGTGTTTAGGTGTTCCGTGTGATCATGTATTCAGGTGTTCCATGTGTTCAGGCGTTCCCTGCATTTAGGTATTCTGTGTGTTCAGGTGTTCCGCGTGTTCAGGTGTTCCGTGTGTTCAGGTGTTCCGTGTTATAGTATTCCGTGTGCTCAGATGTTCTGTGTTACGTATGTTCAGTTGTTCTGTGTATTCAGGCGTTCCGTGTGTTTAGGTGTTCCGTGTGTTCACGTATTCAGGTGTTCCATGTGTTCAGGCGCTCCGTGAGATTAGGTGTTCCGTGTTATCATGTATTCAGGTGTTCCATGTGTTTAGGCGTTCCGTGTGTTCAGGTGTTCCGTGTATCTAGGTGGTCAGTGTGTTTAGGTGTTCCGTGTGTTCAGGTGTTCCGTGTTATAGTATTCCGTGTGCTAAAGTGTTCCATGTGTTCCGTGTTCAGGTGTTCCGCGTGTTTAGGCGGTCAATGTCTGAGGAGTAATGCATACACACGTTTTGTGCCCTAATAAAATCAGTGTGTGTGTGTGTGTGTGTGTGTGTGTGTGTGTGTGAATACAATAATATGAAGCACCTTAATACTAAAAGACCCATTTTCTTATATAATCATGTACTGTATTATTTTCTTGTCATACGCACAACTCTTACACCTACATGGGGCTAAATGGCCCCCTTAAGCTAGTTTGCCATTGGGTTGTGCTTATAGCGAAGTATTTCTAAGGCAGACGTCAAAATTTAACTTAACCTGACGGGCTCCCTCTAACTGAAGGTCTTCCGTCTTATGCGGCCTGTGAGCACACGAGACCTCAGTCGATATGAAGAGTATTTTATTACAATGTATCCAAAACTTTACCAGGATGTGCAAATAACATCTGAACGTAAATACGAAGTAAACACAGAATAAATAAACACATAAGCTACTTGAAAGCACATAACACCTAAGGACAAGGAAAACATCAACACAGCAACACCTCAAACATCTCAACGACCTCAACAGAAAAAAACTCAAACAAGAAACACTATAAGAACAAGGAACATATCAACATAGCAACACCTCACACAAGGTACACCTCAACACACAAGAGCAACTCAAACAAGGAAAGTTTCAATGCAAAAGAACACCTAAACACAAAAAATGAAACGAGAAACACCATAATAACAAGGAACATATCAACACAGCAATACCTCAAACAAGGAACACCTTAACCCAGAGGAATACATCAACAAGAAACATCTTAAAACACAGGAACACTTCAACAGGCAACATGTCAACCCATGCAAGTTACCCAAAGCAGTAAACATAAGCACGACACATTGAAAACTCAGACCTAAAGCAAGTGAGCGAGTGACTTTGTGTTACGTATTGGTGGTACGGAACTACAGGGGATTTGGGTCCTATAAAAAACAGCTGATAATACAGGTACAAAGATTGTTATTAGTGAATGATATTTATATTGATGAATGTTCCTCATAACAACCAACACTGTCTTATTTCACTCTGGCAAGATACGATACTAAAAGCACATACATTTCCTAATCACCCCAGAGGTTCAAGATGGTATACTGTACTCTGCTTAAATAAAAATATATGACTGACGATAAAAGTACATACGAAAAACAAGAATAATTCACAATTACTTAAAAAAACAAAACAATACCACGACCACCCAACAGATATACAATAACACCTTTCTCCTTGTAGTAAAATTAGTAGAAAAACTACTACGAAACAATCACACACCACTTACTGGGTAGAATTAATGACAGTCATGTGGCCGCAAATATAGCGATATAAGTGGCTACGAAAAAGTTACGATGGTATTTACTTAGGCAGCAAGTCAAGATGATGTCGCATCAAGAGGACAACTGCATGAGCTGTTCAATGGTCTGGAGACAGTCAAACGTCCTTTAACATTACGAAATGCAAGACCCTACAAATAGGATACAACAACCCCAATCACAACTATTCTGTTAATGACAACTTCCTGGATACTGTAGATAAGTTAAAATCTGTAGGCGTTGTGACAGATCAATCAATCACTTGAAGGCGACGCAACGAGTGGGGGGGATGCCCCAGCAGTAATAATAATAATAATAAAAAAAATATATTTGGGAATTATAAAGCGTACCTTTGAATACAATGATAAGAAAATGCTTCTTATTGTATGGATTTTTGTATTCAGGCATGGAAACCCTACCTCCAGAAAGATCTAACACCCATAGAAAAGGTGCAACCAAGATGATTCTTTAACTATGCCATCTCGATTATCCAAGTAAACTAAGGGCCTCAAGACGAACAACTATTCAGAAAAAAGCCCAATAGAACAGATCTCATTAAAACAATTAAAATCTTGAAAGGGACAACACGAAGGGACAACTTCAAGCTCACCAAGCTATCATGCAGAACGAACACAAGGAAATACTTCTTCACATAGAGTGACAGAGAGTGATAGATCTATGGGACGTTCTCCCAGCTCAAACCGTGGAATCGAGAACAGTACTGGGCTTCAAAATAGCCCTAGACAAAATTAACAAGATCAATGGAGGGATCCTACACAGGCCACTGGTCTTCCCTTGACTTGGCCACCTCTAGTAGGTGGCCGTTAGGTAAAGAAGAGGCACACAAGAACAAAAAATAAACTACCCCATATGGTTTGGGATATTAAGGATAGCCACGGGTCTTAAAGGACACGACAGAGCACGGCACCTCCAGATATCTTGAATTACGAATACAACAGCCGAGGACACCTGACTATGTTAATCATTTACTGCTGTTCATTTTACACTTGGAGCACCACTACTACAATTATATGTTAATATTACTTAAGCAATATAAAACAAAATCTGTCCTGAAAGGTATATTACCTTTTTTTATTGGAGATGAAAGATATTTTTTCAGTTACGAGAAACTTCACCTCCTTGAGCGTCAGTCTGAGATTTTTACAAGTCACTGTTCTTCTTCAACTATAAGTCTCTTGGTGATAATTTATCCTCTGTTATGTGCTCTATTCAAAATGTTCCAAGTTTTTACAAACTGGAGTCGAGTACAAGAGAATTTGTTTTGTTTTTTCTGAGCGATAAAACACACATAATATTAACGTTTATGACGTCATCAGCCAGGCTTGCTCTCATTGGTCGGAAGTTCTTGTCGAAAAAATTTGAATTTGGTTCATTATTGGAAATATTAATTAATCTTTAAAGCATTAAAATCAGGTTATTACGGAAAATATGTACCTGTGCCCGGATAGGCTATTTCCCGCAAAAACAAAACCAAAACTGGCAACTACATCTTGGTTATGTTCATGTTTCATAAGATCAGGAATGAATTGTTTAATATTCTGTATGTACTCTATATGCCTTCACTGACTTACTCTTTATAATAGCTCATCTTCTATTCTTTCTTAATTATGATTCATAAAAACTACAAGCATAGCAACTATTCAAAAGTTATGGAACGAATAGTTATATTTTTTTTTGTACGAATTAAAGAGTTAAATCAAAATTCCTAAGTACCGACATAACACAGTGAGGATGTTTCTATATAAATGAATTTAAAACTAATACTCTCTACGATAAACAAATTTGTTATATTCAAGCAATAAAAATAAATGATAATTCAACTAGGAATGTATCAGATCTTTCAGCTGTTTTTAATTTTGATTACAAACGAAAACAATAGTGGTGATTCATGTCGATAAGTTATCAATAAATTAAAAAACAAGACAAAAGAGATTATTAATAACAAAATCATTGAATAAGTTGAATACACTTAACTGTATAGTACTTATTTTCCGTAATAATCTGATATTAAGCTGTACAGAATAATTAATATTTCCAATAATGAACCAACTTATAAGTTTTTCGACAAGAACTTCTGACCAATGAGAATAGGCGAGGCTGATGACGTCAAGAACTTCTGACCAATGGGAATAGGCGAGGCTGATGACGTCGACGTGTGTGTGTGTGTGTGTGTGTTTCTCGGTTAGAAAAAAGATACAATCTCGTGTACTTGAACCATTAAAAAAACAAAACAAAAATTAATATTTTAAACCGTTGACATTACTGAAGATAAGTTGTCACCGAACGACTTAATTGTTGAAGATTTTAGTAAAAAGGAGAAAATTTCCTTTTGAACTTCTCTGACTGACACTTCACAAGGTGTTGTTTCTCAACGCTGAAACAACTCCCATCATCTATAAAATATACACAAGGTAAGATACGTTTTCGGGAAAGAAATTTATATGGTATAATAAACTAGGACTAATAATGGTGATAATAGGGTATTTATGATCGAACAGTAGTTGGGGCTGAAACTGAAAATTTACCGATAATATAATAGTTCTTTCTTGGGAGAATCAGGTTGTTTCCCATATTGAAATTCAATTTTTAAGGTAACGCGATATTAAAAGTTGGTATAAATCGAATGGCGGTGTTGACTGAATAATTACCGTATTTAGTTATAGATAAATGCAGTATTAGAGTTCAGGTGAAAAATGAAAGGAATTATCAGCAGTAAGAGGTTAACGTAGGTGACGCCGCCTACACCTGTCCTCCCCTGCCTCCATTTGTCCTCCCCCGCCTCCACCTGTCCTCCCCTGCCTCCATTTGTCCTCCCCTGCCTCCACTTGTCCTCCCCTGCCTCCACTTGTCCTCCCCTGCCTCCACTTGTCCTCCCCTGCCTCCACTTGTTCTTTCCTCCTCAAACCTCTCTCCTCCCGCCCCCGTCTGTCCTCCCCGCCTCGACTTGTCCTCCACTTGTTGCACACACACGGGGCAGCTATCTCTCTCACACACAAGGGACAACTGTCTCATACACACAAGGGCCAACCGTCTCACATACAAGGGACAGCTGTCTCTCACACACACACAAAGGACAGCTGTCTCTCACACACAAAGGACAGCTGTCTCTAACACACACAAGGGACAGCTGTCTCACACACACACAAAGGACAGCTGTCTCTCACACACACAAAGGACAGCTGTCTCTCATACACACACAAGGGACAGCTGTCTCTCACACACAAAGGACAGCTGTCTCTCACACACACAAAGGACAGCTGTCTCACACACACAAAGGACAGCTATCTCACACACACACACAAAGGACAGCTGTCTCTCACACACACAAAGGACAGCTGTCTCTCACACACAAAGGACAGCTGTCTCTCATACACACAAGGACCAACCGTCTCACACACAAGGGACAGCTGTCTCTCACACACAAAGGACAGCTGTCTCTCACACACACAAAGGACAGCTGTCTCTCACACACACAAGGGACAGCTGTCTCTCACACACAAAGGACAGCTGTCTCTCACACACACAAAGGACAAAGGTTCATACACACAAGGGCCAAACTGTCTATTGAAGGGACAGCTGTCTCACACACACACAAAGGACAGCTGTCTCACACACACACAAGGGACAGCTGTCTCACACACAAAGGACAGCTGTCTCTCACACACACAAAGGACAGCAGTCTCATACACACAAGGGCCAACCGTCTCACACACAAAGGACAGCTGTCTCACACACACAAAGGACAGCAGTCTCATACACACAAGGGCCAACCGTCTCACACACAAAGGACAGCTGTTTCTCATACACACAAGGGCCAACCGTCTCACACACAAGGGACAGCTGTCTCTCTCACACACAAAGGACAGCTGTTTCTCATACACACAAGGGCCAACCGTCTCACACACAAGGGACAGCTGTCTCTCACACACACAAAGGACAGCTGTTTCTCATACACACAAGGGCCAACCGTCTTACACACAAAGGACAGCTGTCTCTCACACACACACACACAAAGGACAGCTGTCTCTCACACACACAAAGGACATCTGTCTCACACACACACAAGGGCCAACCGTCTCACACACAAGGGACAGCTGTCTCTCACACACACAAAGGACAGCTGTCTCACACACATAAAGGACAGCTGTCTCTCACACACACAAAGGACAGCTGTCTCACACACACAAAGGACAGCTGTCTCTCTCACACACAAAGGACAGCTGTCTCACACACACAAAGGACAGCTGTCTCTCACACACACAAGGGCCAACCGTCTCACACACAAAGGACAGCTGTCTCTCACACACACAAAGGACAGCTGTCTCACACACACAAGGGACAGCTGTCTCTCACACACACACAAAGGACAGCTGTCTCGCACACACAAAGGACAGCTGTCTCACACACACAAAGGACAGCTGTCTCACACACACAAAGGACAGCTGTCTCTCTCACACAACCTAAGACATGACAGATTTCCAATTTAACGTTCCGTAGTAAAAAAGAAAAAATCAGAAAATATATTAAAAAATGTATTACCACAAGACCTTGGGTACGATGTCTTAATCTCTTGAGTACGATGACTTAATACTTGATACCTTATTCCCCTGAGTAAGGCGACACTGTATTCGTGTGGTTAAATCGTCGGTGTGAGGGAGTTAAAACATGGAGTTGAAGGAGTTACGTCACAACCCTCCACCTGGCCATCACAGGGTGAGCCCTTCAGTAATTCATCACTGCCACACACGGATTAAAGGCATCACACCAAGAAAATTAAATAAAGCACTTGGAAAGTTACAAGTCACATCAAAAGGCTTAGCATCACAAAGGCTGTCGGTCGGTCGGTCAGTCGGTCGGTCGGCTGGTTGGTTGGTTGGTTGGTTGGTTGGTTGCAATATAAGAGATTCAGTTAGATATCAACTAACGTAAATGTTGTAGTATATAAACGTTGACTTATGCAAGTATGAGAGAGAGAGAGAGAGACGTCTGTATGTGTTTAATATACTGTTAAGTGTAAGTCTCTCTCAGGATACAAGTTATAGCCTCCGTGTGTTGGGATAAGTCACTTCCTCAACGTGTGCTGTAGAGATATAAGCACTAAAGACAACCTTACGACCAACTCATTAAGGGAGACACCGTATAAACCCTTACCTTCATGCTAGCTGAAGTGACGACATAAATACCTAACAAGGACAATGTCACTCTACTTAGTATGATGATTTAATACATCAAGTAGGGTGACCTTATCCTCCGTGAACGAGGCGATAATCCATGAACAAAGACATGTATATCCTTGAAGAACGATGGATAATCCTTAACACACAAGGATAACTCTATGAATAATTGCAGTCTAATCCCCGGAATACATTGGGTGAAACTCCCACCTAAGATTATATCATATCATTTATTTAACGACTTTTAACTGTGGGTGGGAGAGCACAGGATCCTCTCTTAAACTACTGCTTATAAGACTCGTTACTTCCTTCTGTCAGTACTGCCGAAGGTCTGCTAGTAATGCTCAAGGGTAGTGTGGCCTGCTAGTACTTGAAACATTTAGTAAACAAATTCTATAACTCTCATTGAAATAAATGTTTCTTCGTAATATTAATGGTGAAATCTGGAGCTAACGAGAATATATTTTCCTATTTTCAACAAGCGTCTATGTTTTTTTTATATCCAAATTGCAAAAGAAAATCTATATATTTTCCTCATTTTCTTAAAATTCTTTCTTCATGTCCTCATTATTCTCCTCCTTTTCCTTCCCCTTCCTTTCCTTTCACTTTTATCTCTCTCTCTTCTTGGGTTCATCATTAATCACACTTACAAAAACATATTATTCTTCCTCCCTTCAATTCCCTTTTCTTTTGTATTTTTCTCTCCGCCTCCTCATTTCTCCTTCCAGTCTTTCCTTTATCTCTTCCATCTCTCCCCGTATCCTCTTTTACTAATGCCGCAAAAAACTCCCCCCTGTCCTTCCTACCTTTTCACTCTCTCCCTATCTTTCTATATTTTTCTTTCCCTTTAAATACTTCCCTTCCGCTTCTCACCCTTATCTTCCTTCTCCTTCCTCCCTCATCTTCCTTCTCCTTCCTCCCTCATCTTCCTTCTCCTTCCTCCGTATCTTACTTTTCTATCTCCTCTCCTCCTCCCCTGAACAACCTTGACCTCCAGATTCTTCCTCTCACAGAACACCAACAATTGAGACATTAGAGAGACATCAACACCTCCTGAGAGACAAACAGAGACGATGATGAGATGCGAGATGATGCAAGAGGACTGTACATTAAGAGACAGAGATAGAAAATGTTGAGACAGGGGAGACAGTAATGCCTAACACTATAACAATTAGACAGATTGAATATATACAGTATAGCCAAGGTGTTATAGTTAGTTGTCTCTACACCTTGTCTTACACTATAGACAATATAGTCGCTACTGATCTCTCTCTCTCTCTCTCTCTCTCTCTCATGTTCAGAGTTATGCAGTAATACTTTCTGTACCTCGAGCATAAAACACTCAACCAAGTATAATGACAAGACACAGTGACCATGGTAGCATCACCACCACCCGCCTCACTATCATATGAACCTCTACCTGGCGTTTATGCCCCACAAACACCAGGTACTGTCAGGTCCAGCCGTACGAGGCCCTGAATGTTATCAAATTTACGTCGGGTAGAGAAACTTAACACCAGGGGATAAAGACCAATGTTAATGGGTTATGTTGGGGGCGGTCGATGGGGGATGGTCTCAACTACTATTTCTTTAAGGATAAAAATCCCTGTGGATAAAATCTCAGCGGATAGGATACCCAAGTGAAGGGAATCATACCGAGGGAAAGCATCGCTGCATATTATCCCCAGTCAAGGAAACCCCTCAGAAGGGATGCTCTATATAGGTTTCAAGAGGAGCTTATAGTATTTGTTCCTAGTGGAGAAAATGCCAGATTGAGAGAGAGAGAGAGAGAGAGAGAGAGAGAGAGAGAGAGAGAGAGAGAGAGAGAGAGAGAGAGAGAGAGAGAGAGAAAGAGAACAACACAATAAGCATAAAACTGGAACTGATACTCATACAAGGTTTTCTTTCCTCTCTCCTCTCTACTTTCTCTCCTCACTTTCATCACTCCCCTCTTCCCTATCTCTCTCCCCGCTTCCCTCTCTCCATTCTCCTCGCCTGCCTTTTTCCCCTCCCCTTTACCCTCTGTTCCGTGCAATTTCCCCTCGTCCAACCTCTCTCTCTCTCTCTCCCATTTGTCCTCCCTCCTCCTCACTCTCTCCCTCTTCTTTCATCCTTCCCTCCCTAACACTTCCCATAACAACTGTGCATGTTCAACAGTGATGTAACAATGACATGAAAATCTACTTCACTCATGCATAAGAAAACAAATTGAAGCAGAATTCACACGATGATGGGAGGGGAGGGGAAGGGAGGGGAAGGGAAGGGAAGGGAAGGGAAGGGAAGGGAAGGGAGAGGTGTAATATCTTGCCACACCATAAACAAACAGTCGACTTATTCAACTTCTTAGATGGAAAATTCACCAAACTCAGCACTTTAAACCTACTATTTTTCCCAATTTCTTCCTTGAGTACATATTTTTCCAGGGATGAAAACACACAATTCGCCTCGCAAATAACTCAGTCTCAACCTATTCCAACTTCATTGAACACAAGAGATGAAACTTACCTTCAGATTTACTAATAGAAACTAGAACATTTTCCCCAATGTCTAGAACAATGATAAAGAGTTCTATATAATTTCTGATCGTTGTGGACAAGTGTAATTACCAACATCATTACGTGTTTTAAAGACTTTAGCTGTATGTCTACACTGTCTACAGTATGTATATTGTTTGTACAGTACGTGCTGAATCATTGTGAACATGTAATACGATTTTACTAAATATCTATCTGAACAACGATGTATGTATGTATGTATCCAGGCACTTTAGCTTAACTCTCAGCTCACAGCGTAAGGAATGTTTGCTGCCTCACCGACTCAAACACGAGACGTTTTTCTTCACTCTGGGGACACGAGATGAGATCATTTACCCTATCGAAGCCCGCAAAGTGAGGAACATTTTCCCACCTAATGTGTGTAAACTTTCTCACACTTTCTTACCTTAAACAACAGAGTGAGAGAGACGGTGTGTGTGTGTGTGTGTGTGTGTGTGTGTGTGTGTGTGTGTGTGTGTGTGTGTGTGTGTGTGTGTGTGTGTGTGTGTGTGTGTGTAAACTTAAAAATAATAAAATAAAGTACCACGTCAGATAATTACGTCAAGAATCAAACAGAAGTTAAATTTCAAGAGACAAATGAGATTCAATGAGCGAAAAACTAATTAAAAACTAAAATGTAAAGTTTCACGAATTGTCATAAAAAATAAAGAGATGATTGATAATAACTAGAGATCCATGAAATTAGATCCGATCAGAGTAGACAGATTGAATTATGAACAGCGACCGACAACATTTTTAGGGGACCTTAAATCTAGCGATTATAGTTATCTTAAACTGAGTGATGGCAACCCTACCATACAGTACATCATACGAGTAACAATACATACATACACAACAAGACAAAGACATCATACACAGGAGCGGCCTCGTTATACACCATACACAACACTGTATACTCGTACTATACTGTACACTGGTGTATAAAGAAAATGTTGTTGACTCTTTTTGGTTTATAAAATAGAAATAAACAACTTGAGATAAATAAAACTGTGACCCGTTTTCACAGCCATACCTCGCTCACCGGGCCAGACACTATACCTACGGCCAAACTTAACTTAACCTAACCTAACCTAACCTAACTTAACCTAACCTAACAATCAAGTGGTGATATTTATACACTACATTCCCGATGAACTTCAAAATAAATCGTAACTTAATTATTTTGGGTGTAAGAAATAACCAAAAACAATTTACGGACAAAACGTTGATGTATTGAAGTAAAAGTTCGTAATTATGGGGGAAATTGTCCTATATATAAAGGTAAGATTTAGTAATGAGTAAAGGTCCTATGCACGAATATGTAAAACCTGAAATATTAATTAGAAAAAGATTTGACTCAATGTGACTCCTAAGTACGTAGAGAAATAAGTGTAAGAGAATGAGTAGAACAAAATAACAATACGGGGGGGTGTTAACTTATAAGGGATAAATGACCAACACGATAAAGACACAACTAACATGTAATACACAGAATAGGAGGGAGGTGTACATGGTTTATGACAACAAGCTTCACTACCTCTGCTGTTGACCTACCTACACACACACACACACACACACACACACACACACACACTCCGGCACCATATGAAATTTTCGTTTTAAAATACATAACATAACTGTCCACCTGTATCATCATTACCTGGGCGAAACAATTTGGTGGTCTGGCCAAAGGAATTAAGAA